>NC_089263.1:58475032-58799447 GCF_963930625.1 Muntiacus reevesi | reverse complement strand
TTTCCCGTAATGCTGGAAATGATTGGCCAACCAGATGTTGAGTATAAAGTGTCAGGAGGTTTTGGATTTGACAACAGAGTCATCTCTCTGGAGGAATGGAAGGAGGTGACTCACAAGGGCTGGAAGGGACGATGCTGCTGGGCTGAGGCGGATCCCATGGTAGCAGAAGCCTCCAGGCAGCAAATGACCAGTCTTGTCATTACTATTGTCAGGAAAGATAAATCAAGAATTTTATATAAATTAAAACAGTCCCTTGAGGTAAGGACTCTTAAGAACAACTTCCTAGAACTTACTCATCTTGTGCAACTATAGCTTTATGCCCATAAAACAACCCTCAACACCTCCTCCACCAGCCCCTGAGAACAAACAAACAAACAACAACAAAAATCCAAAGGAACACAAGGAAACCTTCAGAGGTGATGGATATGTTTATTACCTTGACTGTAGTGATGGTAACACTATATGAATATGTTAATTACATGAAGTTTTATTTGTTTGCTTCTGTGTTGGCACCTTGTGGATTGTGCAATCTTAGTCCCCCAAACAGAGACGGAACTCAGGCCCACAGCAATGAAAGTGCCAGGTCATAACCACTGGACCACCAGGGAATTCACCATGTGAAGCTAGGAATGTGGCAATCCCAGTCTTCCGATTTATCCCTCCCGGTACCATACCTCCCTATGGCACTTACCCCTGGTAACCACAGGTTCGGTTTCTGCATTTGTAGCTCTATTTCTGTCTTGTAGATAAGTTCATTTGTACACACTACTATATATAAAATAGGTAACTAATAAGAGTCTACCGTACAGGAGAGGGAACTCTACTCAATACTCACAATGACCTATATGGGAAAAGAGTCTAAAAAAGAGTGGATATACACATATAGATATATAATTTGTGATACCAGAGACTGTAGCCCACCAGGCTCCTCTGCCAATGGAATTTTCCAGGCAAGAATATTGAAGTGGTTTGCCATTCCCTTCTCCAGCAGATCTTCCCAACTCAGGGATCAAACCCAGGACTCCTGCACTGAAGGCAGATTCTTTACCATCTTTAGCCACCAGGGAAGCCCCAGAAATGTATATATATTTACATATTTATAATATATTATATATTATATATATTTATATTATAATATATTTTATTTTTATATTATATATAATTACATATTTTTATATTTTTATATTATATATAAAAATATATAAATATATATAATATAAGCCCCAGAAATATACATATATATATATATATATAAAACCAATTCACTTTGCCATACACCTGAAATTAACACAACATTGTAAATCAAGTATACTTCGATAAACTTTTTTAAAAGATGTGAAGCTTTTATTTACCAATTATACCTTAATAAAACCAGAAAACAATCTTTTCAGACTCAAAAGTCTGTTCTCAGAGTGACTTGGTTTTGCGATGCTATGGCATCCTCTCGAATCCTTCCACCTTGATAGGACGTATCACACAGATCCGTAAGTGAATGGGGGAACATGACCCATGGCGAACATGAGTAGCATTCAGGCCCCTGATGCTTCTTACACAGGTGACTTCCGTGCTGACAACGTCCTCACCTGAAAAGCTGGACTAATAGTACTGACTCCCTGGACAGTTATGCCATTCTGAAACTAAAGAATATCATGCGCTGACTTACACAGGGCCTTACGATTCGCTTGCCGATCAGCAAGTCTTAACTCCTTTTGAACTTGTTCTTATCGTTGTTTATAAAACAGGTCATATCTGTTTTTACGGTGATGCTTTCCATAAAGCAACTGTTTCATTAAAGTTCTCCAGCAGAATTAAGAGCAAATGGGTTAGTCCTTATGGGCACAAGGCTTGCAGAAGTTGGGGCCAGGCCTTAGGGTACCAATGACCGTGGTGCCAGGGGGAGAGCACCAGAGGAAAAAGGCCCAGACAATTCTGCTGGCTGCCCTGCCCGTCACCCACCCTGGTCCTGCAGCCACTCCTGGGCCCGGTCTGATTATTTTCTGCTGGGGCCTAAGCTGGGTGACTTTCACAGGGGGCCAAATGGTGTGGTCAAGCTCTGCACATTTCCCTCTGGGCTTCTGGAATTCCAGCTGTCCAAGGAAGGCAAGTGGCATGCAGATGAGTAAGGGTGAAGACATTGCAGTGAGTGAGAGTCACTCAGTCCTGTCCAACTCATTGTGATCCCATGGACCATACAGTCCATGGAGTTCTCCAGGCCAGAGTACTGGAGTGGGTAGCCTTCTCCAGGGGATCTTCCCAACCCAGGGATCGAACTCCAGTCTCCCAAACTGCAGGTGGATTCTTAACCAGCTGAGTCACAAGGAAAACCCAAAGATAGTGCAGAGTTAGTGGTGAATTGCTCAGATAAGTCCCTTGGACTGCAAGAAGATCAAACCAGTCAATCTGGAAGGAAATCAACCCTTAATATTCATTGGAAGGACTGATGCTGAAGTTGAAGCTCCGATAGTTTGCCCACCTGATGCAAAGAGCCAACTCCCTGGAAAAGACCCTGATGCTGGGAAAGGAGGAGAAGGGGATGAGAGAAGATGAGATGGTTGGATGGCATCACCAACTCGATGAACCTGAGTTTGAGTAAGCTCTGGGAGTTGGTGATGGACAGGGAAGCCTGGCGTGCTGCAGTCCATGGGGTCGCTAAGAGTCATACAGGACTGAGCGACTGAACAACAACAACAGAAGAAGGAAATTCATCACCAAGCTTCATTCTTCGTTATCAGTGACTTATCATGGGCGTGTTACCACGCTGAGCTTGATGCCTGCTGTCTGGGGCATGGGGACTGGACAAAAACACACAGCTGCGTGGCCCCAGTTTGGACAAGGGGAGCAGATGCTGCAGGGTCAGAGGGAGCTGGTTCAGAAGAAGGAAAGACAATGTCTGTATAAGAGGAATAGTGATGCTTCTGGAAGCAGGGAGTTGAAATATTGAAGGACTGAGATTTAAACATACATCTATGGGATGAGGGAATGTCAGGCTGGAGTGTAGGGGATTCATTGAGTACAGAGACAGGTCCAGAGGGTGTGAAGGCCCTGGTGAGGAGCTTGAGCTCAAATCAGGAGGTGATAGGAAGCCACTGAAGACATTTGAGCAAGAGAGGTATTCCAGAGCTACACTGCAAAGGATTGAGGACTAGAGCTTGGGGATCTGATTGGCTGGGAACAATCTAAGGAGCCAAGAACCCAGTTGAAAGGGCATTGGGTTGGTAAGAGTGGAAGAGGGAAGTTAGACCAAGCTTTGAAGATGAGGGACGCCATCTCACTAGGAGAGGCTGGTGCTTTCCCAGCCTCTGGATAATGCTCATCACTAGCACTCAGAGAGCAATTTTAGATGTGGTCACGGGAACATCAAGCATCCTGCCTAAGTTCAGAGGGCTGATCAGGGGCAGCACCAGGACTGGATGCTCTAATGCTCAGGCCACATCCCTCACCATGATGCTCTGTGGTCTGAGCAGCTGACAGTGGTCAGAAGAGGTGGGGAGGACCTCTGGGAAGCACCCAGAGTCAGGGTTGGGTTCGCTGACCTCAGGCATTGATCTCGGAGATCTGGTGGGGGGGTAGGGAGAGGGGGATTGGGTGGAGGGTATCCATCAGGAGACTGGAAATAAGGCAGGAGGTAGATAAGCCCAAACCTAGCTCCCCCTACTCCTGACAATCCCTACCTCTCTGGAGCCACCTCCTTCTCTGGAGTCACCTACTTCTCTTGGTCCCTCTGACTGATCCCAAACTCTACATCCCTATATCTTTCCATATCATCTGTCACCTGAAGAAAGAGGCCAGACCCTCTGGGATGACTCACACTTTTATCACCCAGCTTTTGTCACCCAGCACCAAGGAAGTTACTCCCTCTTTGAGAAATGGCAAATGTTGAAGGGACAAGCAGAGTACGTGTAGCCCTTCCCGTTAACTGACTTAGCCCAATACGAACAGAAACCGGGTGGATTCTCTGAAGACCCTGGGAAGTTTGCTGAAGTGTTTCATGTCCTCAGTCTGCTCTAAGAGCTAACCCAGAAGGATGACAAAGTAGTCCTATATCTACTTGTTAAACTCATGGGGGAAAAAACAGAAAACCTGGACAGCAGTCCAGCGGCACATTGATCAGTTTCCCAGAGACCAACACAGACATTACACAGTGGGCGGAGATGCCCTCGCAAATCAGGCACCCCCCTTGGGATTATGCTCTCCAGGTGGGAACAGAAGCCAGGAGGTATATGATCTAATGCGTATTAGAAGGAATGAGAAGTATGTGCTCTCTTATCTTGTATCTGGACAAGGTCCAGCCTCCTCTCCCAATTGTCCTGTTATTGATATTTTGCAGTTTCTAGTCACAGAGAATGCACCCCAGCTGCTTTCTGGGGTGAGGTGGGGTGGGGGGCATCTACCTCCTGCCTCAGAAAGGCAGATGAAAAGTTGGAAGAGACATGAGGGGAGAAAGCAGCTAGATAGGGGGGTCCACTTCAAGGTCTATGCATGAAAGCCTTGTTGATGGGTGAGTTCCTTAAAGGAGAGAACACGACCTTGCAGCACCTTGATCTCAGACCCCTTACCTCCAGAACTATGAGAAAACATATTTCTCTTGTTTTAAGCCTCCCAGTTTATAGCACTTGGTTACAGCAGTCCACACAAACTAACACAGCACTTACAGTCTGTTACCAGCAAACAAACCTATCTCCTAACTATTACAGAAGGCCATTGGGAACCCTCAAGCCAGCAGTTTTATAAAAGCAATGGGACAGAATCCAAATTGCTAGTAGCAAAGAGTGATATTAGGGGTGAAGGTGGATATCTGCCTCCTTTTTAAGATCTTTAAGTGAAATATTTAACTTCTCCAAGTCTCAGTTTCCTCAAGTTGAACACGGAGCTAATAATAACACATAGATTTGTTGCTAAGAAAAATAAATGAGCTATTGTCTGTTAAATATTCAGCACAGAGCATGAAAGGAGATAAGCAGTCTTATGTTGAATAAATGGAAACAATTTTTAAAATAGGCAAAGGCTTAATATGCATGGTAGGTTGAAATGGCTGGAAACTTCATTAGAGATTCAGTAACTTACACTTTCACTCATCAAATATTAATTGAGCTTTTATTGGGTGCCAGCCGCCATCCTAGGCACTGGGGATATGTCTTGGAAGGAAAGGACGGATCTTTCTTGTTTTCTAGAAGTTCCATTTTGGATGAAGTCATTGCCTCCGCTGCTAATACAAATGGTGCCTCCTTCTCTGGGTAGGGACTCCTACCTGGCACAGACTCCAGATGAGAAAGTGAACTGAATACCTACCAGCTCTCATAGCTGAGAACCTGACTGCTCTGGAATTAAAAACCGAGTGGAAATGGATCCTGAGGATCTGAAAATAAGATATGTTCCAAATCAGGAGTTAAAAGAGAAGGGGGGGGAGTTTTGTTTTGTTTTGTTTTGTTTTGTTTAACCTGGAAGGAATTGTTATTTAAAAGACATTGCCAGAAAGATTATTTAAAAGCATTGTTAGTGGATGGATCTAGAGATGATCATACTAAGCGAAGTAAAAGAAGGAGAAAGACAAGTACCACATGAAATCGTTTGTGTGTGGAATCTAAAATACAATATAAATCAACATATCTATGAAACAAAAACAGACTCAGAGACACAGAGAGCAGACTTGTGGTTATCTGGGGGGGGGGGGGGACGGTGGTAAAATAAGGAAGGAAAGGAGGTTCAGGATCAGCAGAAGCACACTATTATCATTTCAGTTCAGTTCATTTGCTCAGTCATGATCAACTCTTTGTGACCCCATTTGACCCCAGGCTTCCCTGTCCATCACCAACTCCTGGAGCTTGCCCAAATTCGTGTCCATTGAGTCAGTGATGCCATCCAACTGTCTCATCCTCTGTTGTCCCCTTCTCCTCCCACCTTCAATCTTTCCCAGCATCAGGGCCTTTTCCAATGAGTCGGTTCTTCGCATCAGGTAACCAAAGTATTGGAGATTCAGCTTCAGCACCCGTTCTTCCAGTGAATATTCAGGACTGATTTCCTTTAGGATAGACTGGTTGGATCTCCTTGCAGACCAAGAGACTCACAGAGTCTTCTCCAACACCACACAGTTCAAAAGCATCAATTCTTTGGTGCTCAGCTTTCTTTATAGTCCAACTTGCACATCCATACATGACTAAGATGAATAAACCACAAGGCCATGAGTATAGCAGAGGGAACTGTAATCAATATTCTGGTACAAAATATAATGGAAAAGAATATGAGAAGGAATATATATATATATACATATATATATATATATATATATATATATATATATATATATATATATATATATACCCATGTGTGTATAACTTTGCTATACAACAGAAATTAACACAATGCAAATCAAATATATTCAAGTGCATTTTTTTTAGAAAAGCATTGTTTGAAGATCATGGGTTTGCAAACATGTTTCTTTGGTCATGTAGGTTTCAGGCTTTGAAAGAGTCTTGAATAGTAATGGTGCAAACAAGCAGATAATAAATAAATGTGGACAATCTCTAAGCCAAAATACTCTTAGACCTCTAGGCAAGGGTGTCACCACCTGCTGATGACCGCTCCTGGACACAGGACCAAGCCTCTGATGCCTACGGGATGGCACACACATTGGGTCCTGTTGCTCTATTGTCAGGGCTCTGACAATTCAGGAAAGGTCAACTTAAGAGACTCTAAGTTCCCCAGTGCACCCAATTCTCCCACCCACAAGTGCATCCTGGAATCTGCCTTTCTTATTTGTATCACATCATGATTTCCAGAGTGGTTCACACATGCTTTAAATAACACATAGAACTCAGCTTGGAGGTTTATGAGATTATTAAGCTGTAACTGAAGAGTCCTCAGACCTGAGCAGATAGAATATGCATCTCTCACGGTGTGCATCATGGTTTGTGACCTTGCCCATCTCCCCACTTGTCTGATTCATCTCTATACCCAGTACTTCCAGCAGGTCTGGCTACATGAAAGTTTATCAGTATATAAACGAATAATTGAACACCTAAGTGATAGAGTAAAAGGGATACTTGAAGAGGAAAGAGTCAGAGAAGACTTTGTCCGTGAGGTGACTTGCATTTATAAGATGAGTAAGTTCTGAGGATCTAATGTTCAGCATGGTAATTACAATTAATAATACTTGAAAGTTGCTAAGAGTAGGTCTTACATGTTCTCACCACAAAAAAGAATTGACGATTATGAGATGCAGTGGAGGTGTTAGCTTATGATATTGTGGTCATCATTTCACAATATATACATAAGTGCATGAAATCGATGGGTTATATACCTTAAACTTACATGTTATATGTCAATTATATCTCAATAGACTTGGAAAAAAGTTAAAACTAAAATTAAAAAAAGAAAAGAACTAAGGGAACTGAAGTGATCTGGGATAAGAAGTGTTAAAGCTGGGATTTGAACTCAATTCTGCCCACTTCCAATGTGCACAGCCTCAGCTTTCATGAGGCTCTTGCCGCCCCTCCACCGTACTCCAACGCAAAGAAAGCCTGTGTTACCCCTGCCCCAGCTCCAGGCCAGCCTACTGTCTTCCCTTCAAAGGTAGCGCTTGGACAGCCCTTTTCTACAGTCTCCAGCATCTTTCCTGGGTCATGCCAAGGCCAGACATCCCTATGCACTTTGTAGTAAGGGAATCCACCAGCAAACCTTGTGGGTGATCTCTCAGCGCAGCATATGATGGATTTAGTGGTCAAAACACCAGGATGGGGAAAAGGATTGAAATTGGGCTTGAGCCATCAGTCCTGGGTTGATCCCAAGATGCACAGAGTAAAGTTCCATGAACTGGGGAAGCCTCCCCACTTTAGAGGTTCTTACACAGGCGTGTGTGTGTGTGTGTGTGTAAGTGCTCAGTCATGTCCAACTCTTTGCTACCCCATGGACTGTAGCCCTCCAGGCGCCTCTGTCCATGGGATTCTCCAGGAAAGAATATTGGAGAGAGTTGCCATTTCCTTCTCTAGGGGATCTTCCCAGACCCAGTGATCAAACCTCCGTCTCTTGCATCTCCTGCATTGGCAGGTGGATTCTTTACTCTTAGCACCACTTGGAAAGCCCCCTAGCATTGTGAGAAGCCCATTACTCTGGTTGCCTGCATTCTGGGCAGTAGTAGTAAGGGTTCTAAGAAGCTGAAGACTGTGGATGTGTGCTCTGTTCTTTAAAGAGTGGAAAATCAATTTTCCCATGGTAAGTCCCAGTGCACTCTCCAGCATCCTTTCATTCAAAACAATAGTGAATTATTAAAATATGATCATTGCCCCCGAGGCTTCTTTACTAAAGACCTGAAGAGCTTGTTTCCATGTGAGCTCCAACACTAAAGCTGCAACTTAATATTTAAAGCCCCAGGCTGGGACATTCCCACCTGGCTGTCCCCTTGGTGACCTGAACTCAACAAATGTACATGGAAACTCAGCTTCCCCACTCTGACGTCCTCCCCTCTGCCCAGCTCACTAATTAGCACCGTTGTGCTGCTGGACTCTGAAGCTCAGAAGCTTCCTTTCACTTCCCGTGCTGGTGACCCCTTGTGCCCAGGGAATGTTTTTAGATTCCTTCCCTCCTCTCGCCTGACATTCATCCTCTCGTGCTAGGACTTTGACATTTTTCAACAAGTCCCTTGGTTGCTGGTTCCCAGGTTGGTTCCCTCCCTCTCTCTGTGACCTATTCACCCAGTGATCTTTCTGAATCTGAAATCAGTTATTGTCATCCTCTTCTCAAAATCCATTCTTAATACTTAGTTGTTTTCCAGAGAGACTCCAAATTCAATGCGGAGGCACTCTCTCTCCTGGTTGAGTCCAGATCTGATCTCCAGGCTCATCTCAGGTAAATCCATGACTTTCTCTAATTACCCAGGAGTTAGGAGTTTTAATGATCCTTCATCCAGGGTGTGCAGTGTCAGGACAATAGAACTGTGCACACAATTGTTGACTTAAAAATACGTACAACCTCACAGCTAAGAAGTTTCTTTTATTTGGATTGGCACTTAGCTACTGATTAGTGCTGGTGGACATCTTTTCATGTACCTATTGGTCATCTGCATCTTCTTTTGAAAAATGTCTCTTCAGGTCCTCTGCCCATTTTTAAAACCAGATTGTTTATTTTACTTTTTCTTTCCTATTGAATGGTACAAGTTCTTTTTATATTCTGAATACTAACCTCTTAATAGATATATGATCTGTAAATATTTTCTCTCATTCCATGGGTTACCTTTTCATCTTGCTGATTTTTTTTTTTTTTTTTTTGCTCTGCAGAAGATTTCTAGTTTGATATAGTCCCACTTGATTTTATAATATCTTTAGTCTTGGTTAAATAGGAAGATTATGGGGTGTTGCCTGCTAGGTTCTTTCTCAAAGTATGATTCTGTAGGTAGATAGTTGACTACAGCCTGGCACTTTGTAACGGCTAAGTCCATATGGTCAGACAAGACAACGTTGCTTGGCCCACGTTCTATGTGGTGGGATTGTTTTCTCATGAACCTAGCCCTTGTGTCTGCCCTTAAAGGCACAGGGCTTTACACCAGATGCCTGACAGCTAGTAAATGTTCAAGAAAAGAAAAAGCAATCCCAGACAGTAAATCAAAGGACAGTTTCTAATAAGAGAAACAACAGAACAAAGAATACAGGAAGCATTTGAAAGAGTCAGAATCACAGCATAAAATAATAGTGTGTCTGAACCTATAAATAATCACATGTGCTCTGGGGGAGAAATTTTTCCTTTTGGATAGGTTTATAAAACCAGATGAAGGAAGCAGGGTAGGTATCTGCGTTTGGTGCCAGAAACACACATGAACTTCCATGTCTTGAAATTTCCCCTCACCAAAGTAGCACAGATGAACACAGTTCCCTGGCAATAATTCAGGGTGAGAAACAGCCTCAACATAATAAAATTGATGCCTGATTGTCCAGGGGCTTAGTCTACAGAGTACAGGGTAGGAAGGGCCTGGTCTGATTCTGCAGCTTCATTTTCGAATTGAGAGCGGGTTAATGAAATTTGCCAAAGATATCCTAAATCATAATGGCCTGGGACCAGGATCAAAGCAAGAGCCATCAGGCAAGGAACTCATCGAAGCTGGGATGATGAGTTAAAAATAAGACGCAGCTTGGAAAAAATGCAAACGAGCCTATCTGGAGAAACTGATCAGAAACAATCGGAGAATGCAGTGGAATCCCGGCAGAAAAAGCAGAAGTCCTGATGGAGATAAAAAAGGGTCATAAACTCCAAAGGGGAAGAATGCAATGGGTTGCATGAGCCAAAAGAAATCAAAACAATGTGTGTTCCACTGCCCAAAGTCAAGTATGAAGGTCCTGATCCCAGGAAGGCGTGGGCTCCCCAGGTGGCATTAGCGGTAACGAATCCACCTGCCAATTCAGGAGACATAAGAGATGCAGGTTCGATCCCTGGGTGGGGAAGATCCCCTGGAGGAGGGCACGGCAACCCACTCCAGGAATCTTGCCTGGAAAATCCCATAGACAGAGGAACTGGCAGGTTACAAAGAGTCACATGAGTCTTTGCAGCCATGGGGTCACAAAGAGTTGGGACACACCTGAAGCAACTTAACACACACACAGCACACATTCACGAGGAGGCATTGCCCTGTCTCTCCAGAGAAATTCTAGAGTGTTAGTTGAGGACTTAGAAAGGTCCTCAAATTAGAAGCAAACCCATACCAGCCCCAGCGACCTTAAACACGTCTCCTCTACTCCTCATGGGTCACTCTGTAAAGCACATTTAAAAATAACAGCCATCCCCATAGTGGACAGTTCTGGTGGGATTCAATGGATAATAATGGGAAGAAATTGAAAATTATAAAGTGTTTCTCAAACATCAGCCATTATTATGGGTTCAAACAAACAAAATTGATGACAGTTGCATAGATCCATTGATTTTTCTGTTAAATGGAGATTGTTCAAAAAGTGCCAGCCTCCTGGGTTTGTGAGCATTAAATGAGTGACTGCATATGAAATGTGTAGAAAAGTATCTGACAATAGAAAACCACATCGCAACAATACCTAACATGCAATGGATCACTCTATCTTTGTAAACTAATTTATCTCACTGGAACTTGAACTTCTTAAGGAACAAAGTCACTTTACCTGTGTTTTAGCTTCTAGCACAGAGTAAGATATGTTGACACTGAAGTGTGCCTGATTATATGTTATAATATGACAGTTATTATTTATTTATAGGGAAAAAAAGAAAAACAAAAAAATATTTATTTATAGGGCTTCCCTGGCAGTTCAGACAGTAAAGAATCCACCTTCAATGTAGGAGCCACAGGTTCGACCCCTGGGTTGGGAAGATCACCTGGAGAAGGAAATGGCAACCCACTCCAGTATTCTTGCCTGGAGAATCCCATGGACGGAGGAGCTTGGTGGGCTAAAAGTCCATGGGGTTGCAAACAGTCAGACATGACTGAATAACTAACACTTTCACTGGTATGCATTATCTCTTTGGTTGAGGAATTATGTGAATTGTTTTGCCTTATTTAATTCTCACAACAGCAATTCAAATTAGCAACTAACATCAGTATTATTTTGCTGATGTGGAAAGAGATGCAGAGAATTGCTAAGCTGTATGATGAGAGATGGGTAGAATTCAAGCCCAGGCCATCCTTTGGACAATACCACAGTCTGTGCTTCTCACAACTAAAATAATGAATGAACTAAAGCTTGAACAAATGAAAGCATGATTGAATGAGTGAAGGCATGAGTGAATGAAATGCATAAAAATCATCCACTATGTTGGAACTGCAGCCTGCCTCCCAGGACCCTGAAATCTTACTTGGGAATAATACACACATTAAACAATCCTTTGACAATCCAAGAGCAGCCAGAAGTGACACCCGCATACATATAGCAGGCAACTTCAGTCACAGAAGAATCCAGAAACCTGGCTGGGAAGGTGAGCTCTTTGGGCCCCTCTCTCAGTTCTCTAGGGGCCTCTCCTAAATTTCTGACAAACCCACTTTCCTTCTCTCTCCTCCTTTAGAAATCAGCCACCTGGACACATTCCAGAAATGCCACTGAAACACCCTTAACAAATGGGTTATTTCATTAGAAGGATCTGAGTCAGATTTGCTTCCCTCTGAGCTGTTCAACCAGATGTTAAAAGTTTGGCAAATGTCACATTAGTACAGAAAGTTTTATGAGCATAATGGCAAGAGCCACTGGTGCAATGCAGGACATGGCCCCACTGCACCTTCCAAGTATAAGAACTGTGTCAAGGAAGTAAAATCTTGACAGTGTCTGCACCACGACAACCGTGAGTAGTGGCCCTCTGACCCATCATGGCCCCAGCACCCACCTCCCCTCAATCTCTCATCTGGCCACAAAGCCACAGTGCACGCGTGGTTATCTGGTCTGAGGGCAAAGAAGCCCAGGCTAAGTGCTAATATGCTAATGTAGAACCCACCTCTGATTTCTCTCTCCCAGGTCATCCCTGTAGCCCAGAATTGTTCTCTAGCCGAGCGACTTTCATGCCCATAATTGATCGTCTGTTTCAGATTATAAGTTTCTAGCTACTGCTGTTTCTGTTTGTCAAATGTTAACACCTCTGAAACTGCACCTCATTAAACTTTTAATATCCTGCCATAGCCTCTCCTCTGGAGCTGATCTTAGACTCTGGGAGGCTTAAAGAGATATATTTTTAATAGTCTTATCACCTTGAACATGACAAAGAAGTTTATGCATCTTGTTTCCTCCACCACTTACTGCTGTTTATTTTTGGTCCTGCTCTTCCATGACACCATATGGTTTAAGACACCATCTGGATGCCTTTTCAAATGGGGCAACCGTGATTCCTTATCATCTTTCCGTGAGAAGTCCCTGAGACCTTGGAGGGGGGGAGTGGGGAGCAGCCACTTTCTCAGTCCCTTTCTTATCTCCATGGGTAGCAGGAGAGAAGTTAACAGAGATGGATTCCCAAGAAAGCATCTTGGAAGCTGGATTGGGCTACCATGCCCCTGCCCTGCCCCAAATTCTACCCACGTGACTCTCACCTCCCCCATTAGTTCCTGCTGTGGATCTAAGACAATTTCAGGATCCAAGATAAAGACTCTAAGGATCAAGTCTAAGGACAACCGTGATGCTGTCTCCCACTGGGCTTTCGGAGACCCCCAAAGCATCACTTAGCTCAAACCCTGCACTTGCATCCTGGATCCTTCATCCAGCACCTCACAGTGGACCAAGAGCTTCTCCATCCTCATGGGCTACAATCGTGAGACGGGATTGATACCTTGGCTTCTGGAAGAGCCTTGCACTACTGGAAGCAGAGGCTTCCCGCCCCACGGTCTGTCTCCAGCATGTGCTCCTCCCGACCCCACCTCCTGCCGCATGGCTAGAACCACCCACCCATACTCCCCCTCACCTAGATCTCCATCTCTGCCCTCCTCACAGCCTTCCTCCCCCAAGATCTCCCCATCACCCAAGTCCTACTCCAGGCTCCAGCCTCCTGCCACAGCCGTCCCCCATCGCTGGCCTGAGCCGCCTGTCACCGCTCCTTCCAGACACAGCCCTGCCCCCCTGGAGGAAGACCTTCCTCATCTCCAACTGGCTCTGCCTCCAAACCCAGCCTCCAATCTCCTCCACACCTGCTTCCAACCATTTATCTGACCTCTCCGACAGCTTCCCCAGCTCCTTCTCTGATTTTTGAGGATACTTGAGCCTCAAGGGGCTCCATTTGTGTGCTAAGGTGAGAGAAAATTCTATTCACTATATTAGTTCTGTTTTATTTACTTATTCCTCATTATTATACTAATTTTATGTATATATTATTTATTATATATGTTATATACTAATTATATTTGTATGTTATTTATTATATATATAATACGGCAACAACAGAAGGTGAGATGGTTGGATGGACATGAGTTTGAGCAAGTTCTGGGAGATGGTGAAGGACAGGGAGGCCTGGCATGCTGCAGTCAATGGGATTGCAGAGTTGGACAAGACTGATTGATTGAACAACAAATATATACACATACATATTACATATAAAAATAAATTTGCATATATTTATTTATTATGATAAATGCATATGTTATTTTTATTTATATAAATAAATGTGTATATATACATATATATATATATATATATATATATATATATATGAACTGGAACTGGCATGCTACCGTCCATGGGGTCACGAAGAGTCAGACAAGACATGGGGACTGAACAGCAACAACATATCTGAATGAAGAGTGGCGTTCACCACCCAGAACCCTCCCACAACATTACAACCCTTCCAAAGTCCTGAGCTCCAAAAGACTTGGGGACCCACCCAGGGCTGCGTGGTCAACCTGGAAAGCCTGACTCCCGACGGAAGAGACCAGCAGACGGGAAAGCAGGGGCACACAAACCTCAGAGGCCAGCTTTACCTCCTCTGAGCCTCACCCAAGCTCGGCATATCCTGCAAGCTCTAGAGTGTCCACTGAAAATCAGTGGCAAGGGAAGGGAGGCTGGATTCCACATTTAAAAGTCAAAGAGACACGCAAACAGAGAGGGGAAAGAGGGGATGAGTGGTCAGGACTGAGGCTGCAGAAGGGTTGTTCCGGGCGTTAGAGCCAGATCCTTACCCTGAGTGGACCCCTGGGCAAGGCAGGCCTGGAGTGGGCAGCCACGGCTCTGGCCTTGGAAAACCCTGGGCAGGAGTGAGAAGGACGGAGATGCAAGGAATCGCTATTAGTTGGTGAGAAAGCACGTTGGTTTCCTGGGAGGGCAGAAACAGACTGCCACGAACGGGGTGGCTTAAAACAATAGGAATTGATTTTCTCATGGTTCTGGAGGCCAGAAGCCTGTAATCAAGATGCTGGCAGGATTGGCTCTCTGGGGACCTCCAGGGAGAATCTCTCCCATAACTATCTCCCAGCGCCGGGTGGTTTGCTGTCAATCCCTGGTGCCCTTGCTGTGTAGACACATCACTCCAGTTTCTGGCTACACCTCCATGGGGGACTCCCTGGGGTTGGCTTTACTTCATCTTCCCTCTCTGCCTGGTTCTGTGTCCAAATGTCGTTCATCTTATAGTAAGGACACCAGTCATTGGATTAGAGCCCAAACGACCTTATCCAGGGTGAGGATGACCTTACGTTCATCTGATTATTCCTTAAAGATCTATTCCCCTGGGACTTCGCTGGTAGTCCAGTGGTTAAAAAATCCACCTTTCAATGTAGTGGACAATGCTTCAATCCTTGATCAGGGAAATAAGATCCCACACACTGCAGGGCAACTGAGCCCTGGAGCCGCAACTCCTGAGCCCGTGGGCTCTAGAGCCCGTCTTCTGCACCAGGAGAAGCCTGTGCAGTGCAAGGAAGACCAAGCACAGCCAAGAAAAAAGATACACGCCCAAACAAGGTCACACTCCAAGTTTCCAGGTGGGTGTGAATTTTTGGAGGACACTCTTCCCTGTTAGCTCAGAAGGTAAAGAATCTGCCTGCAATGCAGAAGACCTGGGTTCGATTTTTGAGTCGGGATGATCTCCTGGAGAAGGAATGACAACCCATTCTGTTATTCTTGCCTGGAGAATCTCACGGACAGAGGAGCCTGGTGGGCTATAGCCCATGGGGTCTCAAAGAGTCGGACAAGGCTGATTAACACTTTCACTTTTTTCAGTCCAATACAAAAGGGCGGGGCCAAGTTGGAGCCAAGTCTTAAGAACATCTTGGGTTTCTAGAGAAACGTGGATGCCAGGGCATAGCATCAAATCTCAGACAGCTCAAGAGAGTGGATGCGTGCAGGTCAGCTCAGGCCCCGGGACATAAATACAGGCCAGGCCAGACAGATGGGACCAGTTTGAATCCAGAATTATAAATTCCTCAATAAGTTATACAGATCATGCTCATTTCTCTCCACCAGCAGTGGAGTCAGAAGCAACATCTCATATCCTGAGTGTCTTTGCCAACATGATGGCTTTAATGAGCCTGGAGTCAGGGGCTACTTTAATGAGAACGTGAAGCTCTACACTTATCAGTGTCTCGGGGCCCTTGTCCTTCAACCAAAAACAAACAGGCACGGATGACTGACTGAAGCGGGAAGACTTCTCCCGAAGCTCAGTCCCCCCGAGGCCATGAGTCCAGGCCCACAGTCCAGCCCCAGAGGCAGGGAGTCACGGTTCTATTGCTTCTTGGCTAGTGTGCAAAAAACAAAACCAAGCAAAAGCTGTTAATTGGGAAATGAGAATAAAATGTTAAAAGACTCTATTCTGGGACTGAAAACAAAACCTCAAGAATGGCCACCATGACACCAAGTTAGGTTAAAGGGGTTTTAGAAACTTCTGTTAATTTCCATGTGACACATGAAAGGAGCTAATTCCTGGGTTCCTCCAGAAAATCCTACCTGGTGGGAGAAGGGGAGAGGCTCTCAGAAAACAGCACGTGTCTGTGTTCACTCGCTAAGTCATGTCCGACTCTCTTGCAACCCCATGGATGGCAGCCTACCAGGCTCCTCTGTCCATGGAATTTCACAGGCAAGAATACTGGAGTGAGTTGCTATTTCTTTCTCCAGGAGAACTTCCCGGTACAGGGATCGAACCTGAATCTCCTGCATCACCTGCATTGGCCGGCAAATCCTTTACCACTGAACCCCTGCTAAAAAAGGAGGGAAGTCCCCCCAAAAAAGGAAGGCTGATCAAATTTGTGTCCTGGGGGCTCCTCAGAGCTCATTCCCCTGGATGCTAAAAGCACAATCATCACATCACATAGAAGCCCTCCTCATCCCCTCCCCAGGGTGGCCTGAGATTCCCCTTGCCTGGTTGTCATATAAGGGACTTCAGGTTATTCCTCCTGTCCCACCTGCAGTCACGGGCACAGATGCTGGAGTCAAAAGATGAGTGGTCTGACATTTAGCAGCTGTGTGACCTTGACCTCCTTCTTGGACCCTCTGGCCCGTTTATTTGTGTGCAAAGTGGAAGATTAGTAATAGCACACTCCCAAACTCTCACAACGTATGTAAACAGGAGGAAAATAATATAATTCCCATTTTTCAAATGAGAAAATTTTAACTCAGAGAAGTTGGAATGTCGGGCCACTGTTCTGCGAACTAGATCTTCTCACGGGGTATTTTTGCTCACCTGGTAACCAGTACAACCTTGTGACTGCGAAAGTCTTTTCTGGAAACACTTAAAATGCTTCCTAACAACACTGGTGGTGCTGCCTTTGGGGCCTTAATTGTAGCTGATCATCACTCTGTGGGGCTTCCCAGGTGGTTCTAGTGGTAAAGAATCCTCCTGCCAGTGCAGGAGATGCAAAAGACGCAGGTTCGATCCCTGGGTCAGGAAAATCCCCTGGAGGAGAAAAGGGCAACCCACCCCAGTATTCTTACCTGGAGAAACCCATGGACAGAGGAGCCTGGTGGCCTGCAGTCCACAGGGTCACAAAGAGTCAGACGCAACTGAGCACGCACACACACACACACACACACACATTATTGCGTGAGTGAAAGGGAGTATCCACTGTCTTGAGGGGTTCACACACACAGTTCTGCAAACTCTTTACAACAGAATTTCCTGGTAAAGATTCTATGATACCTTCTTGACAGTTTTAAATCAGAGTCAGAGAGTTTAAGAACCCTCTCTGTGGTCACACAGGCTAAAGATGGTTTAGCTGAGACTTCAACCTCTGAAGACCGACTCCAGGACCAGGCCTCTGACGGGCACCCATCTGGGGTGTACCTGCAGCGTGGGGATCAGGGCACGTTCCCAAGCTCTTATTTCCACAGTCTGGAACCTCCTTCCTAAAGACGCATGGATAAATACATGCTGAATAAAAGAATGAATGAATGAGTTGTCATGGTGCATCTTCTCATATGATCTTAGGTCCTTCTCATCAGGACAGGGCCCTGCGCTGGCAAACACGGACAATAAATTCTTTTATAAAAGATATTTTTATAAAGGATATTTTTGTCTACCCAGGACACAGCATGGTCAGAGACAGTTTGCAAGAAGTCCAGTAGATGTTTGTTGAGGGTCTGAATGATCACATTGTGTGTGCTAGTTTGTATTGGGGAGTATGTTAATTTTCTGGGGCTGCCATAACAAAATGCCACAGACTGGAAGAAATGCACTTTCTCACAGTCATGGAGGGCAGAAGTCCAAGGTCAAGGTCTCCTCATGACTGGTTTCTTGTGAAGCCTCTCTCCTTGGCTTGACGGGGAGATGCCCCGTGGTGCGGCTCCTTTGCATTGCTGACCCTTTATGTGCCTGTACTCTGGTATCACTCTGCGTGTCCTAACCTCTTTACAAGAACACCAGTCATATTGCCTTAAGATCCACTCATACCATCTCATTTAACCTTAATTACCTCACTCTAGGCTCTGACTCCAAATATAGTCACATTGTGAGATATGAGCTGTTAGAGATTTTATATATAAATTTTGGAGAAAACGGATAAGCCCATAACAGTAAGATAAAAACTATTTTTGGTTATTCTTATTAGTTAAGTGTATGCATTCTGGAACTGTATTGTCTAGGCTTAAATCCTGGCTTTGACATTTATCAACTGCAACGCCTTAGAGAAGTTATGTAACATGCTCGGTGTTTGTTTCCCAATCTGTAAAATGTGTATAGTAACACTGACCTCTTAGCATGGTTGTGAGTATAAAATTAAGAAATATAGCTTGTTTTGAACTCAAGCTGGTACATTGCAGTCACTCAGAAAATAGGTGCATGATTACATGTCTCTTTACCAGATGACTATGTCTGCAATAAACATGCATGGCCATAATGAATGGATTATGTTAGTCGCTCAGCAGTGTCCAACTCTTTGGGACCCCATGGGCTGTAGCCCATGAGGGTCCTCTGTCTTTGGGATTCTCAGGCAAGAATACTGGAGTGGGTTGCCATGCCCTCCTCCAGGGGATCTTCCTGATCCAGGGATTGAACCCAGGTCTCCCGCATTGCAGGCAGATTCTTTACCATCTGAGCCACCAGGGAAACCCTGGTAGAAATGAATGGAAAACATGGGCAAATTGCTGCACATGTGCAAGATATTACTGTGTTTGGGAGATGTCATGACAAATTCATCATCGCTACAACAATAAAGCCTAAAATCTCAGAGACCCTTTTTGGGTTTCTTAGAAAAGACAATATTTGCTAGATTTCAGAAACCTTGGAGCACCTAGAACTATCTCTGTGCAGAGATTTCCCAAGATTTTCTCATCGGGGCCCTATACAGTGGCTTTGTGTTTCTTCACTGGAATCTGAGCCAATTTGCTGCCTAAGGAAGCTTTAGGTAAAAGAGAATTAATGCCCTGATGGTTCTGAAGTCCAAAGTATTTTACCAACTCTCCGAGCAATGCTGCAAACCACATTTCCAGTTGCTCTGGTAATGGACCTTATCTTTCAACCAAATCACTGAGTCTAAGGGCGGGGGGGGAAACCAGATTGATAAAAGCTGTGCAGCCTCTGCATTCTTTTAGAACTGGGAAAACTTCCATCTCCATAAGGCAAGGATGTCCTTGAATTAGAGCGTGGCCGTGTAATCCTCATTCACTCAGGTCCAGGGAGACTGGAGTACAGATGACTCAAGGTCAAGCTGCTGGTAAGGGCAGAGCTGGGACATGAACATGTGTCTTTGAACTTCAAACTCACAAACTTCAAACTCTTCTACATTCATAGAGATAGTCATGTTGGTCTTGGGATACTTAGTCAATAAATGTGTCAGGCATAGTTCTAGGTCCCTAAGTTTCAGTAAACAAAATCTTCTCTGCACCCACAAAGGAGACTTTGGTTAACTAAGACCCTAATGATTTGACTATGATTTGTATGATAAAACAATCAAGGAAGGAAAATGGGGAAGGAAGGAATGCTTTTTCTCAGCTTTACTCAAATTGCTTTATCAAACCCTGCAGATATCATTCCTTCTCAATAGGAACAATGAAAAAAAAATTTAGTCTCAGTTAGAAAGTGGTCGGTTCAAGAAGCTCCCAGTTCAGACAAGGAGTTTGCAGGCTACTTCTTCCTCTGTTTTGTTCTTCATCCTCTGTCAATGCCAAACTGCTTAGAGTCCCAATACCCCTCCATAAATCAGGGTAGATCTTAAAGTGAAAGTGTTAATTATTCAGTCATTTCCAACTCTTTGCAACCACATAGACTCTAGCACCAGGCTCCTCTATCCATGGAATTCTCCAGGCAAGAATACTGGAGTGGGTTGCCTTGTCCTCCTCCAGGGGATCTTCCTGACCCAGGATTGAATTTCTCTCTCTTGCATCTCCTGTATAGCAGGCAGATTCTTTATCATCTGAGCTACCAGAGCTTACTAAGCTACGATAATAAGTTAACCTCAGCGTCTCAGTGACTGAACCCAAACTCTAATGCCTGTTGGGAGACCCCCAGGGAAGCTGTCCTTCATGCAGTGACTCAGGGGTCCAGGCTGCTTTGATTTTATCATGTGGTTCCCATGATTGGAGTCACAGAGGTAAAAGGCCTGAAATTTCCACAATAGCTTTTAAGTGCTTGAGCCTGGAACTGATCCATAGCACTTCTGCTCACAGCCTATAGGTTAGAAGTATTCCTAGCATAGTCCTAACAAGCCGTCCCTCTTGCAAATGGTCAATGCCAGAGAACAGCTGGTTATTCAGGGATCAGTAAATATCTCTGCCATTGCCTGAAGGTGCCTTGCCTCCATACCTTCTGTATTCCAGTCCCCTCTTTCTGGCATATCTCCACACCCCCTGGACAACTTCTAGTCAGCCTGTAAGAAAAGTCCAGGCAACAACACTTGAAAGGAGTATTTCACAAATTTTTAGATTTGTTTGAAAACTCTCACGTGTCCATAAGCTTCCATGTTTGTGTTTATCAACCCCATTACATTATTTTGTAATGCTCTCTTCCCTATTAAGTTGCAATTTTACTTATCTTCCCTGTTAACTTGTAATTGCTAATGTTGATGTGAACCAGTATCTGATAGGTAGTAGTTTTATTAAATGCTTGCTGACTGAATAAAGGTTTGGTAAATAAATGCTATTGATTGCCTAGAATTTCCTGTTTAAGGACAAGTCCCCAAATTAAGGTTTCAGTTGGGAAATAGTCTTCCTACAAGTAGTTTCACATCTTAGTCATATTTCTCAGTTGGAAATCATCCCTACAGAAAATGTAGAACAACAGGGCTTCTTGTTATGCTGCTTAGACTTTACAGAATCCAGTGACAAGTTACTTTTCTAAAGCTGCTTATGCACACACCTGCACAAAACGAACACATACATGCTCATGCATAAAAGTCAGCACACAGGCAAATACATACAGCCGCTCACACGTTCACACACACACACATACACACACACACACACACACACACACACTCACACAGCATTCAGGCCAAATAGGTGCTGTTCTCATCTCCAGAATAGCCCAGGAGGGTACCACCACCATGCCTTCACCTATTTTATCACCAGGAGTGCCACTTTATCAGCCCTTTTTAAACGTCAATACTTTGAACTCAGAGTTTATTCTTGATTCATTATGCAGTGCCATTCCTTTTGGTGGATAGAAGTAGTCCAATGTGAGGCAAAGAACATAGGATTGGAATCAAATCAATGTTGATATATGCACGCCTTAATTCTGCATCTCACTCGCTGTGGCACCCAGGGCAAGTCACTCTATCTTCCTAGTCTCAATCCCCTCAGCTGATATGGCCTGACTTGTGAGATTGTTATTTGGCAAGTTCCTGACGTTTAGTGGACACTCCATAACAAAGGAGGGTGTTCGCAATATATTTGCCAACAGACGTGCGTTTCACAGTGGTGGGATGGATGAGTCAGTGGTAGTTAACAGACGCCAAAGGCATTGAGGCAGGATGAGGAGGCAGCTTTGAGGTCTATTAACTAAAGGCTATTTATATTTCTTGAACAGTTTCCCTTAGGGCCAACTTGAATGGGGAGTCAGTGAGGCAGGGCCAAACTTGAGTTTCTTCTCTTTGGTGATGAATTAGAAAGAAACCTCTAAAACACTGCCCTCCTGACACTGACAAGCTATATGTAGGTGGTACCGTGAGTCAGGTTGCGGCTGGTAACCCAGATAGGGCTGATGTCCACAGACTTGAAACTTCCTTTAGCAGAACATTTGGAGGAGGGTGGTTGTCAACAACAGCCAGAATAAAAACAACAAATGAGGCTAAAGAAATAAGCCAGGAACAAATTCACTTAGGTTCTGGCTTCTAGGTCTCTTGGGCTCCCCGGGTAGCTCTAGTGTTAAAGAATCTGCCTGCCAATGCAGGAGTCGCAGGAGGCTCAGATTTGATCCCTGGGTAGGGAAGATCCCCTGGAGGAGGAAATAGCAACCTGCTCCAGTATCTCTGCCTGGAGAATCCCATGGGCAGAGGAGCCTGGAGGGCTAGAGTCCACAGGGTCACACGGAGAATCGGACACGGCTAAAGCAACTGAGCATGTAGCTCTCTCAGAAAGGGCCGATGTGAAGGATCAGCAAAGGGTAAATAAGGAGAATAAATTCTGCAATCCCGATGATGCTAGTTCCAGCTTGGGCTAAGTGTGTAACGTTGGGAAAAATGTCAGAAGAACCCAAATTTCCTGTTTCTTCTTGTGGCCCGTGGAGAGGCCAGCTCCCCTCGCCCTGGGTGGTCATGCTAGCAGTGTTTAGCTGGACCCTACACACAAGAGCTTCTCAGGCTGCCCGAGTGGGCTTAGCCAAGGAACGTTCACTTATAGGAAGGTGGACGTGGCATCAGAAATGCTTGGGGGGCTTTTTCTAACCAAAGGTTTCCACCTCACCCCACTGCGCTTGGGGCCAGGGTCCCTCCTCCTGTTTTGCTGGGTGCCTTGGATGTGGTGATGTTTTTCACCAGGAGTGGGGCGGCTGTAAAACAGATTGTTTATATGTTTATACTGGGACACCTTGCATGATGAATGGGGTTGGGAGTTGGGGGAGCTACTAGTGGTTACCCTGCGACAAAAAGCAGATGGCATGTAAGGTCACCCTCAATAAAGAGACTAAAACGATCACTGCCATCTCCCCCAGAACCTGCCACCCTTTCTTCTCCTGCCCTGAGGAAACTCCTCTCTCACTACTGACTCACTCCCCTTCATCCCCTGCCTGTATCAGTTCCCTCAGCCCCTCGGGATCACCTTCCTCGGAGTCCTTTCCTACTCCGTCATGATGCTTTGCTCATCTACCTGCCCCGCCCACTAGACTGTAAGCTGTATGAGGTCAGAGATCACATCTGGGGTCCCCGAACCTCGGGCTCAGCACAGGCATGGGGCCCGTGCCCACTGATGCCTCAATGATGCAGAGATGATGGGAACTATTTCCAAATCGTGAGTTCCCATCGACACGCTCCTCCACCTTTATCAAACATGTATTACAGAGGACAGAAGGCAAAGTGAATCGTTCTCGATATTTTCAGATAGAGTTCCAATTGAGCACCGGCCGCTATGTATAAGGCTTGTGCATTACAGCAGTGCATGTAATCTACATGTTCACTACAGCAGGAGTGCTCAGTACCAGGGACTCTGGGGCCAGCATGAGTCCGGCATCCTCCATGGGAGACACAAGCAGGACATGAGTGAAGCAGGTGGAGGCTTGGGATGGAACAGCGAGGGTGATAGCTGAACAGATGCGGGGTTTCATTTTGAAGGTAGAAGCAGCAGGATACCTTGGTGTATTGGATGAGGGAGTTTACAGGAGGGAAGACGCAAGCTTGACTTCTAGGTCTGGGGCCTAATCAGACAGATATAAGGTGGTACCAATGATGAGATGGGGAGTCATTGAGATGGGACGGGAGTTTGTGGGGAGAGGGTGGGGAGGGAAATGTGGCAAGAGTTTTGACTACGTTTTGCCCATTAGGTTTGAGATGGTCCATCAGCCAACCCAACAGAGATGCGAAGGCAGCATGTTGGATTTGTCTGAAGTTCAAAGAATAGGTCCTACTGTGTGTCAGATCTTATCAATATGCCTGTAACGCCTTCTGCTATAGTTATAGCCACACCTGGCTCACTTTAATTCTCCAATGTTCCAGATTATCATCTTCTCCCAGGCCTTCACATGGCCCTTGCTTTCCAATGGCCTTTAAATCTGAAGAGGGTGCCACTTCCTTCAGGCAGCCCTCCTTGATGCCCTAGACTTAACATGAGCCTTTTTTAGGTGACCACACAATACCCACACACTTTGACTTTATGTCACTTATTGTACTCAGTTGTAATTGTCTCATTGTCTTTTTTTTTTTCAGTCAATACCAAGTCTCCTGAGAGATCTTCCTCGCCTTGTAGCTCATGGGCAAATGTAGGACATAGCACCGTGAAGACCAGAAGACACTGCCTGCTGAACAACCAGCAGAGAGACCATCACGGCCAAGTAGAATCACCCTAAGTGAAATACCGCGTGTTAAGAACTGGCCCTTGTCACGAGAAACAGGCCCGGGCTGACCAAATTTCCAATACATATGGATTATGACTTCTCCAGTCAAAGTAATTAAGAGACCATGATAAATTAGAGCTTGATAAAAGGCTCCAGTCCATGATTGATGGCTCTTCCAGAATTCTTTCAAGTTCTCCCAAACATACAGGGACTGGCCTGTCTCCTGGAGCTGAACATCTGAATACAGTTAGCACATCCCCGCCTGGCAGGGAGGCCCCCCATCTGCCGAGAACCATCCGCATCGGGCAGGGCGCTTTAGTGGTCCTGGGAAACCAGGGCTGGGCCTGGAACAGGCGTGTTCTTGCATATACATCCTGCTTGCCCCCTGTGCCTGGAGTTCTTGGCCAGCTGAGCTCAGCCCGTGAAATTCAGACCTTTGCCATCACGTGTTTGAGGACCTTCTGAGGTCAGCGGGCGTTCTCTCCTAAAAGGAGCACAAATTCCTCTGCACCAGTGCGTGTGCATGTATGTTGAGATGGCTAATCCATAAAATGGGGTTGAGAAGGTCTATTTCACAGTGGCACAAGCATCTGTAATGGATGTAAAGGACCATAGCTTATGAGACCTCTGTGCTCAACAAATAGTATCTATAATGAGCTTAATAAGTGTGAAAGTGAAAGTCACTCAGTCGTGCCCGACTCTTTTCAACCCCATGGACTGTCCATGGAATTCTCCAGGCCAGAATACTGAAGTGGGTAGCCTATCCCCTCTCCAGGGGATCTTCTCGACCCAGGAATTGAACCAGGGTCTTCTGCATTGCAGGCCAATTCTTTGCCAACTGAGCCATCAGGGAAGCCCTAAGCTTAATTAACTATACTTAATAAATTCTATCAATAGTTATTGAATATCTGCATGTATCAGGAGCTGTACAGGTTTCTGGGCAAACAAGAGGTTAACAGGCTCACTATAACCCATGCTTCAGTGCAGCTGGTATTCCAGGGAGGGGTGAGGGAATAGGCAGTAATAAGTAAAACTAAACTAGTTCTTTAGAATGGTGAGTACTGCAGAGGATCGGGAGCCAAGGTTGAGTAGCGGAGAGTGACAGGTGATGGAACCACAGGCGTAGGACTTTGTCCCTTGAAGGCAGCTGGGGAACATTCGAGCAGAAACCAAAGGACATAAGATGGGGCAACTAACTGCTGACCTCAGAGAGGGATGATGCCACTGGGAGAGGGAAGGTCTGGTAAGAGAGTGCCAGTAGTGATGATGAGGGGGAGGAAGGGAGGCAGAGTGTTTACGAGCACAGATACAAATTCACACCTTCATCCACCCATTTCTCCACTCAGTCCTTAGACAAGCACACGTCAAGCCTATACCCCTCTGTGCCAGGCTCTCCCAATCATACCTGCTTCTTTTCCTTTTATAACCTGAATATTTTTTTTTTAACCATGCCATGTGGGATCTTAGTTTCTCAACCAGGAATTGAAGTCATGCCCCGTTGCAGTGGAAGCACAGAATCTTAACCACTGGACCGCCAGGGAGGTCTCTCAGAACTAGTTCTTTCTCTCAAGAACTTTATAATCTTATGGAGGAAACTTATCCTTTCAAATATTCCCCTAAATTGCACTGGGTTGCTTTTCTGTGGCTATTGGGCTATTTTTCAGTCTTCACTGCAGTTCCTTTACTTTTACCTGATACTGTCTTACACGCCAGTGTTCCTATCAATAAGTTCAAATAAAACTCTAAATGGCAAAACTGGAAAGCCTTCCCAGCTGAACATCAAGTCTCTCTCTGGGTCCTCTGACCAAGTTCTTATGCTACTAGCCTCTGAGTAAACCTCTCCCCAACCACTGACTTTCCAGGTTATAATTAGGTTAAAGTGTGTGCCTTCAGCTCAATATGAATCACCTACATGGACCTCAACTTTCTCTGTTTCCTCGCCCAGCATTTAAGGGCTTGGTGTGACCAGGATCAGGCTTAGATAATAAAAAGCGTTTAGGCAGTGACCTCATCATATCTGTCTGACTTAATGGGTGTCAGCCCCTTTTCACATCTGCATTTTCCTGGGTCTTTCCAGGGCTTCCCTGGTGGCTCAGATAGTAAAGTATCTGCCTGCAATGTGGGAGACCCAGGTTCGATCCCTGGGTTGGGAAGATCCCCTGGAGAAAGAATTGGCAACCCACTCCAGTACCCTTGCCTGGAAAATCCCATGGACAGAGGAGCCTGGTAGGCTACAGCTCACGGGGTCGCAAAGAGTCAGACACAACTGAGAAACTTCACTTTCCAGAGCTTAGAACCTCTTATCAAAGCTTATTTGTTGAGGTCTGTGAATTCCTCCTGGTTCATAGGGAAGAAGGAATCACATGTCACATTTGTTCCTTTGTTTAAAAAGTGCTCTTATGTACAGAGTACAGAGCTCTCGAGACTCTCACTGCCACTATTTAGGGCAAATGAACATTCTACAAGAGTCTTCATGAAATACTTGAACTTTTGCTCTGAATTTGACCCATGATTCTAAAATAGCCCAAGTGCCCATCCTTGGGGTTAGGATTAATGACCTCATTTTATAGGAGGAACACAGAATTTCCAGGAGGTTGGGGCTGCAACTGGGAGAGTTGGAGATCTAAAACTGTGTGCTTCTCTGATCTCATGATCTGCCACAGGATTTCTTCCAAATAGTTTCTTTAAAAGCCCATTTTGCAGACAGGTATGAGCAAACTCAAAAGTTTCAGCATGGTAGAGTCAAGACTCAAGCAAGGGTGTCCAACTCTCAGTTCAGGGCACTTTCTGCTACATGATGCTGTCTTCATTGTTCTGAAGATAAGCCCGATGGCTCATCACATGTGTGGTGGTGGCTGGGAAGCCAGAGGGAGCAGGCAGATGGATGTTCCAGACTCAGGCTCTCCGAACCCCCTCATGGAGGCTCCTGATCATGTTGTATTGTAGAAGGATGGGCACTTGGGCTATTTTAGAATCATGGGTCAAATTCAGAGCAAAAGTTCAAGTATTTCATGAAGATTCCTGTAGAATGTTCATTTGCCCTAAATGGTGGCACTAGTGGTGAAGAAGCTTCCTGCAATGCAGGAGATGCAAGAGATGCAGGCTCAATCCCTGAGTTGGAAAGATGCCCTGGAATAGGAAATGGCACTCCACTTCAGTATTCTTGGCTGGAGAATCCCATGGACAGAGGTGCCTGGTGGACTACAGTTCATGGTGTCGCAAAGAATCGGACACAACTGAGTGACTGAACACAAGAAAAATCATAGATCAAATATTCTTTAACATGTATGTGCATGCATGCTTGCTAAGTTGCTTCAGTTGTGTTGACTCTCTTCGACCCTATGGACTGTATCCTGTCAGACTTCTCTGTCCATGGGATTCTCCAGTCAAGAATACTGAAGTGGGGTGCCATTTCCTACTCCAGGGGATCTCCCTGACCCAATGATTGAACCAGCATCTCCTGCATTGACAAACATTCTTTAATACTGCCACCTGGGAAGCACAATACTTCAATAAGATTTTTTAAAAAAAGACATGTCAGGCCTTCGTAACAGCCCCGTGTGTTCCCTCTTCCCTATGCCAAGGACAGGCCTTTTGTCTGGAAGGATTTCTCTGCTGAAACATCGAATCAAATAAATAACAAAGTAGAAGAGTGAACACTGTTGTCTCCAGTCCTCCTGCCTGCATCATGCCCTCAGAGACTTTTCTAGGTCACTTACAAGGGACCAGGCACATTGCTGCAAGCCAATGACATGAGTTATTAGTACATTTATCCTTACCAAGACCCCAGGAGAACAACTACTATTCTTGTCTCCAATTATGTGTGTGGAAACAGAAGGCCAGGTAAATGCACTTGCCCAGGATGCTATAGCTAGGAAGCACATGGCCCAATTTGAACCCGGTCAATATGGTGACAGATTTAATTTTTTTTTTTTTTTTTGTACTCCAAACTCACTGCATATGGTGACCACAGCCATGAAGTTAAAAGATACTTGCTCCTTGGAAGGAAAGCTATGAGAAACATAGATAATGTGTTAAAAAGCAGAGACAACAAAGTTCGTATAGTCAAAGCTATGGTTTTTCCAGTAGTCATGTGCAGATTGTTGGACCATAGAGAAGGCTGAGCTCCGAAGAACTGATGTCTTCAAATTGTGGTGCTGGAGAAGATTCTTGAGAGTCCCTTGGGCAGCAAGGAGATCAAACCAGTCCATCTTAAAGGAAATCAACCCTAAATATTCATTGGAAGGACTGGTGTTGAAGCTGAAGCTCCAATAATTTGGCCACCTGATGCGAAGAGCTGACTCATTAGAGAAGACCTTGATGCTGGGAAAGATTGAAGGCAGGAGGAGAGGGGGATGACAGAGGAAGATATGGTTGGATGGCATCACTGACTCGATGGACATGAATCTGAGCAAACTCCGGGAAACAGTGGAGGACAGAGGAGTCTGGCATGCTGAATTCCGTGGAGTCAGAGTCAGACACAGCTTAACAATGGAACAACAACAAAGTATGGTTCTGGAACTCATGCTCCTTCCTCTGAGAGACAAACTTTCAGAATCCTCTGAAGTCCCGGTGGTTTTGGACACTGGGACCTAGTTCTCTCCCTAGGCAGGATTCTGGAAACCCCCAGAAACATCGTTTACCCTTTTATGGCTCAGCTCAGTAAATGCCCTGCCCATCATGCTGACCCTCCTTCCCTACTCTAGGGCTGCTCTCCTGGCCTGCCCTGGGCCAGTGTGCTCACTGCAGACAAGGAAAGACCCATCAGGCCAGGCAGGCCTGGACTCCACCCCAGGCCTTCATGAAGATGAGAGGCCTGTGCTGGGAAATGGACACCTCCTTCAGGAAAGAAGCACCAGGCATCCCCTGTCCATCAGAGCCCTTTAGGAGCTCATGGACCCTGAATTTTATCTTTGGCGGTCTAGGACTAAGGGTGTAAGCCAGAGCACATTAATATGCCACCAGGTCACTTCCGGGACCTCCACACGACACCTCCATCCCCTCACCTTAGTTTTGGGTACCTTCTTTCCCCCTTCTGACTTGGTCAGGCCACCCAGTGGAAGCAACACACCCTGTTTGAAGTTAATCTCAGCAACATAGGGCCAAGACAGAAAAAGAACCATTCAGACTTGTCTAGGACCCCCGTAGGGAACGGCTTTCAGCCTCTCAAAATTTGGATGCAAGCTGCTATCATTTCCGTCGGCTCACGTTGGAACACAGAAAGGTGGACATGATTGAAATTTGCATTTAAATGGAAGTGGTTCAAGGTAAAGACCCAATGTTTAGAGAAATGAGAGTATCCATTTTTCTAAGAGGGAGCCGTGTTTTATTGTGTTCCATTAAGGTGTCACTGAGCCGAAATATGTTTAGAAATATTAGACGCGGCTGCAGCATGCAGAGTAGAGACTGGCATTTAGAAATGACTCCACACTATGAATGAATGTAAACGAACCCCACATCAAGCCCAATTGCTTATAATGTCGCCTGCCACCGTTACCTAATTCCAGCCCTGTTCACTAAATAGTAGACGTTCTATTAGACAGCCTTCTGCTACTTATCAATTGTAATAAACACCAGAATTGGCTCGTCAACATACAGCTTGGTAACAGAGATCATCTTCCACTTGCTGTTGTTGTTGTTCAGTTGCTCAGTTGTGTCTGACTCTTTGCAACCCCGTGGATGGCAGCACACCAGGCTTCCCTGTCCTTCACCATCTCCCAGAGTTTGCTCAAACTCATGTCCAGTGAGTTGGTGATGTCATCCAATCATCTAATTCTTTGCCACCCCCTTCTCCTTTTGCCTTCAGTCTTTCCCAGCATCAGGGTCTTTTCCAATGAGTTGGCTCATTGCATCAGGTGGTTCTTTGCATCTTCTGTAGGAGACAGATATAAAGATCTAACATTTTTGGCTGGTGCCTTTCCAAAATGCCACATGAATTTAAGCCACATTAGGCTGATAGTTAATGGATCATTGTAATAATTCAGTCGCTCAGTTGTGTCCGACTCTTTGCAAACCCATAGACTGCAACACACCAAGCTTCCCTTTCCATCACCAACTCCCGGAGCTTACTCAAACTCATGTCCATGAGTCAGTGATGCCATCCAACCATCTCATCCTCTTTTGTCCCTTTCTCCTCCTGCCTTCAATCTTTCCCAGCATCAGGGCCTTTTCCAATGAGTAAGTTGTTCACATCAGGCGGCAAAAGTATTGGAGTTTCAGTATCAACATCAGTCCTTCCAATGAATGTTCAGGTCTGATCTCCTTTAGGATGGACTGGTTGGATCTCCTTGCAGTCCAAGGGACTCTCAAGAGTCTTATCCAACACCACAGTTCAAAAGCATCAATTCTTTAGCACTCAGGTTTCTTTATAGTACAATTCTCACATCCATAGATGACTACTGGAAAAACCATAGCTTTGACTAGATGGACCTTTGTTGGCAAAGTAATGTCTCTTCCTTTTAATATGCTGTCGAGGTTTGTCATAGCTTTTCTTCCATGCAGCAAGCATCTTTTAATTTCATGGATGCAGTCACCATTTGCAGTGATTTGGATAATCCAAGAGGAAATAGAGGTCAGGGTTGTAGAAAGCACCATGTGCCCTTATCAATCTGGATTCTTTACATTATGCTGTGGTACAAGGAACCCTGAGATAGTTGAAACCTTGCAGCAATAAGCTTGCTTTCTTTCTCATGCTCCATGCATAGGTCCAAGGAAGCTCTTCTTACCTCCTCATTCCAAGACTCATGTTGATGGACCAACTGCCATCTTGACCATGCTGATTACTGAAGCAGAGGGGCAGAGACATCCAGAGCATCTCTCACAGGCAAATAAATAATATAGGAGAAGCAATACCTATTTATTTAACTCACAACTCAATGGCCAAAAGCCATTATATTATTCCAGAAGCAAACTGACTCTGTACTCAGAAGGCAGGGACTGAGAAATATTTGGTGAGTACCCTTCATAGCTACCTAGCACGTTTCTGTCCATGTTATCAGGGAGGTTGTCCGGGACAATGTCAGAGGCAAGACACATCCCAAGACTGAATGGCAGCAAACACAAGTGCTACCAGAAAGTTATCCTTGGGATAGAGAAACCAAAATAGAGCCAGCAAAGGACCAAAAGAGAAGTTGAATCCAAGTCAACTTGGAAGAGTTGAGTGAAGAGAAGGATCATAGGCTGGAAGTGAAGTCTGTGGCTGAGACGAGACAGCTGGTAGAACAGAGGGAGGGGTAAGTGAGTAGCTGGAGGTGGAATTCTTGGAATATAAGACCCCAGACCACTGCAGATGGAAACGCTTTATATCACAGAGACCCAGGACGCTTGTTGAATCAGGAATAACCCCTGAAAGGAGGTCAGCTGAGCCAGAGAACAGCCTAGAAGACCATGTTGTCAGCTGAGCCAGCTGTAATTGTAAGAGAGTATTGGTTAGTCCCAACAAACAAACAAATAAAACCTGAAAAATTGCATCCTGAGTTTTCGAACCGTTTCCAGCTGCTGACTTCCAGAAAGTTCTGTGCTTTGGTCAAGCAGGGACTGTTTGAGAGTCTTCTGGGTATCACCTCGCTCTCTGTAAAGTGAATAATCATTTGCTCATTTGTTTAACAAATATTTCTCAAGCTCTCAAGGACCAGAGCTTAGAACAGTGGCTAATGCACCCCAGGTATTTAATTTAATAAATGTTTGTTGAAGGGCTTAATGAGTGACTCCCTACTCTGAGCCAAATGCTGCACTACGTGCTGGGAGGGAAATGAGTCCGACACAGACACCATTCCAGCTCTCATGGAGCCTGCAGGCAGACCCGCCTCACAATGAATCAAATGACCTCGGGAGCAATGCTAACGAAGTGACGTGAAAAATGGTCAATTTCACTTCCCTTAAGCTAACTTCACCTAAGTGCCCTAACTGTATTAATGAATTGAATCCTCAAAACAGCCATACAAGCGGAGCAAGAGATACACATCCACTGTAAAATGGAAGAAACTGAGGTCGAGCAGGCTTAATTGCCTCATTTAAGAGGAGACGCCAGGATTTAAGCCAAGGTCCCTGGCTCTGGAACTTATAATTATGAGAAAAACATTATAGACAAACAGAGGAGGAAGATGTTATTTCTGCAGACACATTAACTGGAAAAATATCTCAATAGAGACTTATTCAATCTGTGCCTTGAAGGACAAGTAGGAATGAAGCCAAGAAGGAAAAGGGCAGCCCAGAGAGATGTTGCCTAGAGGACCTGGGGAACGATGTCCGTCCTTTTTTTTTTTTAATTTTTATTGGAGTATAATTGATTTACAATGTTGTGTTAGTTTCAGGTATAGAGCAAAGTGATTCAGTTATATCTACATATATATCCACTTTTTAAAGCTTCTTTTCTGGTATAAGCCATTACAGAGTATTGAACAGAGTTCCCTGCGTTATCCAGCGAGTTCTTATTAGTTACCTATTTTATATATGTCAATAGCAGTGTGTATGTGGCAATTCCAATCTCCCAGTTTACCCCTCCCCCCACCTCGCTTTTCCCTTTGGTAACCATAAGTTTGATTTTTATATCCACGTCTCTACTTCTGCTTTAATAAATCCATTCATTTGTACTTGTTTTTTAGATTCCACATATAAGCTACACATTATACGATATTTGTCTTTCTGTGTCTGACTTTTGTCACCTAGTATGACAATCCCTAGGTCCATCTTTGTTGCTGCAAATGGCATTATTTTGTTCTGTTATAAGGGCTGACAATATTTCATTGTATATATATGTACTAGATCTTCTTAATTCATTCCTCTACTGATGGACATTAAGTTTGCTTCCATGTCCTGGCTATTGCAAAAGGCAATGAGCAGTGGGGTGCATGCATCTTTTTGAACTATAGTTTTCTCTGGGTATATGCCCAAGAATGGGATTGCTTGGTCATATGGTAGCTAAGTTTTTTTTTTTTTTTTTTTAAGGAAACTGATGTTCTTTTATACCAAAAGTTCAGTCCATAAGAGCAAAGACCACTTCTGCTCATCGGTACCCCTGCTTCTAGATCCTGATCAGCAATTATTAAATCGAAGATACCACCAGTTGTGAGATGAAAGAATATTGTATGTGCCACTAAGAAAAAAGAAAGAGGTCTGACAATAAAGCAATGGCACAATGCTTTCTTAGGACTTAGACATTTTATCTTATACTTATGGGAAAAAACCCTTTAGACTTAAGTAGACAGATTTTTATCACGTATCATTGTTGTGATAGAAAAAGGAATATGGTTATGAGAGTCTTAACACTTGCTCACAGATTGCAGGTTTCCTGACTCACTTTTTTAGTTTCTTTTTCCATATAGTATTATTTTCTCTGACATCCAGGGTGTTGAAGATGCAGAATTTCTTTAAAGAGTTATTATAGTCATCAATGCTGGGCTATTAAGTCTGCTTTGCAAGTATGTGGAAACCATGGATTTTTTTCCTGCTTGGAAATGTTGCTAAACCTGGCTGGTTTGTTACCTTCTCGCAACCGTTTACATCCTGTGTGTGTGAGTACTCAGTCAGGTCCAACTCTTTGTGGCCCCATGGACTGTAGCCCACCAGGCTGTCTGCCCATGCAACTTTCCAGGCAAGAATACTGGAGTGGGTTGCCATTTCCTTCTCCAGGGGATCTTCCCAACTCAGGGATTGAACTCAAACCCACATCTCCTGTGTCTCCTTCATTGGCAGGCAGATTCCCTACCACTGAGCCATCTGGCTTAAACAGGTGCTATACCATCATCTTCTGGTTACATTTCTCTCTGCAGGTCTGCATGATGACAACGCTGGTACATCTTTGACAGGCACACACGTGCAGACTGTGACTGTGTCAGGCCTGCCCTTGGTGTAGAGTGATGGGTACACGCTGCAGGATTTTAAGGTGCACCTCAACTTGAGAGATGCTTACGTGTGCTTCTTAAAATGCTTGACAGTAATCGAAACTGATAAACCTCTGATGTGTAAGTAGATGAATGTGAGTTTGAAAGACCCTGAATATCAGAGAAAAAAAAAATTGAACTTTATCCTACAAATTACAGGCAGTCACTGAAGCTCTGGGAATGGGAACACTTGACTTATCTGGCAGTATGTTCTGATCTTGATTTTTAAACCAGGAACGCCTGGGAAGAAAAACCTACACTTAGGAATCCCGTTGCTTAAAATAATTAGGGGTTTCCACATAAAGCCAGATGGAGTTTAGCTGAGCTGATACTACAGATCTCTCCGGAGGTGAGAGAAACCTGGGGGATGGACTGCAGGCCCAGAGTGCTGGCGGGAACAATTTGCATGCTATATCCCTCGGAGGCAGAGGGGCCGGCCTCCAGGTCCCTTCCAGCCCTTCGATTCTGTATTCCATCAGCAGAGCTAGATGTCGCTCAGGATTCCAGACCAAGTAGAGTCTGGGACTTCACCAAAACTCCTGGGAGATACCCAAGGGCTATCTGAAAAGTCCTCAGGATGTTCCAAGGCTGTTTAAAAATATAAACTTTATGTTTATGGATGGAGCAAGTGAGGCTTCATTTTCCAAATCCTGATGCAAACAATGGCTCTAGAAGAACCTCTCAAAATCTGAATGGGATTAGCTCAAAGCAAGGGACGTAATATGGTACCATTTTAGTATGAGAACACTTGGGAAAATTCATGGTTGGTGGTACCATTAACCAACACTATTGGGGACTAGTTCTGAACCCTAAATTCATTTATTTCTCAACCTCAGCTTATGAAATAAACACAATCATTGTTCTGCTTCATGGATGAGGAAACTGAGGGTCAGAGAGTTAGGAAGCTGTTCCTGGAGGTGGCAAGTGGTGGTGTCTTGACTGGTGGTCAGACAATTTGACTCATGGCTTCACATCTACTCAGCACTTTCCACACTCTCATATCTGACCCACATGCCCCAGTTGGTTCTGGATGCAAAATTAATAAGCTCTGCACCCTCTGGCAGGTTAGTTAACTTCATCAAGCCTCAGTTTCCTCATCTGCAAAGTGGTGGTAGAAAAAGAAAAACAACCTACCTCACTTGATTGATATCAGGGTTAAGAAGGCAGAAATGCATGCAAGAGAGTGTGTGCCTGACTCGGAGTAAGTGCTCAATAAGTGTTAGCTCAATAAAATGATCTACTTCTTCTGCTATTATGAGCACACTGCTGTTTCCAGTAATAGTTTCTCGTTAATCAAATAGCTAACAGTTAACTAGGGCTGTCTGCACCTTCCCCCAGCTGAACAGGAGTAGACCTTGCACCTTAGAACACTGCAAGTGAAAGCACTCTCATACTACTCTATTCTCCAGACCATCTATTCTCCAAATCACTTCTTTCACAATGAACTTGACCACAATGTGCTGGTATCAAGATACTATCTTGATCAGAGATTGGCAGACCACCAAGGACAAGACAAATGGGGCCACTGTCTGCTTTTGCATGGTCGTTGAGTCAAGTGGTTTTTACATGTTTGATGATTGAAAAAAAAAATCAGAAGAAGAATGATACCTGAGGACATGATAAGTACATGAAATTCAATCTCCAAATCTGTAAGTAAAGCTGTTTGGATCATAGCCACACCCATTCGTGTGCTTGTCTACAACTGCACGTGCTCTGGGCAGCTGAGTGGAGGAGCTTGACAGAGGCCACGTGGCTTGCAGAGCCTAAAATACTTAGCATTTAGTCCTTTCTAGAGAAAGTTTCCTGACCTTTCTCTTGGTCATCTGTAGCAAAGTCAGCAGTAGAATCTATGCCTCTTCTCTTCATCCCTTTCCTACACCCCCACCGCTCACTATGATTACACAGCACACAGTCCTGGACATAGAGAGTCCTCATTTGTGTTTCCTTGCTGGCTAACTTAAAACTCGCATTTTACATTTGCTTTATGGCTTCCCAGATGGCTCAGATGGTAAGTAATCTGCCTGCAATACACGAGACCCCGGTTCGATCCCTGGGTCAGGAAGATCCACTGAAGAAAGGAAACACTACCCACCCCAGTATTCTTGCCTGGAGAATATCATGGACAGAGGAGCCTGGTGGGCTACAGTCCAGGGAGTTGCAGAGAATCAGACATGACTGGGTGAATAACACTTTATTCTTAATTTGGAACATAGTTTTGTATCCTTCACATTTAGTTTAATAGAGCCATCAATTAATTGATGGATCTATTGTTTGGTGCTTGATTTGGTCTATGATTTGTCATCGGTCCTTAGATCTCAGTCTTTGAGTTCTACAAAACTGTTTCCATAAATGTTACTTGCGTGGATAACATTCTCTAAATCTGAGTACTGGCTTATTTCTTTTCACCAGCTTTGTGGAGATAAATCTGAAACTCAGCATCTCAAAAGGATTTGGACAAGATATTCAGATAGCTCCTAACTCTTTTCCCTGCATTATTTCCCCTCCCACCCCTTTAGTGACTTCTTTTTTTTTTAACCTGCTTGGGGCAGGTCTGCAAATATTCAGATGAGGGCTCAGTGAAAAAAGCAAGATCCTGCAAGAGAGAATTCACTAGGGTAATGCATTCAGGGCCCTTTCCACCTTCATAAGTTTCACATCTCTTTCAAAATATTTCCCTGCCATTTCTCCCACACATGAAAAGTAGCCCATATCACATGTAGAATATGCCCATTAAAGATTTCTCTAACATCTACCTACTGAAATGGTGTTTTTTCACTTGGAAAGACTTCCACGGGTTGCACTGCTGGGGACCAAAAATAAGATTTTAATTGAAATACAGATAAGATAGGAGCCTTTAATTTACCTTCTCCCTAAGCAACAGGACTTTCCTGGCTGCATCTGATAGATGACTTTTCCCCCTTCTTTCTTTTTCAGCCTAGGCTGGAGCAAAATTATCTTATCTTCAGATGAAATATTTTAGGGATTTGGGGATTTTGTGTGCCTCAGGACAAAGGACAGTGTTTGTGAAAAGATCACTGTCCTCTTTTGGAGGCAAATTCCTTCCTTACTGAAATTCTGATGTTAGAAAAAGCCTGTCGTCTCATTACCATCCTGCAGGCCACACATTTTATGTCCTCTTACAGATGGGCACGAGGCTATGAGGGGCAAGAGAGAGAAAAGAACACAAGGAGATTTCCCCTGCAATCATGTCAGATGAGACATTTTTCTCCACCAACAAAAGAGTTTGTATAAAATCTGCTGCTATAAAAGTGAATCATGATATTCTTACCAGGGGCTCCAAGGGACAATGCGTTCTGGGCCACGAGATCATTGTCATCGCTTTCAGAGTAAATAACACAGGTTCTTTTTCTCAGCCTCCACACGCACACCAGGATTCTCCCCCTGCCCCCAAGTCCACGCCCACCATCCCCAGGTCTGAGGGAACAGCAGGGACTGATAGAGAAGGCGCATAAACCACACGACAGACTTCCAAGGCCAAGGATAATTGAATTACCTGGTTGTCTGCAGTGATGAATACAAGTCATAGAAACAGGATGAATAGTCTGTTTTTACTGCATTTCTGGCTGCGGTTCCAGTTTTTAGTTTCCAGGCCTGCACCAAATGGCTGCAACTTCACTGTATCGGCCGTTTCTGGCCAGTAACGATCCCTCAAGCACCGCTTGAAATGCAGCTTTGAAATCATCCTTGCATTTCACAGATACTAGATGGGAGTTCATCACTTCCATATGTGAGGCAATTTTACAAAATATCTGACTACATGATTGCATGAATTATGCAACTTTATTAGTTCTAAATTAGGTTTGGTGGCAAGTCATATCTATTATTAATAGTAATCTGTGTACTTGTTTTTCTCTGTCGTCCTTGCTGGTCAGACAAATTCCACCTACTTTTATTTGGCCTCTCTGGCTGCTTTGTGGACTTGTGAAGAACTCCCAGGACCAAGAATATAGTTGGTCCTTAATTCAGTAGAGTAGACACTGGGAAGATGAAAAAGCACAGTGGAAAGAACATGGTTGTTGTTGTTGTTCAGTGGCTCAGTTGTGTCCAGCTCTTTACAACGACATGGACTCCAGCATGTCAGTCTTCCTTGTCCTTCACCATCCTCTGGAGTTTGCTCGGACTCATCTCCATTGAGTCAGTGATGCCATTCAATCATCTCATCCTCTGTTGTCCTTCTCCTCCTACCTTCAATCTCTCCCGTCATCAGAGCCTTTCCCAATGAGTTGGCTCTTTACATCAGATAGCCAAAGCATTGGAACTTCAGTATCAGTCTTTCCAGTGAATAGTCAGGGTTGATTTCCTTTAGGATTGATTGCTTTGATCTCCTGGCTGTCCAAGGAACTCTCAAGAGTTTCCAAAGTGTCTTAGAAAAGACACAATAGTTGATGTCAGAGCTGAACTGGACTTGAGTCCTAGCTTTTGGGAAGGCGTTAAAACATTTTACTACCTCACTCAGAAAATGGCAGATGTAATATTTATCTGAGGGTTGAAAAGGGGTTGGGTTCTTCTAATCCTCCTACACATACTTGGCACAGAATTTGGCACAGGTGACCCGCCAAGTATGAATTCATTCCTTTTCCCTGCTTCTAGTGGCTGGGTTAGCTGAATCAGAAATTATACCATTTCATGGGTATCCTCTTTTGTTTGCCAATTTTTTCTCCCTCCCAGGAAAATCAGCAGGTTGGTAGATCTAGAATTTTTGAGTTCTAAGACATGCAGGGACTACATGTGATTATTAACTGTTGGGTGGCCAGCATCAGGCCAGGCACAACACACAATACATTTTTATTGAGAAAATGTTGAGATGTACCTTGATGACAAATACTTCCCATTTCATTAACAGACTAAAGGAAGAAACAAGGTCAAAAACCAGTTCTGCTAACATGTGATATGAAAGTACATGTCTCTCAGTTGTGTCTGACTCTTTACGACCCCATGGATTATATGGTCCATGGAATTACCTAGGCCAGAATACTGGAGTGGGTAGCCTTTCCCTTCTCCAGGGGATCACCCCAACCAAGAGACTAAACTCTGGTCTCCTGTATTGCAGGCAGATTCTTTACCAGCTGAGCCACAATGGAAGCCCAACATGTGATATATGTATATCTAAAAATCACCCACTATGCAAAATTGTGCAATAAAATACACAAGATAATGGAGGAAATTAAGCTGGGGATCAACATTCAAACACTTTATCAATGGCATGTTGGAAAAAAGAAAAAGATAAGAGATGATACAAAAAGTGAAAGTGTTGGTCACTCAGTCAAGTCTGACTCTTTTCAAACCCATGGACTGCAGCCGTCCAGGCTCCTCAGTCCATGGAATTCCCCAGGGCAAGAACACTGGAGTGGGTAGCCAGCCATTCACTTCTCCAGGGGATCTTCCCAACCCAAGTTTCGACCTGGGTCTCCTGGATGACAGGAAGATTCTTTACCATCTGAGCCACCAGGAAAATCAAGAAAATGTAGCTCATATTCAATGGCTAAGAATCATATATGATTATGGCACTAAATACAGTGCTTAACCCAGAAAAAGACTCAAATTTGCTTATGGAAGTGGGCAGGGGAAGGGTGAAAGCTTGTGAATTATTGAAAAGTGGTAGAAGGGGGGTTTTCTGAAATCAGAGGAAATGCTGTATTGTTAATCATAATACACACAGCAGGCTGGGGCAGTGAATGGGTGTTTGAGGGGTGCATGCATGTGTAATCTGTGCATTTCCACATGGCTCCATCCACGTGGGTACAGTTTTTTGCTTTCACTGGTGCTTGTTGCAGAGGAAATGACACATAAGCCAATGCAAACTTTGCATAATGTTTAATTCTTTAATATATCAATCACAAATGTGTGTTTTCAAAACAACAGTTATAGAGAAGCTCACTGTATTTTCCAATATTAACGAGGCTCTCCTATAGAAAATCAAATAGACTGCTTCTTGGTTTCTCAGGTGGTGGAGCCATGGAGAATGGATAAATGTTAGAGTGTGTTTGCAGTCATTCGGTCATGTCTGACTCTTTGTGACCCCATGGACTATAGTCCTCCAGGCTCCTCTGTCCATGGGATTTCCCAGGCAAGAATACTGGAGTGGATTGCCATCTCCTCCTCCAGGGGATCTTTCCAACCCAGGGATTGATCGAACCTGTGTCTCCTGCATTGGCAGGTAGCTTCTTTACCACTGAGCCACTTGGGAAGCCCAAATGTTAGAGAAGGCAGCTCTGATCTTGATTTGAGGCATGCCATTGTAACAGAGTCGCTTGACCTAGGAGAGGCAGTGGGCATCATGTCACAGGAGAGGTTCAACCCAAAGATGGTGTTCTGTAAGACAACTATGGAAGGGAAAATTAGACTGGTCTCTAAAAGTCTCTCAAATACCTATTTTAAATATAAATTCAAATATGAATTTTAAAATTCTTATAGTATTCTTTAAGAATATGGAAAGCCAAGAGTAATCAGGTGAAAGCTCAAATAGTAAGTCAATAAAACATTCAGTGTTTCCATAAAATGCTAAATTTCTGGTGTGTTGGTATGTGTGTATGTGTGTTGCTATGTTTGTGTATATGTGTTTTATTGTGTGTGTTGGAATAGGAGTGTATATGTGTTGGTGTGTGTGTTGGTATAGGACTGTATATGTGTCAGTGTGTGTCTGATCTATTTGTAAATGGGTTAACAATATTATATGGATAACTACTGGATAAAGTTAACACTAGCCATCAGAACAGCCCAACTTTTAGCAATTTAACACTTCAAAAAATTTTTTTTGATGTGGACCATTTTTAAAGTCTTTATTGAGTTTGTTACAATATTGTTTATCTTTCTTTTTAAATGTTTTGGTTTTTTGGCTGCAAGGCATGTAAAATCTTAGCTCCCCAACAAAGGATCTAAACTGCACCCCTGCATTGGAAGGTGAAGTCTTAACCTCTGGAAAGTCAGGGGAGTCACTCTTGATTTAACACTTTGAAGTTTATTTCTTGCTTAAGTTCTTTCTAACATGTGTGTCCCCGAAGGGAAGAGGAGCTTCCAAGTTCACCATGCTTCCCTTCATTAAGCCAGAGGGACACAGAGTTTGGAGGGTTGTGCAAGAAGGCAAGTGTCAATGCCTAATGTGAGGGAGGCTGGTTAGTGTGACTTAGCTGTGTGCTCAGGAGGGCGGTGGGTGGCAGAGCTGGTGACCTCCTAGCAACTTCTGCATTAGCAGACTTCACATTGCTCATAACTATCAATCCATGTCAGCAAGTTGAGAAAAGTTAGTTCATTCCAGAGAGGGAGGGAAATAAAGTCAATCTTTAAGAAGCACCTATCATATGCTTAACTATATTCCTTGTATCTGTACAGCTACTGTTTTATGTGATAATTATAATCATTCTGCCAATTGGATATTGGTCTTTCCATTCAAAGACAGAAAGATTGAGGCTGGAGACAAGAAGCAAGTTAGACAAGATCACAAAGCTATTTATAGGTCAGAAAGAGGACCTAAACTCCAAACAGGAGATGTCCATTCTGTTTTCTTTCCCTGTGGCCTTTTGGATACACTCAACTGGTAATTTTTGACTTAGGGAGGGATGACTCTTGGATGATGGTGATCTAGACAGATTTGGATGATATTTTCAACGATGGAGACAGATTGGAGTTCTCTGGTGGTTCAGTGGTTAGGACTCCATGACTCAATTCCAGGGGGCATGGGTTTGATCACTAGTCAGGGAACTAAGATTCCACATTCCACGTGGCATGGCTAAAAATAATAATAAAATAAATTCCAAGATGGGGAGGTATGAGAAGAGGAGAAGGGATGAGAAAGGGGGAGAACACTTAGACACTGGGCATGAGATGGTCCTCAATTTGGTTGTTAAATTTGTATAATTTGGACATATGGCTTATTATCACAAAAAAAGCTAAGAGGCTACTCAAATCAACCTCAGTTTCTAGACTCTCCTCAGCCACTGTGGTCACCACCATTTGGTTACATTAGCCCTCCTCCCTGAGTTTCAGTTTGTTCGACGAAAATATAGATAATCAACAAATACTCTTTCTTTTCTAGAGTGAGCTAAGAGTCTGTTAATAGAGAGCACGCAAGTAAATGTGTTTTTAAGCCCTCAGGTGCTATATAATTATCATCATTACAGAAAATAGCCATTTGTGCTGCAGGAGAGAAGAACAGAAAAATCATATTCAGGTTGTTTGCAAGGAAAGTACAAAAACTTGATCCTGAATGAAAAGGAAGGAAAAAAAAAGAAAAGACAGTCTATTTTTCCTCCTGCTGGTTCAATGATAGCTATTAATGTTTTTAAGTCTTTCAGATTGGTCTTAAGGACTCGGTTTTCGGAGGTCTTGTTGCAGTTGAAAAGCCCATGGGAGTAATTTCCAGTAATCTAAGTTAATAAACTGTAAACTAACTTTGTTCCAAAGGTTAAAAAAAAAATCAGCCTTACCACCTTTGACAAAATAATGCATCAGTTGTAAAACAGCCAGATGTTGGTTAGGTACAGACACATAAAAGCGTTAATGTGGAAAACAAAAAATATATATATGTATATCTAGAACCAAAGAACCTATTTTGTTCTCTCTTCTTTTATTTAATTTTCTTTCTCCAAGTAATAATTCCTTCTTCAGTCATCAAATGTTTGGCCAATTTCTGATGACATTTATCTCTACAGATAAAATTTGAATTAAAGGAAGAAAAACCAGTTGGTATGTCATTTACTTTTCTCACCAACCCTCTCTCCATTGGCCTGCTTTATTGAAGAGAATGCTCTGGAGTTTGCAAAGGCAGGAGGAACTGTAGTTTTCTTCCAATAGTCTGCTTTCCAAATGAAGAGGGAAGAGGCATCAACATCTGATCAGTGTCTAACATCATCCAGGACGTAATATGGCGCATCATTGAATTATCTCAAGTAGCCTAGAGCACAGGCTCCACTGACTCTCCATCACAATGGGGAAAACAAGGCTCAGAGGCTCATGACTGTCAAAGCTTTAGGAAGTGTACAGATCACAGTTCAGGATTCCAGAGGCCACTCTTTGCTCTTTAAAGAGATTGTTGGTTGCCTCGCATCATGAACCGCACCAAAATTGGACTGTCTTCCTTTCTGTGAGAGGTATTAGTCAGCATTCTCTAGAGAAACAGAACAGAATGTTGCACATATTTAGACAGACTACAGGGAGCACAGAATTTATTTTGAGGAAGTGTTTCGCGTGATTGTAGAGGTTTGAGATGTTCAAAATCTTCAGGGTTGCTTGGCAGGCTGGAGACTTAGGGGACAGTTGTGATTTGAGTCCAAAGACCATGTGGTGACAGAATTCCTTCTCTCTCAGGAAAACTTGGTCTTTGTTCTATTAAGGCCTTCAAATGATAGGGTGGGGCCCATTCATATCATGGAGGGAAATCTGCTTTTCTCAAAGCCTACTGATTCAAACGTAAATCTCATCCAAAAAAAAAAAAAAAAAAAAACCCTCACTGAAGTATCCTGAATCATGTTTATGCAAGTATCTGAGCACCCTGTCCCAATCAGGTCAACATTTATATGCCCATCACATAGGGGTGATCTATGATGAGATTCAAAGTGACAAAGAGAAAATATTCTGAGTTTAGCATCTCCTTTACTGTCGCTGTTGTTCAGTTGCTAAGTCAGGTCCAATTCTTTGCAACACTGTAGACTGTAGCCCGCCAGGCTCCTCTGTCCAAGAAGGATTCTCCATGCAAGAATACTGGAGTGGGTTGCCATTTCCTTCTCCAGGGGATTTTCTTGATCTAGGGATCAAATCCAGGTCTCCTGCATTGCAGGTGGATTCTTTACCGTCTGAGCTACCAGGAAAACATCCACTATCTTCTATCCTTGTTCAAAAATCACTCGAAAACTCACATTCTTGGGTCAGCTTGTCAGGAGGTCGGTCCATTCTTTGTTCCCAATGAATGCAAAGGCTCAGGTGACAAAGAGTACAGAAATTATGGAACAAAAAAATAAAAAGATGAACAGCTATCATCTGTGAACCTCAGATTCCTTAAATTGTCTCCACGTCACATTTTAACCCCATGCTCTAAGAGCATCCATCACTAGCCTATCCTCTTTATTTATGACTTTTATGTCATTTGACAAGTAAATCCATTACTTTGGAGTTACACAGATTGTTGACTTGCTGAAAGTTGTGAGGCTGTCACGGCTAACGCCATGGCAGTAAGCCTGGTTTCCCGGGGTAACATAATTATCAGGCTACCTGGAGCCAGCCAATCAACATATGCCTAGCCAGAAAAAAGGGAACATATCAGGGGAAAGCTGAAAGCCCCACGTAGGGCCAACAAAAATTATCTTGCAACTGTGTAACCAATCCGCTTACGCCAACTACCCACTGTGTAACCAATCCGATTGCGCCAACTACCCACTGTGTAACCAATCCGATTGTGCCAACTACCTGCTGCTTATTTTGACCTAATAAATACCCGAGAGAACTGGGGCTCCGGGCCTTTCGTCCTCACACACCTGGTGAGGGCGGGAGGCCCTGCCTCGAGTCAGTAATAAATTCCCCTATTGCGAGTTGCTTTGTTTTGAGGAGTCTTCTTTCCTGACCGGGGACTCGGACTACGGGCAGAACAAAAGCGTGGTCTCTGCTTGGTTGCTGTTGTCACATCAAAGTGCCGTTGCCCACTAGCACTCACGTGGGTGAGGTACCAGGTGGCCTGTTCCACGGGAGCTGCCACGGTTATGGCACCAAAGTCACCATCAACCTCACAACTGGGTGTTGTCATCTGCATTTTGCCAATAAGGAACCTGAGTCACGAAGAGATAAGACAGATTTCCTAGAAACACACAGTTCATAAACAGCAGTGCTGAGCCTCCACACAAACCGGTCTGCTCTGAAACCTGTGTCCTGAAACCTGTGTTTATGACCCCTGGGGACCTTGCCTTCTTTGTCATTTTATTGAGTGTATTCCTTACCTTTTGTCTCTATTATATTTATTCCCTGTGTTTATTCAGAAAGTACCTTGTTCTTGGGTTTTAAATATTTGCTTAATTCAGCAGTTCCCATTTAAAAATAAAGACTCCACCTGTAGGAATATTGCTGGAATATTTCGTGTCATGAACTGAATAATGTAAAAATTATTTTTCTTTTTGGACAGAAGGTTAATGAGCCTTATGGAAGTGGGTCAGACTTCAGCAAAATTAATTCAAAACTAAAAAACAAAAATTTAAAAATAACCAGAAGACCAAAAAAATCAAAAGAATAGGACAATACAATCAGAATCACAGGAACTTAGAGAGTCCACATGGAAAGACACTCACTGACATGTGGGTTCTTTGCTTTGATGCTATTATCATGTGACACTGTCACCTCTTATCTGCATGTGTTCTTGTCATCCAGCCAGACCAGAGCTCGAGGACAGAGCCTGGCCCATTTGGTCCCTCAACAGAGGCTTGCAGGGTGAATGAAATAGCTTTTCTGCCTTGATACACTTTATTTGCAAAAGTTAACCTGGCATGAGTCAAAAAGTTCATCCTATTTACCAACGGGGCCCTTGGCAGAGACATTTGTTACACACCTGAAATTTGCAAGGTTATCTTTTCCCATCTTGCTGAGTACTCACCTTAATCTTCCTTATCATCTTCTCTTTACCCCGTTAAGTGCCCACTCACCTAAAACACACTGGGTAATGATGTTTATTACCCAACAATGAAAATATTGTTATTTATGGTTACAATCAGGGCGTCATCAAATATGAATGCTCACATTCAGCGAGTCCCTTTCAGCTGATTGTTTATGTAAATGAAAGTGTTCGTTCATCATCTCATCCATTTTGGGAAGAAACAATCAGCCGGGCGGGCTGTTTCTCCCCGTAATATCTTTTTAATATTCAGTTCACTGGAAGCCAATCTGCAGCAAAGGAAAAAAAATAAATAAAGAATTTGAAGATAAATTTAAGCCTATAGCAAAACAACAAGTTGGTGTGCCTGTTACCACTGGCACAAGACAGGCAGCAGCTGAGCTGTGGCTGCTCTTTGCTGGGAAACTTAGAGTGAAGGTCCAGTCAGGATGGCCTTTGCCATAGAGATGCGGCCACTCCTTCCCAACTGCTTCCACTCGGCCCCAAGTGAAAGAGAGGGTCATGCAGCAGGTGTCACTGCCCGGCCCTAAAACTGTCCATCTTCATGGTCTCAGGAATGTCACATTTACTTGCCAAGTCTTAAGTAACTTACCCGGGAATGGAAAATTAGATGGATTCTAAGTTATAACTCTAAAAATGTGTCCATAATGACCATCTCAGTGGCTAGGTCTCATTATACCATTAAGAAGGGAGAAAATTGTTCTGGCTCTAACTCTCATAGTGATTAATACTTGGCTCTAATCTAAGTTTGTAATAAAAAAGAAAGAGGATCCCATTGTAGTATCCTCTAAAGGGGTATACATGTTATTTTATGTCAAGGACCAGTGACATACAGGTGTGACAGTGGGCTTCCTTGGTAGCTCAGCTGGTAAAGAATCCGCCTGCAATGCAGGAGACCCCGGTTTCATTCCTGGGTCAGGAAGATCCTCTGGAGAATGGAATGGCTACCCACTCCAGTATTCTGATCTGAAGAATTCCATGGGGTCACAAAGAGTGGGACACGGCTAAGCAACTTTCACCTTCACTTTTGCTGACCATACTGTATCAATTGCAGCTACTTAATTCTGCTCTTATAGTGCATAATTACCCACGAAGACTATTTCAACAGACAAACAGGTCTGTGTTTCAGCAAAACTTTATTTACAAAACAGGCACCTGGCCAGATTTGCTCTGTGGACCATAGTTTGTTGATCACTGATCTAAAGCAATCATTTCCCAAAGTATGATACAAGAATCCTGAACCAAACAAAATATTCTTGGAAAAAAAGATGATTCTCTAGACAAGTGAGAAGCACTTCACATCTTGACTCTCTTGGACATTTATCACACACATTAGCTCTTTGCATGGACAGAAAAGTCCTACCACAAAGAAACTGTAACCAGAATTTCCCCAAATTTCTGACCTTCCTGTGCCTACTCAGAGGGCTCTTGTCTTGAAGGATGGTTCCCGAAGCATGTTTGTCAGCAGGCTCTGGGATGAAGACAAAGGGAGAGGTTTTTGCTCACCATCCTCTGGATGACTCACGGTCTGGGTGGACAGGATTGGGATTTGAGGGGACCTAACAGACCCAACGCAAAGAGTCAGACATGACTGAGCGACTGAACTGAACTGAACTGACTGAATAGACCCAACAGGCAAGGTTGGGAAACTTAACTTATGGACTGAGGACCAGCCAAGAAGCAACCTCAAGACCTCATGGAAGGATCCATTTGAGAGACCTAAGCCTTGGTCTTCAGTTTACAGTCACTGGCTTTGTGCTTCTGGGAAGTCCCTTCACCCTTCTGAGCCACCTCAGTAAAATCATTTCCCTCAGGTGAAAAAGCAAGACACTGGCTGAGGAAACTCCTGAGGGCTTTGTTATTTCGTTGCTTTTGTTCCAGCTGCAGGATGATTTCTGTGGTCTTTTGGAAGAGCTAGAATGTGGAGGCAAATTCAGAGGGTGACTGGCCCTGTATGACAGACTCAAGGTCTGTTACATTTCTGCCAATGACCTAATTTTGTTCCTTTTTATGGCTGACTAATATTCCCTTGTATTTATGTGCCATTTCCTCTTTATCCACTCGTCTGTCATTGAACATTCGGGTTGTTTCCATGCCCCGGCTATTGTAAATAGCACTGCAGTGAACACTGGGGTAAATGTGTCATTTTGAATTATGGTTTTCTCAGGGGATCTAGAAAAATAGTACAGATGAACCTATTTGCAGGGCAGGGGTAGAGATGCTGACATAGAGAATGGACATGTGGACACAGACAGGGAAGGGGACAGTGGGACAAATCGGGTATTGGGATCAATACAGATACACCACCGTGTACTGTGTGAAACAGGCGGCGAGTGCGAACCCGCCATATAGCACAAGGAGCTCGTCTCAGTGGTCTGTAATGACCCGGGTGGGGACGGGGGTGGCGGGAGGGGGGCCTAATAAGGAGGGGATATATGCGTGCATTGGAGAAGGAAATGGCAACCCACTCCAGAGTTCTTGCCTGGAGAATCCCAGGGACGGGGAGCCTGGTGGGCTGCCCTCTATGGGGTCACACAGAGTTGGACACGACTGAAGCGACTTAGCAGCAGCATATGTGTGCATATAGCTGACAAGCTTCATTGTACAATAGAAGCTAACATCGCATTGTAAAGTTATATTTGCAATTATATTCCAGTAAAATTATATTCCAATATAAAAATTCGCAGGGTGAGGAACATGCAGACAGCTGGACCAGCACTTCTTGAATTTGACTTCTCGACTTCCAATTCTGTGAAAACAAAGTTGGCTGAATTTTGTTTCTGGATTCAGAGTCACAAGGATCCAGGCCCCAGGAGGAAGGCAGCACATTCCAGTGGAGATCTCTTGGTGGCCTTGCATACCAACACCGAAGTCCTCATCCGAACCCAAGTTCAGTGCTTTTTATACATGGCATTCATGTTGTCCAGCACTTTGCAACCCCATGGACCATAGCCCATCAGGCTCCTCTGCCTACGGCAAAAATACTGGAGTGGGTTGCCATTTCCTCCTGCAGGGGATCTTCCCAACCCAGGGATCAAACCCATGTCTCCTATGGCTCCTGCATTGCAGGCAGATTCTTTACCACCGATTCACTGGGGAAGCCCTGTCATCCGTGGAACCATGCCTAATTACACATTCTTCTCTGGCCTCAGTTCTCCTGTGTCACTGGAGATGGTGGAGCTCAAAAGAACTTTTAATCTGTTGGAATAAGCAAAGAGTGTTATGATTAATAACACCAGTGCTACCATCTCTGGAATCACTCTGAACAAAACATAAAATACCAAACAAAATGACATGGTGAATAGCGAACACTGTATAGCTGGCAAAATAGAAACTGCTCTATAGCTCTCTCACAGTGTAGACTAGTCTTCTTCTCTGCAAAATGGGAATCTTTTAACTCCTTTTTCATTCAGAAATGTGAGAATGGCCTGCAACATCTCAAACACTATTGGATGCACTTGACATATTATTATACATAAGAGCAAAGATAATGGTGTTATTGGGTCTTCCCTGGTGGGGCAGGGATAAAGAATCTGCCTGCCAATGCAGGAGGCACAAGAGACTCGGGTTTGATTTCTGGGTTGGAAAGATACCTTGGAGCAGGACATGGCAACCCACTCCAGCATTCTTGCCTGGGAAATCCCATGGTCAGAGTTGCCTAGTGGGCTACAGTCCACGAGATTACAAAGAGTCAAACACAACTGAGCACGCACACACACACACACACACACACACACACACACATGTTATTAATGGGACATGTCTCATGTAGGAACAGGGAGACAGCCTCGATTTCAGCAGGAAAAGTATGCTAGAAATTGCAGGACCATCTATCCCACCAGGGAATATGAAGAAATTGGCCTTGAATCCAAAAGTTAGCAAGGATTTAAAAAAAAATACCATGACTTTGCTTTCTTGAAAATGTATCCAATTGAATTTCCTTTCAAACGAGAACTGAATTCTTCATTGGATTCCTTCGTTTCTGTTAGAGCCTGGCTTCATAAATACCATCTCTGCACAGTATATTATGCACATCATTTATTCAGCAGATATCATAATATATTCAGGGCTGTTCTTAGGGAGAGAAATTTCAATATTAGATAAAAATAGTGAGATGGCGACAGTAACTGTGTTTGTCTGGTACACAGAGTAAATAGGATTGTTAGTGATTGCTAAAGGCTTCGGGAAAAGATAGGGAAACAAAGATAGCCCGTGCCAGATTCTGAGTCAACCCGTTGCAGAGGTTCAGGGAAGCTTGATTACCTTCTGCCACCATGTACTTCTAAGCAGGCCCGATGATGAGTTGTTCCGTCCTTATATTTTCTCATAAGAATAGCTGAATGTTATCCTAATTAGAAATCTGCTCAGATTTTGAAACAGTCTGGTATTGCCTTCTCTTCTCATCTTTTTATCCTACCTCTCTCTCTCTCTTTCTCTCTCTCTCATACACACACACACACACACACACACACACACACACACACACACTCATAGTAATGTTCAATGTCACGAAGAGTCAGAGGTCTTGCCTGGGCCCCTATCACAAGCTGACCACATGGATGTAACCTTGGTTGGGGCTCTCTCTGCATTCTTCAATCTGCATTGGCAGAGCCTGGACGGGAGTCCCTCTCTGGGCCTTCTAGCTCATTACCTGTACATTTCAGAGCTGACCTAATGATGCCCAATCCTGGTCATGTGCTTTCCAGGCATTAACTCATTTAACCCTCACAGCACCCCAGGAGACAGCCAGTATTAACTGCTCCATGTCAAGGACGAGGAAACCAAGGCAAGGCGAGCTTAATGAGTTAGCCCAAGGGCACATCAAGGAATTGGCCCAGTCAGAAATCCAACTTGAGCCCCGTGGCACCAAAACTCGGAGCAGAGAGCACTGAACGGCCTCTACGAGGCCCAGATCTGCAGTGAAGAATCCTCGGTGAGACCCTTCAAGTCTGTGACTCATGTATATTCACTAGCACATGCGTGAAGTCACATACACAACACTCTCCTTGCCACCTAACAGAGTGGAGACTCTCACAAGTGTCCTAAGAGGGTTGGAAAGAGTGGACTTGAGAATCTAGAAAAATGGTACTGATGAACCTATTTGCTGGGTAGGAACATAGCTGCAGACAGAAAAAACAGACCTGTGAACATAGCAGGGGAAAGAGAGGGTGGGAGGAATTGTGAGAGTAGACTGACATATATACACTCCTGTGTGTAAAGTAGCTGGTGGGAAGCTGCTCATAGAAAGAGAATTCAGCTCAGTACGATGTGAAAACCTAGAGGGGTAGGATGGGGGGAGTGGGAGGGAGGCTTAGAGGAGAGGATATATGTATACACATAGCTGATTCACACACTTGTATAGCAGAAATCTACACAATATTGGAAAGCTAAAATTTAATTACCCTCCAATTAAATTTTTTAAAAAAAAGGAGTGGACCTGTGGAGACAGACCTGTGATTCTGGAGAAGAAGTCAGACAAGAAAGGAGACTCTGCTGATGCCAGGAAGCGGGGCGGCGACTGGGGCTGCAGGGGCCCCGAGGTTCCTAACGAAGGACAGGTTTGGAACAGACCATGAAAGTCAGGCCAGGTGTGGAACCGAGAAGAGACAGGCCAGGCGGTTGACCGGTATGTGGAAATTACAGGGCAGGAAAGTGAGAACCAGGGTTTCAGGCTGTAACAACCCTGGAGTTGAGTCCAGGGATCCTTTCTGCCAGGAAAGGGAACCGAGGAGGCTGTGACAGCCGGCTGGAGCTCATGTTTCTTATTTTGTTTTGTTTTGAATCGCACTGAATGCCAGTGACTTTGGAAGGTCTGGTTGAGTTTCTGCATCAGGATTCTCTACCACGCAGGTGATGGGCAAGGTTTCAGGAAGAACCTGTTGTGATCACACTTACAGATTTGACGAAAGCCTTCTACATGGCCCACAGTCACCTTCTGGATGTTGGCGACATGGATTGCCATATAAGAAGGTAGAATCTAAATTATTACAACGAACTCACTTCCCATCCTTTCTTCTCGTCTTTTCTTCCTCGGCTCCCTGGAAGAGGAATAGATGGGCTGGAGAGAGGGTGCATCTCACCACACATGGCCCCACCTACGGGTTGCCCTTTGGCTCTTCCACGTGGGGCCCAGTGGGCTGGCCACACGGGAAGAGCCAGGGCTGCGTGGGGAATGTCAGCACCCCGTGGGTCTAGAACTTGTTCTCCAGTCATTGTTTATGCCTCATTAAGAGCTTCCTTTTTTTCTGCTCCCACCAGTCATAGTCTTGGGGTTGTTTTCTGAAGCATTCTGACAGTTTCAAAACCGAGAGGCATGACTCAATCCTTGTGGGGGATCTGTTGGTTTTTCCCAAATGAAAAGAATGAAGTTCCATATGTGGGAAGACTCTTGAATCTTTCTTCATTTGCTCTGTTCACCCACCTTCAGAGCCAAGCTCCAGACTGAAGTGCAACAGGGGCTGTCCTCTGTCTTTCCTTTTGCCTCGGTCTCCTAGTTGGGGGGTGCTCAGATCCTTTAGCGGGGGCTAGATGTCTTTCTATAGCAGTGCCCAATCACCCCTTATCTTTATGAACAGAGGAGAAGGCTGAATTTCACAGCTATGACATAGTGCAAAAAATATAGAAAGTGGCAGATAAAGGAAAGAAAGAAAGAGAAGGAAAGAAGGAAGGGAGGGAGAAAGAAGGAGGGAAGGAAGGAGTGAAGGAAAGAAGGAAGGAAGAGATTCAGATACAAGTGGGTCTGATCTGAAAGTTTTCATTTCTACTATTATACTCAGTATGATTTCCTGAATGAAGAGAGTGAAAAGAAACCACTGACTCAGTTTCCCGTCTATAAAACGGGGCAGTAAAAGGTAACTCAAATGCTGATTGGAAGAATCGACTCATCCATGCCTTATGCAGTGCAGGTTTCCACAGATGTCAGTGAGATTTAAACCTGGATCTTCTACCAGCTGGAGAAGGCAATGGCACCCCACACCAGTACTCTTGCCTGGAAAATTCCATGGACGGAGGAGCCTGGTAGGCTGCAGGCCATGGGGTCGCCAAGAGTCAGACACGAATGAGCGACTTCATGTTCACTTTTCACTTTCATGCATTGGAGAAGGAAATGGCAACCTGCTCCAGTGTTCCTGCCTGGAGAGTCCCAGGGATGGGGGAGCCTGGTGGGCTGCCGTCTATGGGGTCGCACAGAATCAGACATGACTGAAGCGACTTAGCAGCAGCAGCTTCTACCAGCGAAAGGGAGGGAAGTGCGGCTGGGTTGGTAAAGGAAACAGAAACAAGAAGTCAAAGTCTTCTTCAAGGTCACACGACCTTTCATAAGTCACGTGATTTAAAATCATGTGTGTGGGTGTGGGTGGGTGGGTGTGACTCAGCTGTGGACAGGAGGCCCGTCCCGTCCCCTCCCCAGACCCTCAGCTGCGCCCTCCTCTTCCTGGCCTCCTCGCCCCATCCTCACCTTGTCCACTTTCTATGGAACAATAGGAAAGAGTGGAGAGAAATTTGAGATTCAAGAGACACGGGTTTCTCTTCTTGTTTCCTTCTGTGTGAGTGTGGAAAGGTCTCTTGAGCGCTCCGAGATTCCGTTTCTTCCTCCATAAAAGAAATTGGGCTAGATTATTTTAAAAGTCTTAAATCTGAGTATCTCCCCTCTTCCCCCTCTCCTTATTTACTTCCTCCTGTCGTCATCCACCATCTAAGAAGCCCAGACAACACAAGTGGAAGACGTACCCAGAGAAAACACCAGTGCTGGGCTTCTCCCCAAGATTCTCCAGGCAGATGAAGGGGCCACGCCTCTCAGCTGGCGCTGAGGGATTCTGAAAGTGCCTGGAGTCTGAAAAGTCCAGTTATCATCCTGCTCTAGAGAGAATATCCAACCCAGACTGGCCCCAAGGAAACTCCCGCAGTGGGAGCCTTGATGGACGCTGCCCGCTGCCCACATGTGGGCACCCTGCCCGCCGCCCACCTGTGGGCACCCTGCCCGCCGCGAGCCCTCGTCAGGGCACAAACAGAGCCTGAGAGCATGATTTGCAGTTAAAGGGAGGGGAAAATGAGACCTAGGAAAAGTGGGAAGTGAGGCAAGAGACAAGACAAAAGCTGGAGAGTGAGCGGGGGTCATGGAAAGAGAAGGAAGGCAGAAAGTGATGGCGGCAGGAGGGCAACAGAGAGACAAGGAAACAAAATAAGACGAATGAGAAGATTAGGAGACAGGACTTGCTTAAGATTAAATCTTAAGATCATGACATCTGGTCCCATCACCTCATGGGAAATAGATGGGCAGACAGTGGAAACAGTGTCAGACTTTACTTTTTGGGCTCCAAAATCACTGCAGATGATGACTGCAGCCATGAAATTAAAAGACGCTTACTCCTTGGAGGGAAAGTTATGACCAACCTAGACAGCATATTAAGAAGCAGAGACATTACTTTGCCAACAAAGGTCCGTCTGGTCAAGGCTATGGTTTCTCCAGTGGTCATGTATGGATGTGAGAGTTGAACTGTGAAGAAAGCTCAGTGCCAAAAAATTGATACTTCTGAACTGTGGTGTTGGAGGAGACTCTTGAGAGTCCCTTGGACTGCAAGGAGATCCAACCAGTCCATACTAAAGGAGGTCAGTCCTGGGTGTTCGTTGGAAGGACTGATGCTGAAGCTGAAACTCCAATACTTTGACCACCTGATGCGAAGAGCTGACTCATTGGAAAAGACCCTGATGCTGGGAGGGATTGTGGGCAGGAGGAGACGGGGACGACAGAGGATGAGATGGCTGGATGGCATCACCGACTCGATGGGCATGAGCTTGAGTAAACTCCGGGAGTTGGTGATGGACAGGGAGGCCTGGCGTGCAGAGATTCATGGGGTCACAAAGAGTCGGACACGACTGAGCGACTGAAGTGAACTGACTGAACTAAGATTAAATATTAGAACCCCTGGACTTTGCTCTTTGGATTCTCCAGTTTGTAAATTCTACTAACAACAGCTGGAGCTGACTGTACCTTTACAAGTCACCACACCCCTGCACTTCTCCTTACTCGGTCCAGGGAGTCTCCCTACGGGCAGGACTGTGGCTAAGTCGTTAAACAGCTTCGTGTCATTAAGTCGTGTCTTCTTCTCTGCGCCCCCAGGACTGTAGCCCACCAGGCTCCTCTGTCCATGGGATTCTCAGGCAGGAATACTAGAGTGGGTTGCCACTCCCTCCTCCAAGACATCTTCCCCAGCCAGGGATCCACCCCACGTCTCCTGCTTGGCAGGCGGATTCTTCATCACTGAGCCAGCAGCAGGGAAGCTCAGGCAGGACTGTTACTTGTCGCCATCATCAGGAGGACACTGGGTCTTTGCTGAGATCATTTTCCTAAAGTTGCTTGACAGGTGAGCCCAGAGTCTGGCCTGCCTGATTCCAGGGTCCAGGACCGTTCATCTGGCTGGGCTGCCTCCAAGTTCAACCTTGTTTTCACCCAAAGAATCTCAGACACACACTGAACTCCAAAGCATGGAAATCAATTAGAACAAGTCAGGGAAAACGGTTCGCAACCTGAACCACACATGCCAGATGGCCTGGGGGCCAGGCCCCAATGCCCCAGAGTTTTTTTTTTTTTTTTAATAATTTCAGGTTAGAAAAGTCAGCCTCTACTGGAAAATTAGATCTAAGATGCAGATGTGGCCGTAACTCTTACAATTCATGTATTTGCTGATTCCTTAATTCATTGTTCAGCCAATATATGACCAGCAGAAAGGTACAAACTCTGGAGAATACACCATATTAAATCAGGACAAACTCTGCCTTCCAGGAGCTTAACCAGGCAGCGAGAGACTTTACATATATGCTTAAGCATCTCTTAAAGAAGAGTTTTAAAAGGAAATTTAAAAAAGAAAAATGTCAGCAACCTTCAGGGTCTGGATAATAGTATGTGTGTGTTAGTTGCTCAGTCATGTCTGACTCTTTGCGACCCCATGGACTGTAGCCCATCAGGCTCCTCTGTCCATGGGAATTTCCAGGCAAGAATATTGGAGTGGCTAGCTTTTCCCTTCTCCAGGATCTTCCTGACCCAGGGATGGAACCCAGGTGTCCTGTGTTGCAGGAAGATTCTTTACCATCTGAGCCACCAGGCAAACCTGGACAAGAGAATAGAAGAGTATAGATAAGCTTTATACTAGTCTGGCCTCTTTTTACAGACCAGCTTTGAGGTCAAATCACCCTTTCAAATCATCAGTGTTCTCACCTATAAAATGAAACCAATAACAGTCATAGGATCAGCTACTATACAAAGTCAAGGTGCGCTTGACTACTTGCGTTGATTTATCATCAGGGAACCAAAAACTATACATGTCCCAGTTACATTCCAAACAGGGAATTTTTTTTTCCCAGTTCTGACTTGATACTATTTCCTTTTCTGTATTTTTTTTTCCTCCTTCTATTCTTAATAAGTTTAATCAAAGGGACGGTGAATTGAAAAGGGAAAACATGTCAAAATGCCGAGAATTCTGAAAATATAACTTTCCAAATTGTGCAGCTTGGTGCTGGCAAGATGACAAGGGCCCCTACAACCCAGTGCAAACACAGAACTGCAAAATCACGCAGCTCGCGTGTGCAATATATGTATGTTACGTGCCAAGTGCTAAGCAAGTGCTTTTAAACAAATGACAAATACGATAAAGACTCTTGGAGGATAAGGCCAAGTGCGTATGAGAGTCTTGTAGATTCTGATGTGGACATGTGCTCACCTCACCTCTGTCTGCCAGCCAGTACCACGCCAGAGACCCCTGCTAGCATCCCTTTAGAGCCCCCACCCACTCTCTCTGCCTGCCTGCGTCCAGCAGTCCTGCAGCCACAAGCAGACCCCAGCAGGAAAACACAACTCCATTTCAGTTGTTAAGTGTCTGGGCTGAGAGAACCTCGGACGGCACATTTTTTCCCCAATCAACTTCACAAACTTAACTAATAATTTCATTCCCGGCATGACAAAGCCGCTAGCTCATGCCAACAGCGACTTAAACGGAACGGGTCATAAAAATTCCCTTGTCTGCCGATGCCATCGTTAAAAAAGAGAAGGGATGACAAAGTGAAAGGGAAAACGCAGTGATTCTTTTATGTGAAGATTACATTTAAAAATAACCAACTAACCGTCTGCACTTTTCCGGTGCCTGACGTCTCGAAGCGCATTTAGATTGATACAGACTGAGGCTGAAGTTCTCGTGCTGAGCAAACAGTCAAGTGTTCTTAATAGGAATTGCAGTTTCTCGACATCTGTTAGGGAAAAGGGAATGGCGAAACAACAATTTAGAGTGAGATTGGTTTTGTTAAATGCATTTAAATTCCAAGATTAGTGGTGTTCTTTCTTTTTCAATTAGCATTTACTTGTAGAAAGGTTACAGCTGAAAGGACTGGGGGGGAGGTCGGGTGTTTTTATTTTTTTCTCACTGAGAGGGCACTCTAAAGCATAGTAAAGCTAAAATAGGAAGAGAACAGAAGACTTAAAAGAACTTAAAACCGGTGCCAAATCGACACAGCCGATCTTGAAGGGGAACGCATTTGAAAAAAATAAAATAAAAATAAAACAAAGTTGAATTGCGATTGGATTCTCCTGTCCTCTGGGTTGAGAAATCATAAATTGCTTTGAGAAAATATAGAGACGTGTATTTTCCGAGCCAGTTACTAAATGAAATTTGCATGACTTCCCAAATATATGCCGCGGTTCTGTGTGTGTAAAGAGCTGTAACTAGCTCAAAATTTTTTTTTTTTTTTTTTGATGGAAACATAAACAGAGACACAAAATGTAGGGAATGTTTCACCTGTTTTACTGCCATTAAATAAACCTCATCTGCTACCAAGCTGTTTTGGGTGACATTTGTTAAATAAATACATTTTGTGGGAGACTGGAGCACTAAAGGAAAGAGACATGTGAGCAATGTTCTCGGATAAATTCTGTTTGCTTCTCAGCACCCTTTCCCCTGCCCTGGGGGAAGAACAGGGTGGTAAATTCAGATTTACGGTTTCCCATAGGTATTTTAGGTCTAAACTTAACACAGCTACAATCAAAAGCGCGTGTTATTGTTAGTAAAGTATCTTTTACCTCTCTGCCTCTTCCCCCGTTTTTCTGGCTTTGTTCATTTCACCATCTCTTGTTCCCTCCGCGAAACATCTTTATTCAGCAGTTGTGTTATTCTTCCTTTAGGGATAAATTTAATATTTATTTTATTCTTCTATATGCTTTGTTTTTTTAATCTATTAGTGTGTATATTTTGTGCACAGCTGTGGCCTTTAATACATACTTAGCTGTGATGCTTTGAAAACATTATATTGAATATTTGTTTAATGTAAAGCCAGTCCTAGCCAGTTTAAAGTCAGACTAATTAGTTTTTATTAATTAAAACTAATAATTAGATAAGGCGGTTCTCTAGAGTATCTCTATGGATATCTTAAAAGGCACCAGGATGGATTATGATTTCTGATGATTTCTTGTGTGAGGTCTCTGCAATTTTGCAGCAATTGTAATCAGAGAAAGGAATGGGTAAGAAGTTCTGAATATAGAAGAGTGTTATTGCATCAGCTGGACAGTCCAGCTAAGGTCTTTATGGTCCCCAGCAAACAGTGAGTTCATGTGATGGTAACTAAAGTTATAAGTTTCTAGAACATTCTGCAAGCAGACTTTAGACACCAGGATGCCTTTGTAGGCAAGGTTCCTCTGACTTTTCAGCTGGCTTCCTCTGAGAAATTGCATATGCTGATTCCTTTCAATTATCTGTCAATTTTCAACATGCAAATAGAAACATGCATGTCATCACTTTAGTACTCACCAACTGATTTTCTCCAAGCACCCAGACCATAAGTGAATGCCGTTCAATATGTTCTCTTCCCTTTTTATAAGTGGAGCTAATATTACTGAGCAGATTTTGGTCAGCTTCCAGGAACCCAGTGTGTAGAGATGCAGAATTTTATTTTAGAAGCACAAGTTGGTTTACAAAATGTGAACTTAGTCCAACTATTTCTTTGTTTCATCTTTCTTGCTAGACATATTTTTTTCTTAAAAAAAAATCTTCATAGAAACACACATACACATGCACAATTTTGGCCAAATTATGATTACTGCTTAGAGTGTTTTTAATTATTTTACATGCTTATAATACAAAAAGGATAAAGAGAGAGAGGGAAATGGCCCAAAACAATAACAAATAATGCTTTGGCATGATTTATTTTTAACATATACTTTTCTTCTACACATATACTTTTAACAGATTTGAGTTCGCTGTATTTTGCTCTTACTCTCATCAATAAATATCTATTTATATTGTTAAAATTTACTCACTTATATAGCCTAATATTTATATATAATACTTTCCCCAATCATTCAGCTTTTGGGGGCATTTTGTAGTTTCCCTTTTTTTCTTCATAATTGCAGTAATGCTTAAATAAACCAATTCATGGAAAATAGCTATCTATGTTGGATTACTTTCTTAGAATGGATTCCTGGAAATAGAATTACTAGGTCAAAGGGTACCAACATATTTAATGTTCCAGACGCATATTGGCAAATTGCCTTTCATAAAAATTAGACCAACTTACCCTCCTGCAATGAGCATATGAGTGTCTGTCTCACAGCATCTCCTCTCTTGCAAGATTTTTTAAGACGTCTGCAAATTAGAATGATGACAAAAAATGGTAACCTTTGCCTGAAATAATTTTTAGACATATACCAAGCAATAGATTCATTTTAAAAAATATTTTAATTCATCAAGATATTTCAAAGTATACTTCCAGAATGCTTTCTAATCAATGAATACTATAAAGCTGTAATACATTATCATACATAGTAGACTGTTTTTAGAAAACCTATTTTTTTTCAAACTGCAGTATAGTTAATTTATTATGTTGTGCTAGTTTTAGGAGTACAGCAAAGTGATTTAGTTATACATCTAGCTAGCTAGCTACCTAGTCATATTGATGCTGAATTTGGCCTCAGTACCCTGACTCCAAATTAGCTCTGGATACAGAGTTTGGGGTGAAGTAGAAAAGAATAGCTTTATTGCTTTGCCAGGCAAAGCAAGCTATCATGGGCTAAAACTGTGTGTCCTACCCTAGACGGGGTAGTGAGGAGTTGTATAGTAATAGTTAAAAGAGGGTGTGATCAGCTCATGGACTTTCTTCTGATTGGTTGAAGTCAAAGTGAAAATGTTAGTCATTCAGTCGTGTCTGACTCTGCGACCACATAGATGCAGCCCGCCAGGCTCCTCCAACCATGGGATTCTCCAGGCAAGAATATTAGAATGGGTAGCCATTCCCTTCTCCAGGGGATCTTCCTGACCCAGGGATCGAACGCCGGTCTCCTGCATCGAACGCCGGTCTCCTGCATCGAACCCCGGTCTCCTGCATTGCAGGCAGACTCTTTACCTTCTGAGTCTAATTGGTGGTGAGGTGAGAGGGAGTCAGTATCATCAACCTTCTGGTTGCAACTAGTCCCGGGTTTCCATGCTTATGGGCAGCATATGTTAACTTCTCCCACCAGCGGGGGTTTCAGTATTTGCCAAACAGCTCAAAGATAATGTCCTGTGTATCCCTTGAGGGGGAACCAGGATTCTGCCCCGAGGCTCACTATTGTTTCTTGACTGCTCCTCTCTAGTCTCTGCTTGCCCTTCCTTCTCTAATCAGCATCTGTTTGAACCTGTCCCTTGGAACTCAAGGAGGCTGAATAAAACCTATTTCCTGTAGTCAAGAAAGGTGGGACACAGAAAGGCTTTTGTGCTCAGGACCCCCACAGAGTCTTGCTTAGTGTCAATATCTATCTATTTACCTACACATACTCTTTTCCAGATTCTTCTTTTCCATGGTAGGTTAAGATACTGAAGTCTTTCTAGGGCTTCCCTGGAGGTCTTTCTAGTCCAGGGAATATTCCATAGAAACAAAGGTGATACTAATTTTTCTACATAAAATTTAAGGCAGTTTGCATTAAATTCTGAACATTATTGAATTAGTGTATCTTTAAAGACTTCACATTATTGGGCTTGGTACTATGCCAAAGGGAGAAGGTGGATGGGGTCCTTGGCACTTGGACAGCACTCTGAGTTCAAGAAGCAGAATGAAGGAGAGGTTTGAGAACCTGGTTTCAAACAGTCTTTTTGAGATTTTGCCATTAGACCCGTAAGAGAATATTCACCTTTCCCCCGAAGAGGCAGCGAGAAAACAGCTTAAAGGAGCAAAACCAACAATGCAATGAGAACACAGAGGAGAAGCCTTCTCACACCGAAAGACTTGCCAAAGACCACCCAGAGATCATCGACAAAATATCTTTTTGTTCTGCTCTATCAGGGTCAAGAAGGAAAGATTTAGTGAGTACCTGCTGCTTTTGTATAAATGTGCTATTCCCCCAGGCTACTGTGTTTCCCAAGTGAATGAGGTCTATCTTATTCCTTGAAGTTTTCTGCTTGACAACTCAACTTTCCGCCTAAGAAAGAGTTGACAGACCACCATCCTAAAAGATCTCTGAGTAGCTCTAATAACTGAAGGCGAATTTTTGTGATCAGAGAAAAGATCATCACTCTTCGAATAAATTCGACATACAAATTAGCACCCAAAGTGTCTGCGTGTATACAGTTCTGTTTATTTTGACTTCACCAACAATTGAGGCAATAGTGAATAGGTATTCCTGCACCAACAAAAGGCAGGGGAAATGCAAGGAAAAAAGGGAAAGAAGTCCAAGTACCACCAACTAGAAGAAGCGCACACCTCCCTCCCCAAATCCTCAATTCCCTTAACTGTCAGATTGTTAAAACTGAGCACACCCTTCTGAGAGGATGGCATTTTTCCTTGTAAGAATATTCCTTCTAGTGATCCGTCCCTGGCTTAATGAAGTGTTCCCTAAATTAAATCTACCCTTTCTGAAAGGTTACTCCCCAAACAAAATGAACAGGAAAATGCCTCTAGTCCATATAAATGTCATCTTGCCCTCCAGTAAATCTGTTTTAATCACTACTTTTAAGGAAGCAGCCCAATTGAATAGGAGGGAAACTCAATTACTCTGTATACCAAGATGACTGTCAGAGGGGGTCACGAACAGTGTCTTTCAGAAGAACCTTCCTCTGGAGAGACGCAAGGCACACTCTGTTCTGTAAATAATTTGTCCTTTTCCTTTTTCTAGTGAGAGCCCCACCTCCCAGTAGCATAGAGGAGGGCGAAGAACAGTTATCAATGGAGAGATCGCTCTGCCAGTGTTCTTTCCCATGTGTTTTCTCACCAATTCTTGACCACAAGATTTTTGAAGAATTCTTTCCCCTTCTGTTAATAGAAGTGGGGTCCCAGAGAGATGAAATCCACCTTCGAGGACACCAGGCCAGAAAGGGAAGAGGTGAGATTTGCACCCAATTCTGTGTGATTCCAAAGGTTTTGCTCCAGCTACGAGGTGCCAATTTTGTTTTCCACTGAGCTGTACAAGACCATTTAAAGAAATAGTCAGTGTGGGAGGATCAATCAGTCAAATAACTCTTCAAGAGTTATTGAAGAGTTGGGCAAAATCTGATTCCCTGACACTTAGAAGCAAGTGCTGCAGCAAAATTCCTGGTATCTGTAGAATACTAGTGAACCCATAGACCTGAACAGTAGGCTGAGCCCAGGACCAAGGCTTGCCAACCTCAAGCCAATATTTAAAGGTCAACCCAACAGGGCCATAAATGACCACTCTAAAAAATTTTGATTGGGAAATGACAAACAGCAAATACCTCTTGATGCTGATTCCAAATAAGCCTGTGCCTTGGATTGGGTTTCGGCAAAGGCGTTCATATGCTTTGCAAAGCTAATGTGCAGAGGCAGCCTTCAGTGCTTATGTTTTTTGGAATTAAGTTGCATGACTGTGCCTTGCTCTCTAAAATGTGTAAATGTGTAAATTATGCTACAACAGATTGCCGATGCAAGTTGAAGAAATGAAAAATATGGTGCACTCTCACGGTAACGGTGCAGGGGTGTGGCTTACTGCCTGATGTTAAAGGCAGTCTCCAAACTCCCCATCTTTGGGGGTTCTGGAAAGGATTATTAGAGAGGAATCAGGAAGTGAGAAGTAGCTAGATGGCTTTTTCACGGGGACAGTTGCCTCTGAACATGCTCCCTCTTACTGGCACAAAAGAAGTCATGTAAATTATGTGTGCTATAGAAGTTCCATTTCCAGGTCATATTTAATTTCCCCAGTTCACCATATCCTAATAGAAATTGTTGTGGTCCATGTGTGGGTTGGAAAAGAATTTCCAGACACGAGGCAGAATGAAAGGAGAATAAAGTTTATTAGAGTTGGCGGGGGGCGGAGCAGTGGTGAGAGTCACTGCCAGTACTTCGGGCCAACTTCCTGACAGTCCTGGACAGCAGACCTTGAATGTGGGTCCTCGGTCCGTTTTTATAGCCAGGGGACAAGGAGTGGTGTAGGGGTCTTGGGAGTTGATTGGATAAAGTTCGTATACTGGGCGGGAGAAGAGTAAGACAAATGCCTTTTCCTTACATGGGCTAGGAGGGGAGACAGGCTATACTGCTTAGAAAGTGAAAGTGAAGTCGCTCAGCCGTGTCCGACTCTTTGCGACCCGGTGGACTACAGCCTACCAAGCTCCACCATCCATGGGATTCTCCAGGCAAGAGTGCTGGAGTGGGTTGCCATTGCCTTCTCCAGGGGATCTTCTCCACCCAGGGATTGAACCCTGGTCTTCTGCATTGCAGGCAGACGCTTTAACCTCTGAGCGACCAAAGATATTGCTTAGGAGGGCTCAAAAATTCAACAGCACAACATGGAGGCAGGAAAGGGTGATAGGGGTCTGGGCTTTTTTGGTTCCTTCTTTCCAAGACGCTTCTCATTCACCTTGTTCTTTGGTTCTTAGGGCACCACAGAAATACCAAGTCACCTGCCAAATCTTGATCCCTAAGATGTTCAAGTGTTAAAAAGATAGGAATACTCCAGCCACTTCATCACCTCCAGTGGTGTGTGTGTGCGTTTCGGTGTGTGTTCATGTGTGTATGAGCATTCTGGTTACTCATTTTAATGTTGTCTGAGTTTATTATGATGAGGAAACTAATCTCATGTATGGAAATGCCGAGAAGTCATACAACAGCCCCTTTCTTAAAGGAAAAGAAAGGAAACACTCACGTGCTCCAACATTTCACAGGGTGAGAAGGAAGAGTGAACGCCCATCATTTTTGCAGACCAAAACTTTCTCATGAAATGAAGAAAGTTGTAAAAATTGTGTTGGGTGAATACTAATTTTTTTAATCATCAGGGCCACAGATGTTACCGTGACTGATGAGTCATATTGCTAAATGATACCTAGTCCAATCCTGTCCTTGGAAAGCTAAAAGTACCAGCAACTTCCCAAGATCAGACATGGGCTCTCCTAGAATACACCCTAAACTCAAATTCCTTGTCTCCTGCTCTCCTTGGTACAGGTTATTACTTGGAGAATCAACAGAATCATTTGCAAATTAAGTCAGACCATATGTCTTCAACTTCCAATAATGCTCCAAAAATTAGACACGACTCCTGTTTTCAATGCAATGGATGATGAATATTGCAAATTTTCCTAAAGGTCATAAGTTGCACAATGAAAAGGAAGAGATTTAAATCCTACATTTATAGGTAGGTCCTCACAGCTTAGTTGAGAGGTGGAAACATGTTTCTATAGAAACTCATTGACACATGCAGGCAATTTAATTGGGAAGGAGACCTGGGATGGGGATGCTGAAAATAGTGGTGTCTAATTGTGGACAAAGGATTCATGGTGTTCAGGAAGCTTCCAAATTTGTGATTTTCATTCTCTTGGTCCTCCCTCCCTTCCTGTTCTATTGTTCCCTCTCATTTCCTTTCATCTGCCATCATGAGAAAGAGACAAGATGCTGGAGGTGACAGCTCAAAATTGGCAGTGCCCTGAAGATTTTTTCCCCCTTCTAGTCTTAATATGGAACACTGTCTGTATTACAAAGTGTAATGATGGATTCATAAAATTAACCCATGCATGCGTGCTAAGTTGCTTCAGTTGTGTCTGACTCTGAGACCCTATCGACTGTATCCTGCCAGGCTCCTCTATCCATAGGATTCTAAAGACAAGAATACTGGAGTAAGTTAAAATTAACCCATACTTCTAGTTAAAGTCGCACAATAGTGGGATATTACAGAGAAGCATGTTTGCATCAGTCATCTCAGGACTTACATAGGATTGGAGACTTGGAACAGAATGTTCCATTAATTCCTCATATATATCAAGCAGCCCTGATATCCCAATGTTTATATCAGAAAACAATATTGCCTTGTTTACACATAAGATTCCTCAGTTTGTGCAGGAACTCCAGGAGCTGAGCTAGAGATCAACCCATAAGGAAGGTTTAGGACATTTGAAGGTCTAGGACATCTGTGGTGCTATAGAAGACTCTTGAGAGGTCCTTGGACAGCAAGGAGAGCAAACCAGTCCATCCTGGAGGAAATCAACCCTGAATTTTCACTGGGGGGACTGATGCTAAAGCTGAAGCTCCAATACTTTGGCCACCTGATTTGAAGTGCTGAAAAGACCCTGGAAAAGACCCTGAAGCTGGAAAAGATTGATGGCAGGAGGAGAAGGAGGCAATAGAGGATGAGATGATTAGATGACATCATCGACTCAATGGACATGAGTTTGAACAATCTCTGGGCGATGGTGAAGGACAAGCAAGCCTGGTGTACTGCAGTCCATGGGGTCACAAAGAGTTGGACACAACTGAGCAACTGAAAACAATGAGGACATCTGAGAATCAAGGCCTACTACTCGGTATTATTTTCGCCCAGCTCAGCCAGCTGTTTGTAACCAAGAACTAGTGATGCTTCAAGACACTAGTTAGGAAATTACCTAACATCTCCCAAGAGGATTCATCTTAAGTTGCCATCACTTACTCATAAATATAATCATTACATGAAAATACATTATCCCCAAATCTGTTTAGCAGTTATTCTGTGAGCTTTTTGAAATCAAAGAGTATACTTTTTTTATCTTATCTCTGCTTTAAAATTTTTATATTCTCATCACCTAACGTATGATTTTTCATTTAATAGGCATGTAACAAATATTAGGTAAGTACATGGATAATGCAAAACATCAATCAACTAGAAAGAGTCTAAATTTTTTAGAACTCAGATGCTTTGGACCTCTGATTATATGATGCAGTCTTCCTCTCTGTTTCTGTTTTATTTGTTAATGAATTTTTCTATCTGCAAGTCCTGAATATGGTTCAGTCCACTCTGTCTTCAGTGTAAATATCCAAATTAAATCTCAAGGGAACATTATGAAAATTAACATATGTATTGAGAAGCATGTCCTGTAAATTATTTTGTATTTTATTTTAATTGAAGGCAGACAACTCTAAATAGCTGTTGGAGAGGATTTTGATAAACTCTGGGGCACAAACTGTTTGGAGATGTCATTGTAGACATTTTCATATATATTATTTAATCACTTGTAACTCTGCATGTAATGTCAATTTTATTCTATCTCCTGACGTCTTACTCCAGAATGAAGGGCCATTTCCAAGGTCATTCAGAGAATGGTGCAGCTGGAATTTGAATCCATGCATTTCATTCTTTTCAACCACATATCAATATAAAAATGATATATTCTTTTTAAAATAACTCAAGATTCTGGAGGATCAATCACGAATGCACCATATTTACCCAGACACTCCATCAAAGAATGCCATTTATCAGGAAACTACTTCACAAGAACTTTAACAATTTAGCTTCTTGAGTGATTGATTTCAGAGTTGACTCTCATTAGATTCTTGCAGGCTATGTTTAGCAAAATGGATTATGTAATCCATTTTTTGAACTGAATTTTTATTATCAGATATATTTTCTAGTCAACTAGTCATGATTGAACTTTTTGATGGCTCCAACTTCAAAACTACATCTTACATAATTTTAAAATCTGGCACTAAAAATATGTTGAGAAACATAAATTAGCATTTCTGGGGGATGAATGATGTGTATTATTCAAGTTTCTCTGGAAAAGTGGTAAAGGGTAAGGGCAAATGTAGTGTAATCACTTGAACACTTAGCAATGTATGATTGTAAACAATTCATTTCTTTAAGCCTTGGTTTTCTCATCTGTAAGTCGGGGATAGTAAAAGCATGCATCTTTTCAAAAGGCTTTTAAATTGCCTTGAGGGCACAGAGGAAATGACTGTTAAAAGGATTTGTAACACTCTAAAGTAAAGATACGCTCTAGAAAGAATTTATGATGCAAAGCAGAAGAGTCACCAGGACTTCCTAAAGAACTGATACATACCCGTCAGTCATTTTGAAAGAGTTGATCAATTTATTACCACTGGTGGATCATTTGTCGTGAATCTATTGCTTCCAGTCCTAGTGTCCACTGGTTTGCATTCTCAACCTTGGAAAGCGAAAGAAATTTTCTTGAAAAACATTATAGTTATTAACATCATCATAATTACCTTATAGTGATTAAGATGATCATAATGATAGTCTCATTCTGTCTTCTGCTTAAAGCACAGCCTACATGGGAGAGGGTCCCATGATGCCTTTGCAACAGTCAGACATGTACCATACTCGTCTGGCACACTTCCAGCCGGGGTAATTGCATTCTGCTCACCAAAAACTCCCTGTAGTTTTCCCAAGAGAAGGGTTCCCTCATTTCCTGCTCAAAACCAGCTGTGCTGTGGGGCTGGCAAACAGCTGCCACATGGCTACCCAGAGGTGGCCGTGGTGAAACACGGGCTAGAACAAGGCTTGGATATTTCTGTGGCCAAGGCTCCAGAGAAAACCAGGGAAGTATCCAGGCATTTTCTTTTGCTATTTAAAAAAAAAAAAAAAAAAGGCTTCTCAATAATACTCATCAGTAGATGTTACAATTTGGGGGCAAGGAGAGTGGGAAATATGGCTTTATTTTGAAGTTAAAAAAAAAAAAGAAGCTCATCATTCTATAAGATTGTGTACCTCCAGCTGCCACATCTCCAATCAGGGAACTAATAGTCTATTTTATTTTAATTGTTCATAGTTAAAGATGACCTCTTGTACCTCTTAATTAATTACTGAGTTTCTCGTAAGATTCCCCAGTTAGAGCTAAAGTTGATAGAAAACCTGGAGTTCTTTCTGAACTGTGATCTTGCAGATGTATTTTTGAATGAGAACATGATTCTGTTTACATGAGGTTTAGTGAAAGGGACGATGTAGAAGTCTGTGGCTTCATGCGGGCCTCCCATAAAACCCCATGCAGAAGATGAAACATGACACCCGCTTTGTAATCCATCCAGGACTCCTACCCCCAGTCCATACGTTTCATATGTATGTAATCAACTTTTATTGGTTCTTGAATTACATTCTGTGAGCACAGAACTCCCCCTTGCCAATTTGAGCACAATAACGGAGCTTGGAAGTGTCATTAATAAACGGCCGTGTGGGTTGAGCACAGCGAAACGTTTATAAAAACTCTTTTCTTTACCAGTGTTTATTTTGGTGGGAATGAAGCTTTCGAGAAAATATTTCACACATAAAAAATAGGCCGCCAGAATTGGAACCCTGATAGACTGAAGTGAGTAAATGTCCTTTCATTCATTCATTCATTCTCTGCTGAGTGCTTCCTATGAAAAAGGTTTAGCTTAAACATACATGTCCTTGATCTGGCCATGAGGAATTCACACAGAGGTGAACCAGCCCTAGCAGTCAAGGTTGTGGAGTGCTGTCATTTGAGAGCAAAGCACATAGTCATAGAGAGACATTTCTAAAATAAGCTAATCATGACTACGTTAGGGTCCGGAACCAGAAATCGCCATTCAGCTTGGGTACGTTCAGCAACCAGATCAGATTGGAAGAAATACCTCATGCCTGGACTCACAATAACCCAGCTCAAAAAGACAGATATATAGCTACCAAAATGTTCATTGACTCACTTTCTATAAGAAATTGACCTGCCAGTGACAAAATGCCCAAGCTGACCAAAATATTCACTCAGTGAATGGGTTGCCATTTCCTCCTCCAGAAGATCTTTCCGACCCAGGGATGGAATCTGGGTTTCCTGCACAGCAGGCAGATTCTTTACCATCTAAGCCACCAGGGGAGCCCACCAAGAAAGTTACTGAAGCTCAAAGCTCCCTGAAAAAGAACGGCCACTGGGTCCAGACAGGGTGGCTCTAACATCCAGCTGGGACTGCCTGATAGCTCTTGTCTGGGAAATACCATGGACAGAGGAGACTGGCGGGCTACAGTCTCTAGGGTCACAAAAGTGTCGGAAATGACTTAGCGACTAAACAACAACAAACATAACAAAATCCACCAGGCACCCACTTCCTAAAGGATAAGTTCATTCCAACCCTGACTCCTAGATACTATTGCTGAAGTTTTGATCTGGGTTGAGTTGTATCCAAGCTCCAATGAAAAATTTATGGTTTGCTGGGTTTGTGCCCACAGATGGTTTAACCCACCTATTGTGTTGTGGATGTGATGATTTTCATTCTCAGAGGCAAATACTGATTCTGGGGTTAGGGAGCACTTGGAATCTCCAAGAGGAACCAAATTTATGTGCAGCCCAAACCATAACTCACAAGCACACAGCCTCATTTTCTTCATTATGTCCCATTGGGTCTGGCTCTTCATTCTTGGTCCTGCACATGGAATTTCTTGGTTATTCACAGCTTCACAGCTCCATGTTTGCCTTGCTCCAAATGTTTCTTGCCCTGGCTTTTCTTGATGACAATGATTGCTGTAATTGTGAATCAGGTCCTGGCTACTTTGGGACTGATTTCACTTCATCCGTACAGCAAATTGATTCAGCTATATTTGAGCCTACTCATTCAAAAAGACCCTGATGCTTTTTGAAGGAGAAGAAGGTAGCAGAGGGTGAAATGGTTAGATAGCATCACCGACTCAATGGACATGAATTTGAGCAAATTCTGGGAGATAGTGAAGGACAGGGGAGCCTGGTGTGCTGCTGTCCATGGCTATAAAAAGAGTCAGACATGACTTAGTGATTGAACAGCAACATATATATATATTTTTCATATTCTTTTCCATTATGGTTTATTATGGGATATTGAATCTAATTCCCTGTGCTACATAGTAAGACCTTGTTGTTTATCTGTTTATCCATTCTCTATATAATTGTTTGCCTCTGCTAACCCCAAACTGCCATCCCTATTTCTATTTCTGTTTCATAGATATGTTTCACATTTTGGAATTCACATGTAAATTATTTCATATGATATTTGTCTTTCTCTCTCTAACTTACTCCACTTCATGTGATAATCTCTAGGCCCATCCATGTTGCTGCAAATGACATCATTTCATTCTTTTTGATGACAGAGTAATATTCCATTGTGTATATGCATTACATCTGTTTATCCATTCATTTGTTGTTGGACATTTAGATTGTTTCCATGTCTTGGCTATTGTAAAGAATGCTGCCCTGAGCATAGGTGTACATGTGTCTCATTGAATTGGAGATTTTCAATACCTCTTTTGCTTTGAGGTGAGCTAGAGTGAACCCCCAGAGAAGGCAATGGCAACCCACTCCAGTACTCTTGCCTGGGAAATCCCATGGACGGAGGAGCCTGGTAGGCTACAGTCCATGGGATCGCAAAGAGTCGGGTACGACTGAGCGATTTCACTTTCACTTTTCACTTTCATGCACTGGAGAAGGAAATGGCAACCCACTCCAGTGTTCTTGCCTGGAGAATCCCAGGTACAGGGGAGCCTGGTGGGCCACCATCTAGGGGGTCACACAGAGTCGGACATGACTGACGTGACTTAGCAGCAGCAGCAGCAGAGTGAATCCCATGCCTTTAAGAAGGATTAGAAAAAGCAAAATCTTTTTAGTCAGGGGGATTAATGACAAACCGTGGGAGAAATCTGGCCATTAGTCTATAGGCAGTGGGGACTCCGAAAAGCTTGAATGATGACTAATGTCAATAAAATATGCTTTCTTCTGAGGATTATTTATCCCTTAAAACTGGAGACAAAAGGGACAATAAATAGACCCAAGGGGCATGAGAAGCCGTGGGAATTGTATGGAACATGCTGGAGAAAGAATGTGGGTTTGGGGTCCTACCTCAGTTCAGTTCAGTTCAGTCTCTCAGTCGTGTCCGACTCTTTGCGACCCCACGAATCGCAACATGCCAGTCCTCCCTGTCCATCACCAACTCCCGGAGTTCACTCAAACTCATGCCCATCGAGTCGGTGATGCCATCCAGCCATCTCATCCTCTGTCATCCCCTTCTCCTCCTGCCCCCAATCCCTCCCAGCATCAGGGTCTTTTCCAATGAGTCAGTTCTTTGCATCAGGTGGCCAAAGTATTGGAGTTTCACCTTCAGCATCAGTCCTTCCAATGAACACCCAGGACTGATCTCCTTTAGAATGGACTGGTTGGATCTCCTTGCAGTCCAAGGGACTCTCAAGAGTCTTCTCCAACACCACAGTTCAAAAGCATCAATTTTTCGGTGCTCAGCTTTATTCACAGTCCAACTCTCACATCCATACATGACCACTGGAAAAACCATAACCTTGACCAGACGGACCTTTGTTGGCAAAGTAATGTCTCTGCTTTTTAATATGCTGTCTAGGTTGGTCACAACTTTCCTTCCAAGGAGCAAGCGTCTTTTAATTTCATGGCTGCAGTCACCATCTGCAGTGATTTTGGAGCCCAAAAAAATAAAGTCTGACACTGTTTCCACTGTTTCCCCATCTATTTCCCATGAAGTGATGGGACCAGATGCCATGATCTTAGTTTTCTGAATGTTGAGCTTTAAGCCAAATTTTTCACTCTCCTCTTTCACTTTCATCAAGAGGCTTTTCAGTTCCTCTTCACTCTCTGCCATAAGGGTGGGACCACTGCTGCTAAAATCCTCTAAGTCTGACCATACTCTAACTGGAATTAAAATGTGTGAAAGTAAGTTCTTTCCATCAACACCCCTCCTTCTTCCTCTTCTATTTTTTTTTATCCTTTTTTCCTTCCTTGTTAAATTCTTCCTCATATTTGCCAGTGTTTTGCTGTTAACAGAAATTTTATTTACATGTGTTTTCATTCACGTCTCACTCTATGAAGTAAATTGGACAGGTGTAATGCCCCTAATTTATACTCTTAAGTCAAAGTTTAGACGAGCCTAGTAACTTGACTAAGGTCACACAGCTAGTAAATGAAGAGCTGTAGCCTGAATCTTGTCTTCTAACCCTAAGATCAATGGTCTTTCAACAAAAACCCTTTTATTACCACAAACTCAGCTATGAACAAATGTTCCAAATTGTAAGCATTCTTGCAACTGACAGTTTTAGGACAAATCTCCAAAACATTTTTTTAAAAGTAATATTTTTTATGTGCCTGTTGGCCATCTGTACGGGTTCTTTGGAGGTATGTTCAACATCGCTAATTGTTAGAGAAATGCAAATCACAACTATAAAGAGGTATCACCTCATATTAGTCAGAATAGCCTTCATCAAAAACTCTACAAATAATAAATTCTGAACAGGATGTGAAGAAAAGGAACCCGCCTAAATGGTTGGCAGGAATGTAAACTGATGCAGCCACTATGGAAAACAGCATGGAGGTTCCTTAAATCACTGAAAATAGAGACACCAGAGGATTCAGCAACCACACTCCTGGGCATATATATGGAAAAGATGAAAACTCTTATTCAAAAAGACACCTGTACCCCTGTGTTCCTAGCAGCACTGTTTACAATAGCCAAGACATGGAAGCAAGCTAAATGTCCATCAACAGATGAAAAGATAAAGACGTGGCATATATACACAATGGAGTAGGACTCAGCGGTAAAAAAGAATGAAGTAATGCCACTTGCAGCAATATGGATGGACTTAGAGATTATCATACTAAGTGAAATAAGTCAGAGAAAGACAAATGTCACATGATATCACTTCTATGTGGAATCTAAAACAATAACACAAATGAACTTATTTGCAAGAGATAATAAGCTCACAGATATAGAATACAAATTTATGGCTATCAAGAAAGATTCCCTGGAGGAGGGCATGGCAACCCACTCCAGTATTCTTGCCTGGAGAGTCCTGTGGACAGAGGAACCTGGTGGGCTACAATCCATAGGATTGCAATGAGTCAGACACACCTGAACCAACTGCGCACACACACAGCAGAGAGGAAAAGGGGAAGGGAGGTATAAATTAGAAATTTGGAGTTAATAGATACACACAACTGTATATAAAACAAATAAGGATCTGTTGTATAGCACAGGGAACTGTATTCAATATTTTATAATAATCTATAATGGAAAAGAATCTTAAAAAGAATCTATATCTATCTGAATCACTTTTTGTATGCCTCAAACTAACACAACATTGTAAATCACCAACATTTCAACTTTTTTATAAAGCAATATTTTATTTAATAGTTTATTTTATATTTTATTTTATATAATAAAAATATTTAATATTTAATTTTACTTAATGTTTAATAGACTTAATAGATACAATAATGTATTACTGAATAACTCACAAAATTATCTTGTTTTTCTTTTCAAAAGAAGAAGTAGAAGCTTTATTTTTTTTAAACAATTCTTGAATTTCTGATCTTTTATACCCATATCTTCTATATATTTATAAAACAAAAACACAGGTATTCTCTCCTAAACATTCTGGCTTGAAGAGTTAGTATCAATCTTTCTTTCCAATATGGTGTCTCAATTAAGTAAGTCCCTGATGATCTAGTAGTCAGGATTCAGAGCTCTCTCAACTGAACATGGACATGAGGTTGGCAGAGAAGCTTTCCCACCACATGAACTGTCTTCTTCAGAATAATCACTATCCATTTATTACATTAAGAGATTTTTTATGATGTTTCCCTGTCGTTGCATGACATTCTGTTCTTATTCTGGAGAATAATTTTCTATCTGTGCTAAGGATGCTTCATCAAGAATACACAATGTGTCTCATCATTATTTACATTTGGAATCTCTGAAAACACCATTGGAGCCCAAGATTGGAATCCAAAGGGGACTCACCATAGTTTTCTAACATGAATGGAAAATAGGGTGAGGAAAAATGGAAAAAAAGAAGGATTATCAAGTTGTTAGGGTCATCCTCACAGGGAATCAGGATTTTAGTCAAAGTGACCCAGAATTTTTTCAGTTCTTCCCCTGATTTTCAAGACTGAGAAACAACATAAGAAGAAGCAGTTTTTCCAAATCATGAGGCTGGTCAGTGGCAGCTGGGGATGTTTTCCAGCAGTCATGTACAGATGTGAGAGTCGGACCATAAAGAAAACTGAACACCAAAGAATCAATGCTTTTGAAATGTGGTGCTGGAGAAGACTCTTGAGAATCCCTCAGACTGCAAGAAGATCAAATCAGTCAATCCTAAAGGAAATCAATCCTCAATATTCATTGAAAGTGCTGTTGATGAAACTGAAGCTCCAATACTTTGGCCACCTGATCTGAAGAGATGACTCATTGGAAAAGACCCCGATGCTGGGAAAGTTGAAGGCAAAAGGAGAAGAAGGGCAACAGAGGATGAGATGGTTAGATATCATTAGTGACTTGATGAACATGAATTTGAGTAAACTCCGGGAAATGGTGGAGGACAGAGGAGACTGGTGTGCCGCAGTTCGTGGAGTTGCAGAGTTGGACATGACATAGAGATTGAACAACAAAATTCATGGATGCGTGTCCTGTGACTCAGAGGTCACGGAGAGCTCTCTTGTTGGTCATTTTGCTATATTTCATGGTCATGTACCCCTAAAATTCTCTTACCTTCTTATGCCCTGCTCCTGGAATCTTCCTTCCCCATTCCTTTCCATAGTTCACTCTTTCTGATCATGTCACTGCTCAGAGGCTCCCCCTCAGGGACATCTTTGCTGATCCTCTGCTCACTGTCTTTTTCCTTACCCAGCTTTACATTCCCTATAGAAGCTATCAACAGTTGAAAGTGCATTTTAAACATGTTTGCCATTTCTTATCTCTATCCATGAGGAATCTCCAAAAGTAAGCTCCAAAAATCAGTAAGCAAAATTTCTACATAAAGTAGGTACTCCATATTTGACCAATGAAGGTTGCATGGATGGGTAACTTGATAGTTGGTTTCATGTTGTGGAATTGCCAGCATTTCATGAGCTTACTTGATTCATGGAAGGCATTTAAAAATGTAACCTCTCAGTTTGACTTAGTTTGATTTCCCCACAAAACTCTGAAACAGCAGGCACTTAAAAATGGTGGTCTGCATCGAGGAGCAATAGTTTTTGGTTTTCAGGCACATGTATTATGGTCTGTCTGTGGTCCCTTCAGAAACTCAGCTGCCTTGCAAAAGCTGAAACATCTCAACACATGCAATTGTGACTCTCAAGATGCAGAGGTCCCTCCAAAAAGCTCTCCCCACCAGGCCCCGAGAATTTGCTCTGGCCCCTCTTAATGTGCAGGGGAATAGTACTGTGTTGGTAGTGAGGGCTGTTGGGTATGATAAGGAGTCAGACCCTGGATTAGCAGTGTAGACATGGGAACAGACATGGTGGATATCCATGGGCTTCCTTTGTAACTTAGCTGGTAAAAAATCCTCCTGCAATGCAGGAGACCTGGATTCGATCCCTGGGTTGGAAAGATCCCCTGGAGAAAGAGACAATACAGTCTATGGGGTCGCAAAGAGTCAGACAGGACTGAACGACTTTCACTTTCACTTTCAATGGAGGGGTGGCCCTCAGGAAGTCAGTGGGAAGTAATCTTGAGGAAATAAAAACAAAAACACAGAAACAGCCTCACAGACTTCACACTATACTACAAAACTTACAGTATTCAAAACAGCATGATACTGGCCAAACAAATAAAAAAAGAGACACACAGATCAGTGGTACAAAATGGAGAGCCCAGAAATAAGCCCACCTATTTATGGTCCATTCATCTACAACAAGGACTTCTCTAGTGGCTCAGAGGGTAGAGAGTGTGCCTGCAATGTGGGAGACCCAGGTTCGATCCCCAGGTCAGGAAGATCCACTGGAGAAGAAAATGGCAACCCACTCCAGTACTCATGCCTGGAAAATTCCATGGATGGAGGAGCCTGGTAAGCACCAGTCCATGAAATCACTCCATTGAAAGGGCTTCCCCTGTGGCTCAGCTGATAAAATATCTGCTGCAATGTGGAAGACCTGGGTTCAATCCTTGGGTTGGGAAGATCCCCTGGAGAAGGGAATGGCTCCCAACCCAGTATTCTGGCCTGGAGAATTCCATGGACTGTATAGTCCATGGGGTTGCAAAGAATCGGACATTACTGAGCGATTTTCACTTCACTTCACTTCATAATCTACAACAAAGGAAGCAAGAATACACAGTTGAGACAAGACAGTTTCCTTAAGAAGTGTTGCCAAGAAACTGGACAACTACATGTTAAAGAATGATTAGAACATTACCTCATATCATATGCAAAAATAAACTCAAAATGGATTAAAGACCTAAACATTAAGAGCTTAAACCATTAAACTCCTAGAAGAGAATATAGGAAGAAGACTCTTTAGCATAAAACACAGCAGTTATTTGAGCGATCTGTCTCTGAAGGCAAAAGATATAAAAGCAAAATAGATGAGATATAATTAAACTTAAAATATTGTGCACAGAAAAGGGAACCATAAACAAAACAAAAACACAAACTACGGAATGGGAGAAAATATTTGCATATGATGTAAATGATAACAGCTTAATATTCAAAATATATGCAACTCAATATCAGAAAATTAAACAACCTAATTAAAAAATGGGCAAGGACCTGAATAGACATATTTCCAAAGAAGACATACGGTTGGCCAACAGACACATGAAAAGATGCTCAATATTGTTAATTGTTAGAGAAATGCAAATCAAAACTATGATAAGGTACAAATGCACACCAGTCAAAATGGCCATCATCAAAAAGTCTACAAATAATAAACACTGGAGAGGGTGTGGAGAAAAAGGAACACTCTACCCTATTGGAGGAAATGTAGATGTATACTGATGTTACGGAAAACAGCACCGAGGTTCCTCGAAAAACTGAAAATAAAGCTACCATGTGATTCAGCAATTTCAAAACAAGTAGGGAAGAAACAAAAATTCAGGGAGATATAAACACCCCATTGTCCATAGCATCATTATTTACAATAGCCAAGATGTGGACACAGCCCAAATATTCATCAGCAGATGAATAAATGAAGAAGATGTGGTGTGTGTGTGTGTGTGCACTTGCTCATTCATGTCGACTCTTTGAATCCCACGGACTGTAGGGCCTAACTCCTCTATCCATGGGATTTCCCAGGCAAAAATACTGGAGTGGGTTACCATTTCCTGCTCCAACCCAGGGATCAAACCTGTGTCTCTTGCACCTCCTGCATTGGTAGGCAGATTCTTTACCGCTAGCTCCACTTGAGCAGACCCAATATGCAATGAAGCCCAATGGAATATTACCCAGCTCTAAAAAGGAATGATAAATTGCAATTTGCAGTAACATGGATGGTCTTAGGGAATATTATGCTTAGTGTCTAAAATAAGTCAGACAGAGAAAGACAAATACTATTTGTTATCATTTACATGTGGAATCTAAAAAATAAAATGAATGAGTGTAGCAAAATAAAAACAGAGTCATGGATACAGAAAATAAACTAGTGATTACCAGTTAGGAGAGGGAAAGATGGAGGGGCAAGAAAGGGATAAGGGACCAAGAAATTCCCTGGTGGCTCAGATGGTAAAGAATCCCCCTGTAATGCGGGAGACCTGAATTTGATCCCTGGGCTGGGAAGACCCCCTGGAGAAGGGAATGGCTACCCACTCCAGTGTTCTGGCCTGGAGAATTCCATGGACAGAGGAGCCTGTCAGGCCATAGTTCATGAGATGGTTGGATGGAATCACCAGCTTGATAGACATCAGTTTGAGTAAGCTCTGGGAGTTGGTGATAGACAGGGAAGCCTTGTGTGCTGTAGTCCATGGGGTCGCAAAGAGTCAGACATGACCGAACGACTGAACTGAACTGATACTATATATTTGAAAATAATATAATACTGTAAAGTAACTTTAGTTCAATAAATAAATAAGTTTTAATAGACAAATTAAAACCAGCTAGTTTTTATTTTTATTTAACTTAAAAATTAAATTTAAAAAATCCAGCCTAGTGGGCTGGTTTGTTTTTTAAAAAATGAAAGATGGAAGACACTTGGGAATGACTCACAAACGGGATGATGCAAGCTTCACCTCTCCTCTCTTTCGTCTATTTCCTCATTTTGTCTTTTCCCTACGTCTTGTAAGTCACCCTAAAATGTTGGGGAGCCTGCTATTAAATGGCAACACCTGTGAGAAGACCTATAATTTGACCCTGGGTCTGCCTTGAAAGGTCATGCCTACTTACTGAACCAATTTCCTCATCTGCAAAATGGCCTGAATTATTCTCATCCCCTCTAAATGAGAAGTGCAGGGAGCTGGGAAGCTGATTTTCTAAACACTTCTTAAACCCTAACTCCAGCACAAATGCACAGTCTCACTTATCTATCACAAAATCTTATTAAATGGTATCTTGCTTTGTTTGGTTTAGTTGTTCAGGACGGATTGTTTATCCTGATCTTGCATTCTGAGAGCTCACAGGAATTTTAAATCTAATTTGATTTCTCTGATTCTGGCTTTCCCTTGACTTCCTATTTCAAGAGCGAAACTAAAGGAGGATCTATTTCTCTTTGGTTTCAGGTTCTACCAGCGGGGCATTTTTTTGCATTCTGATTGCAAGTGCAGCCTAACAAAGCCATATTTAAACGCAGGGAAATGTCACTTACATGTTAAAAAGCTCACAGAAGCAAGTCTGTCTCTGCTGAATCTTTGAAGACGCTGCTTAATAAAAACGAGAGATCTTTCTGACGCTGTCCAACAGAACCTCCGGTAGATTTGTTCCGTGCATATTTTTGACGATAGAGATAAAAAGAGGGAAAAAGGCAGAGTGCATCACAACAATCATTTTTCATTACAGTCAGATATCCTCAAGCTTTAGTGCAATGGAGTCAACCAGAAAAGATTGGGTATTAATTATGAAGGTTCACTTCAATTTATCAGCAAAGTATATCAAACAGGCCAAACGCCACAGCCTCTCATACAATTTCTCTCTTCCTTGTAGGGAGGCATAGAGCAGCGACTTGCAAATTGCCTCTTCTGCAAAGAGAAGGGAGAAAAACATACACTCACAACACACAATTAAAAGCAGATAAGCATCAGGCAACGTGTCACATTTTCAGCAGAAAGCCAAAAGTGGAGGTCTTAATCTTCGGGGTTGGTTTGCTGAGAGTACTCACTGATTCTTCCCTTGATGTGACTACTTAACTCCTATTAAAATTAATAGGGGTCAGGCTTGATCATCAAGGGAGAAAGGGCCTCCTGGCGCGTATAGGCTTCAAGTAATAAGGATTTGGTGATTACTATATTATTTGGCCATTCATTTTCAGATTATCTTGTAAGTGTATGCTCTTTGTGATCTCATCCAATTATGAAGAATAACATGCCGTGTAGGATCTATTTTTATTAAAGCAATCTTCTTTTCTTAAGCATATAATTTAAGGGGGCATATTGACAGGATCTTAATGCAGAGACCTTGAAACTACGCCCCCCACACACATACACCAAATAAATCATGTTAGTTACCATTTCTAACCTAGGTGTACTTTTGTGAGACCTCTGACCTAAAGATTTGGAGAGCATCAACTCATAAAAAAAATTCAATTCAAGGGTAAATTTGCTTGAAAAAGTGGCATGAACATGTTGTTGAATGATAAATATGAAAAATCTGAGACAGTAATAGTTTCCCCCAAATGTCTAAGACACGGGTTCTGTGAAATGGGTGTAGTAAAATCACCAGCCTCAAGGTTATTCGAAAGAAGACCACATTTGTAAAAGTGCTTGGAATAAAATTGCCATGGTATACAACACAAAAAACACCCAATGTCACAGACTCTGATCTGTGTAGTGAGGAGGATAAGTAAAAACAAGAGTCAGAATTCATCTGCAACTTTTTAAGTATACTTTTATACACTTGGAATTTCATCCATTAAGAATCTGAAAAACAACAATAAACATAAAAACACCAAAGACAGCATCATTTAGTAGGAGGGAGGACATTTTTAAAGGCACAGGAATGAAAAGGGCATTTCTTTGAAACAAACAAAGTTACCACCATGAAGCTGTACTGCAGCTCACTCTCTGATTTTTCTCTTTTGCTTCGGACTGGTGAAAATGACCTTGCAAACTACCTCTAACCTCTAACCTACAGGGAAGCATTCAGGAGCCTCTGAAATAGACCATCATGGCAGCTCAGTACCATGGATCGGATCAGTAATTCACAGGGACATTAACAATTAAGCAAGCAGGTGTGGTTCAATCTTTCTCCTCAAAATACTGCGCTATGACCTAAGAATGAAAGAAAATGTTTGCAAAACATGTATCTGAAAAGGGGTTAATATCCAAATATCCAAAATATAAAAGTGACTCATACAACTCAACAGCAGAAATAATCTTCACCATCATCATTACTTTACCAACAAAGGTCCATCTAGTCAAAGCTATGGTTTTTTCCCAGTAGTCCAGTATGGATGTGAGAGTTGGACCATAAAGAAGGCTGAGCACCACAGAACTGATGCTTCTGAACTGTGGTGTTGGAGAAGACTTAAGAGTCTGTCGGACGGCAAGGAGATCAAACCAGTCAATCCTAAAGGAAATCAATCCTGAATATTCATTGGAAGGACTGATGCTAAAGCTGAAGCTCCAATACTTTCACCACCAGATGCAACGGGACAACTCATTTGAAAAGACCCTGATGCTGGGAAAGATTGAAGGCAGGAGGAGAAGGGGACAACAGAGGATGAGATGGTTGGACGGCATCACTGACTCAATGGACATGAGTTTGAGCAAGCTCTGGGAGATGGTGAAGGACAGGGAAGCCTGGTGTGCTATAGTCCATGGAGTTGCAAAGAGTCAGACACAACTGAGTGACTGAATGACAGTGATCATCATCTGATTAAAAAATGGGCAGAGGATTTGAACAGACACTTCTCCAAAGATGACATACAAATGGCCTGCAGACACATGGGAAGGTGTATCACATCACCAGTCATCAAGGGAATGTGAATCAAAATCACAGTGAGATAGCACCTAGCAGTTCTTGAGGGGACGTACATATACCTGTTGATGACTCACGTTGAAACATGGCAGGAACCAACTCAATATTGTAGAGCAACTATCCTCCAGTGAAAAAGAAATAAGTGAATAAATGTAAATGAAATCGCTATCTCAAAAAGGTATCTGCATTTCATGTTCATTGCAGCACCATGAACAGTTGCTAAGCCATGGAAACAACCTAAAATGACCACTGATTGATGAGTAGATAAAGAGAATATAGTGTACACATTCTTCTCTATAGTTTGAAAATACATTGCTAGGTATATCCAGGTTCAGGACTGTTATATCTTCCCAAAGACTCATTGTCATTTTAAACATTATCTAATAAAATTATTTTTCCCTAATGCTTTCTTTTACCTCAAAGTCTGTTTTTTTCTGATATTGATATTGCTTTTCCAGCTTTCCTTGGCATTGTGCTTTTTAATGATTTTTTAATCCTTTTATTCTCAATATTTCTGTATCACTCCCTTTATGTGTGTCCCTTGTAAACAGAATATATGTGGAAGTTGTTTGCTTGTTTGTTTTATTTTAAAAACTTTTCATTTTAAGATATTTGTAGGTTTACACGCAGGAGTAAGAGACAACTAAGACAGAACCCAAGAACCCTTCGCCCAGTTTCACACAATATTAACATTTTGTAAAGCTGTAGGCCAATATCACAACTCAGATATTGACGTGGGTTCAGTCGAGATACAGAAAACTCCCATTACCCCAAGGGTGATAAGTGGCTAATATCCAAAATATAAAAGGAACTTGGTAACGATAACCCTATATGCAAAACAGAAAAAGAGACACAGAAGTATGGAACAGACTTTTGAACTCTGTGGGAGAAGGTGAGGGTGGGATGTTTCGAAAGAACAGCATGTGTATTATCTGTGGTGAAACAGACCACCAGCCCAGGTGGGATGCATGAGTCAAGTGCTTGGGCCTGGTGCACTGGGAAGACCCAGAGGAATCGGGTGGAGAGGGTGGTGGGAGGGGGGATCGGGATGGGGAATATGTGTAACTCTATGACTGATTCATATCAATGTATGACAAAACCCACTGAAAAAAAAAAATTTAAAATTAAAAAAAAAAAAAAAGGAACTCATCCAACTCACTCTGCATAATTCCTTAGAGATGCATCCAGGTTGCTGTATGTACCAAAGGTTAGTTCTTGCTTTTTTTTTCTTTTACTGAGTAGTATTACATAGAATATACATGAAATGAAGTGAAAGTCACTCAGTCGTGTCTGACTCTGTGACTGTACAGACCATGGAATTCTCCAGGCAAGAATACTGGAGTGGGTAGCCTTTCCCTTCTCCAAGGGATCTTCCCAACCCAGGGATCGAACCCAGGTATCCCACATTGCAGGCGGATTCTTTACCAGCTGAGCCACAAGGGAAGCCCTAGCATATACATACTAAAGTTTAACCATTCACTTATTGCAGGACATCTGGGTAATTTCCAGTTTTTAGCTGCTATGAATAAAACTGCTATAAACATTTGTGTACAGATTTTTTTGTGAACCTAAGTCTTCTTTTCTCTGGGATAAATCGCCCAGGCATGTGATTGCTGGCTCATGTGGTAGCTGCATGTTTAATTTTTAAGAAACTACCAAACTGTTTTCTAGGGTGGCTGTACTGTTTTACATTTCTGTTTAAATGAGACATTTAAGAAACATTTAAGTGATCCAGTTTCTCCACCTCCTCATCACCATTTAGTGTTTTCACTATATTTTTTCTGCTTTATTTTATCCTAGTTTTAATTTTCTATTAAAGTATAGTTGAATTACAATGTTGTATTAGTCTCAGGTGGACAGCAAAGTGATTCATACATATTTTTATTTCTTTTTCAGATTCTTTTACATTATAGGTTGTTAAAAGATATTGAATATAATTCCTTGTGCTATACAGTAGGACCTTGTTGTTATCTATGACAGAGTGGAGGAATAAGTCAGGAGTTTGGGATTAAAAGATACACACTACCTTTTATTTTAGCCACTCTGATAGGTGTGTAGTGATATTTCATTAGGATTTTAATTTGCATTTCCCTGATGGTTAATGATTCTGACATATTTTGATGTGCTTATTTGCTATTATGTGTATCTTTTTTGATGAAGTGCTCATCATGTCTTCGAAGTTGTCCAATTGGTTTGTTTGTTGTTGAATTTTAAGAGTTCTTTATAAGTCCAGAAAATAGTCCTTTGTCACACATATGTGATTTGCAAATATTTTCTCCCACTATGTAGCTTGTCTTTTCATTCACTTAGCAGTGTCCTTGGCAGAAAATGGTTTTTCTAATTTTGATGAAGTCCTACTTATCAATTTTTTTTCTTTTAGTAATTTTACAGTTGATCTTAAGTCCAAGAACTCTCTGCCTACCTTACATCCTACAGATTTCTCTTATATTTTTCTAAACTTTTATGATTGTACATGTAAATCCTTTAACCATTTTAATTTAACTTTTAGAAAGCACGAAAGTTAGGTCAAGGGTTTCTTTTTATAGTTTTTGTTTTTGTTTTTGCTGTTCTCTATCTTTGGGTGCCTAACTGCTCCAAAACAGTTGCTTAAAAGACTGTACTTCCCTCATCTAACTGATTTTACATGTTTATTAACCATCATTGAATATATTTGTGAGGGTCAATATCTGAATCTTCTACTCTGTTCCATTTATCTATGTGTCTATTTCTCTATTTCCATTGATCTACATGCCAACACCATAGCATCTTGATTACTATAGCTATGGAGTAAGTCCTGAAATTGGGTAGAATGATTATTCCCAATTTGTTACCCTTTAAAAAATTGTTTCAGTTATTCTAGTCCCTTTTCTATATATATTGCAGAAAAATCTTTTCTATATCTACCCAAAAAATCTTGCTTGGATTTTGATAAAAATTACATTAAATGTACATATCAATATGTGGATAACTGATACCATTACTTTGTTGAGTCTTCCAATCCATGAACACAGTATGTCTCTTCATTTATTTAAATTTCCTTTGATTTATTTTTTCAGTGTTATGTAGTTTTCAGCATATAAGTCCTGTTCATGTTTTATTAGTTTTACACCTAAGTATTTCATTTTTCTGGGGGATTATAAATGGCATTATATTTTAAATTTTGCTCTTCATACATTCATTTCTAGTATACAGATATAGAATTAATTTGTCTATGTTTGTCTTACATCCTGTGACCTTGTTGAACCCACTGTTTCTAGAAATATTTTCTAGATTCCTTGGGATTTTCTACTTAAATTCTTTATTTTTACATCATTTTCCCTAATTCATTTATTCTCAACAGCTCCATGTTATTATCTTTATGTATAACTCTGGAAGATGTTATATAGCTCAGAATTATTTATTTTTACTCAATACATATCTTTCTTATAACTAGCCAAATTTAGTTCACTTATATTTATTGGGACTAATGACAAATTTAAGCTTAATCCAATAACTTTATTTTTTTTAATGTAGTGCAGGTTTTTTTTTTAATTCTTTATTTTATCTTCTAATGCACTCATTGGGTTTTCTTTATTTTTTAATTCTCCCTTCTTTGATGGTTTATTCACATTTAAAATGCATATTTCATTTAAAAAAATCTAGTCAACATGACCATTCTTCTGAATATTACAAGAACCATAGAATATCTAATTCCCTCTCCCATCTTTCATGACATTGTGGTCTAACATTTTAGTATCCTCTTATTTCTAAGCCCATTCAAATACAACCTTATGATAATTATTATTTGCTATAAATCTGTATACAGAATAAATCTTTTTTGCCTAGTATTGTTTTTTACATCCCTATACATCTTGAATTCCAGCATCCTTCACCCATGTGTATACCCTCAGATAGCTCTTTCAGCAGGAGTCCCTAACCGATATCTCTCATGAACGTTGCTTGTCTGACCTGTCTTACTTCACTCTTGAATCAGCATTTAGCTATGTCTAGAACTAGGTTGAGATTTATGTTCCCTCAGTGCTTTGAGGATATTCTTCTGGCTTGTGGTGTGGGAGACAAGAAGGCTGTTGTCAACCTAATTGTTCATCCTTTCCAGATAATCTGATTTTTCTCACTGGTTGCTTTAGAAATTGCCCTAGCCCTTTTCCAGTGTCACCATATGTGCCTAGCTGTGGATTTATTTTCATTTCTACCTCCTGCTCACTCAGGGTGCTATCATCCAAGACTGACCACTACAAGAACTTCTTCTCTCAGTACCTTGAGTTTGATGCTTGAGTGAATTAGCAGCATGGAGGACACTTCTTTGAACCTGCCTTAAATAAAGCACCCTTGGAACTCATGCCAAGAGCAACTGGGAAGAGAAGATGAAACAATAGCCACAGACAGGGCTTAGAAGTCAAAGTCAACCTGCAGAAGAGGGAGGCATTCTTTGGCAAAATATACCCTGGTACTTTAACAGGACCCCCATCATTCATGGGGGATATGCCACTAAGAGTTCTTCCTTTGATCTTAGCTTAGACCCTTTTCTGTTTGACTATGTATAGAAAGAAAGGCAAACAACATCATCTTCAAGCAACCTTGCACTGCTAACTTTCTAGAATGTATATGATCCCTCCAATTTCCTTCCAGGGCTGAACAGATCATTCTGTCTCTTCCCAGCTCTCCTGGTGCCAGCAACATGTAAGGCAGCCACTGTGTCTGTCTTATCATCAGATGCTTGGATTCTGGTGCACCTGCTGCCTTGCCTTCTCCCCCTGACTTCCATCTAAAGTGACACTAAGGGTCCACATCTCATTTCCTTGACAAAAATGTCAACAGCATTATCATATGCATGTGTTGTACAGATAAGGGAAAGTCACTTTAAACAATCTGTTCCATTCACTTGGGTTTACCAGCTTTAGTCTTTATTTTTAATTCAGCAAAGCTGTGGTCTTTGTACTGGAGATGACATAGCCAATTCCAGTCACCAGCTAGGTGAGTGAGTCACCTTCCACCATGTAAGACTTTATCATTTTCTCAAGGAATTTCACCATCAATCAGAAGAAATGAGATTCTCCAATCTTCCAGGGAAAACAGGTCTTGCATACTTTTGTATAAAAATCCCTTGCAAAATAATGAATTTTCAGCACCTAGCCTGGTTGGTCATTTGTGAAATGTAAACAAGAGGTAGCTTTATTTTTGGAGTGCCTCAAGTTCCAGGGATTCCCAGCTGGCTCCGGGAAGAATCTGGCTGCCAATGCAGGAGACACAAGAGACTCAAGTTTCATCCCTGGGTCTGGAAGATCCCCTAGAGGAGGAAATGGCAACCCACTCCAGTATCCTTGCCTGGGAAATCCCATGGACAGAGGAGCCTGACAGACTACAGTCTATAGGGTCGGAAAGGATCAGATACGGCTTAATGGCCGAGCGTGGCACAACCTCAGCTTCTATCTCCCATCCCAAGGGTGACAGTCAGACTTTTTTGTCTCATATTTTGACAATAAGAATAAGTGAAGCTAACAGTCACTGAGTGCTCACTACCTGCCAGGCACAGAGCAATCTATATATCACATTTTTTTCCAGCTCTTATAAAAGCTCTGTAATATATGTACTGTTATATTTTCTATTTGTGTATTAGATATCTGAGAATTATTAATTTACCAGATGGTGCTATTGGTAAAGAACCTGCCTGTGGTTGTAGGAGACGTAAGAGACTAGAGTTCAATCCCTGGGTCAGGAAGATCCCATAGAGGAGGGCTTGGCAACCCACTCTAGTATTCTTGCCTGGAGAATCCCACGGACAGAGGAGCCTGGCAGGCCACAGTCCACGGGGTCGCAGAGAGTCAGACACGACTGAAGTGACTTAACAGGCAAAATTGTCTACACTGGTGGTGACTGAGCAGAATTTGGACACCAGGTTTGCCTGAATCCAGAATCAGATTTTCAACCTCTGCCTGCATTTATCACCTGGGAACCAATGCGGGAAGAACCACTGTGTTCACTGTCCTGGTGCCAATCTGATTCCTTATGAGGCAGCGATTCTAGAGTCGATAACAGAGAGACATAAAGGCTGAGTCACCTGCCCGTTAGACTCCTAAGTTCAAACTTCTGACCACTGCACCAGACAGCTTGCAGGGTCATTCTCCTGTAAGAGATACAGCAGGAAAGATCGACTTTTTTAAAAAAAAAAAAAAAAAAAAGAAGGAAAATGCCCCTAGATTAACAAAAATGGGTATTTTTACCACTCTAATGCAGAACAAGGTAAAGCGGAAATTAGCCATTTATCCTGCTTTTGAGGTGGATGTACAACAGAGGTAACAAGAAGGTTTGCTATTTTCTTAGGCACGCAGGTGAAAACAGGTGAACTTAGCAAATACATTGTGTATCGCGTAGGAGGGCTCACGGAAGAGTTCTTCACGGCATTCCTGTGCTGTGTGCACCTTCAGTCCATGTGCCCCGTGCACACCTTCAAAATAAAGTGAACACCTGTAACAGACAACCTCCAGGTTTGTGTAGCAAAATAGATAAAAATGAGATTCGGGCAGGCAGAGCAAAGCACTGCGGATTCCACTTTTAGGAATATTTCCTCTGTATTATATGACCTATGCACAAGGCTGCTTGTTGTAGCTTTTCATGTGTGTGTGTAATAGTGAAAAAGTGCTACCAAGTTAAATGAATTTCATTAAATTAATCACAGTGTGACGTAATAAAGGGCTTTCCAGGTGGCTCAGTGGTAAAGAATCTATCTGCCAATGCAGGAGAAGTGGGTTCGATCTCTGGGTCAGGAAGATGCCCTGAAGAAGGAAATGGCAACCCACTCTAGTATTCTTGCCTGGGAAATCCCATGGACAGAGGAGCCTGGCAGGCTACAGTCCATGGGGTCACAAAAGAGTCAGACACGGTTTAGCAACTAAACAATGGCAGTAACATGTAATATGAAATACCAGACAGTTTACAAAGATAGCTCTGACACAGAAAGGTTTCGGAAATCTATCGGTGAAAGTCAATTGTGGAACAAAATGCATAGTTGAATTCCAGTTATATAAAAAATTAAAATAAATCAGATAGGTGTATACACATATACACCTATCTGATTTATTTTGATCTCTGGTTCAAGGGCAAACTGTGTTTCTAACATGATTTGCCCATTAGAGACGGAGACCCTTTCTTATCTCAGCAACGGTTGGAAAACTTCAGCTGAGAACTATTTTACATCTCAATTACTCATGATTAATATAATCAGATGGAATCAATTAATAAAGTCAAAATATACAGAGCAGATTAAAATAGCACAACCAGCACACACAATTACTCAGATATAAAGAGAAGGGGAAGGAGACAGTGCGCACACCTATCTATGAACATTCGAGAGTGATGTGAAAAGTAACTTGGCCAGGTTAATGACCGGTACATTATGCAGAACACAATCATTTTGCTGGGCGTACAGTATTTTACTTTAATAAGCATGTGGGACAACACGGACAAGGAATTAAGGTGAAACCACCAGGGCAAACCCTGGTCTCAGAACCTGGCAGTTAGAGAGAGAAGGAAGCAAGCATCCATCCATCCGTCCAGCAGCGGCTTCATTCCTGCAGCCCTTCAGAAAGCCAAGGGAATCTCATGCAATTGGAAATTTACCCTGATGAATTTTGAGGGTTTTCCGTGTGGTTGGCTCAGGAATATAATGGTGAGCATACACCATCAATGGCCCTGGCTTTCAAGGGTGCAAAGGCTTGCAAAGGCTTTCAAGGGCTAGCGTGGCAGGGACACGTGTTAATCAAACAGATACAAAAGTCCGTGTATAATCACGAACTGCGATGAAGAGGACAATGAAATTTGTTTGGAATGACAATGGTTAGAAACAAAAGATAGCATCCTTCCAAAATGATGTTTGAACCCAGACCTAAGAATGGGTAGGAAAACATGCAATTAACAACAATAAACAAAGATGAGAAAAATAAAGTGAGAATGGGGGAAGGGTGGAAATGTAAATGGGGGATGAACATTCCAGGCACACAAAACAGAAAGTTCAAGGTCTGTGAGACCTTTAGGCTTACATTTATCAACTCAGGGGGTTCGTACCACTCTCCAAGATGGGTCGTTGTTGCTGTTTAGTTGTTAAGTCATGGCCAATGAGTAGATAACTCTTAATTTTCTCAGTTTACAGGTACAAAGACTGAGGCACAGAGAGACGAAGTGATTTGTCAGAGGTGCACAGGGGAGATCCCGGCCGTTGCTCTGTCGGAGCTCAGCCCCGCCATCTGCTGTGTGACCCTGGCAAGTCACTTGCCCTCTCTGAGCCTCACTTCTCGCCTCCGTGAAAGGGAGCTGGCAGCGGAGATCACTAGTTTGCAGGAAGTCTTGCTCTTGCACTTGGAGGCTCTGGCAGGAAAGCATACCACTGTCTGGCGCGAGAGTCCTGGGGGAAGGTTCCAGTTGTTTCATCAGGAGCCTGCACTCATAGGACCAGCGCTGGGGAGTGCAGCCTGGTGCCTTACGCAGCCCTTGAGACGAGCACGTGATTTCATTCTCAGGCAAGGCTGCACAGGCCCACTTACAGACAGAGATGAGAAAAGGCCACAGCTACTCCAGGATCATGCTGCTAGTATTGTGTGTGTGCACGTGTGTGCATAGTCGTTCAGCCTCACCCGACTCCTCTTGACCCAAGGGATTGTGGCCTGCTAGGCTTCTCAGTCCACGGGATTCTCCAGGCAAAAATACAGGAGTGGGATGCCATGCCATACTCCAGGGATCTTTCCCACCCAGGGATCAAACCCGTGTCTCCTGTAGACCAGGTCTGAGCAGTTCTGCAGGCCACCATGGCCACCACGTCCCTTTTTGAAGCATCAGCGAGGACAAGGTGCTTCCTGGGACTTCACCCAGAGCACTGCCTCCTGGGCCAAGCATCTGAGGCAGGGCTGTAACTGCCAGAGGAAGAGGCACCTTGTCACATCCAGACAAGCTACGGTCCTGCCACATGTTCTTTTCCTCCCAGCAAGGCCACCCTGAGGGCCCACTTTGCTGGAGAGAGATGGGTGTCCCCTAAGAGTCACGCATTTGGATGAAAAGGGGAGGCTCTCTTTGGTCTTCCCTGGGCCAACGTTCTTGCCAAGTACATGTGGCACGAGTCTTTCAAGCAAATGAATGACATTCCATCCCTCTCACTTTATCACCAGTGGGTAACAAGGCCTGGGAGCTCCAAGTGGAGAAATGACCCTCCAGATACAGCGAGGAAATGGGTCCAGGGGTCTCTGAGCCACAGAGGAAGCATCCAGGTGGAAATGCACGCGCTCAGGGCAATACTGACAACTGTGGTGCCAATGTCCAACACTTTACCCAGTGCGTCTCTTTCCAAGGTGCAAAAGGAGGAGGTAAATGCAATGATGCCCACTGTCAGAGAGAAAGGTACACCCATTCATCCCGTCTGAATGAAAAGATAAAGGAACGGGAATCAGAATCCCTCACAAAGGGAGGTGTGACCAATGCCCTGGGTGGGTCAGCAGAGGGGACGGTGGTTAACTGTGTGGACTCTGGCCAGACTGCAGGGTTCAGATGATCAAAACTCCCATTTCTTGCTCAGCTAGCTCTGTGACTGGTCAAGTCACCCACCACCATCAGCTTCTGTTTCCTAAACTTCAAAATGCATTCCTAGCGACTACTTTACAGAATTGTTCTTCAACTGCAGTGGTGGAAATCAAGCAGTCTTGGTACCCATCCAGTATGTTACCTAGCACGGCTATTACCTCTTGCCATTTGCCATGGTGTAAGGATGCGACAGGTCAGTTCAGTCCCCCAGTCATGTCCAACTCTTTGTGACCCCATGAACCATAGCATGCCAAGCTTCCCTGTCCATGGATGTGACAGTTGGACCATAAAGAAGGCTGAGGGCCAAAGAATTGATGTTTTTGAACTGTGGTGCTGGAGAAGCCCCCTGAGAATCCCTTGAACAGCACGGAGATCAAATCAGTCAATCCTAGAGGAAATCAACCCTGAGTATTCATTAGAAGGTGAAGCTCCAATATTTTGGCCACCTGATGTGAAGAGCTGACTCATTGAGAAAGATTCTGATGCTGGGAAAGATTGAGGGCAGGAGGAGAAGGGGGTGACAGAGGATGAGATGGTTGGATGGCATCACCGACTCAATGAACATGAGTTTGAGCAAACTCTGGGAGTTAGTGAAGGATGGGGAAGCCTGGTGTGCTGCAGGCCACGGGGTCACAAAGAGTCAGACACAACTGAGCAACTGAACAACAATAACAACCCTGTCCCCACCAAAGTAAATGACCAACTGGAAAATGCTTTTATTGTTGTTCAGTCATTCAGCCATGTCTGACTGTCTCAAACCCAAATGACCACCCACCAGAACATCCTTCTTTTTCTTTCAAATTATGAAAGCCAGGTTTGTGAATCAGTGTCCATGGTGCTTCTTCCAGGAAGCCTCCCTTGGATGTCCTACCCTGGTCTTAAGGACTCCTCTCTGGAATCCTCTGGAATCTCTATTGTGGCATTTATCACCGTGTATCATATCTAGCTTACGACTTACCTGCTCTTTTATGGAGAGTGAGAATTTTGCATTCAGAAATTGCATTTGATTAAGTTCTGTCTCCATAGTGTTCAGGGCAGTAGTGATGCTATAAATAGCGATTTGATGACTGTGTAATGAAGGAAATAGCCCCCAAAGATACATTATTGAAGCAGGAGGAAAACAGGCCCAATGAACGAACTCTGAGCTCTAGCTACACAACTGCATGAGCTCCTGGGCAAGTCATTTTAGGAAATGCAAAGTGCTAAGAAAATTGAACGACCACAGAACTGCAAAAAAAAAAAAAAAATGGTAATAATTCACAGTCGCAGAAGTGCTTGTCATAGAAACAGCCAGCACAAAGGCGGCACTGTGGGTTAGCCACGGTAGACCTGGGTCCAATCTGAAAGACTGCAGGCATGGGCACTGCCCCTGTGGCTTCACAGATGGGCAGGACCCTTGAGGGCAGCACTGGGCCCGGTGGTCACCTCACTGGTCTCAGCTTCCACATACAACAAGCCAGCATCTGCTGCATTTTCTTCTGTACCTTTAAGTCAACCTTGGGGGAGCTGATTGACAAGTTGGAAGTAGGTTTCAGGGTCACTAGATATTCACGGCAATGAATTCTCATAAAACAGAAAGAAAGAAATAGTTGCAGATCCTTTTAATCTGCCTCTCACCAGCATCGCTTTGCTCAAAAGTTCTGCAGGTAGAGGCTGGGGCGCTGGAATTTAGGTCAATGACATTCATGCCGCCTCTTAGAATCTTTCTGCAGCAAGCGCATGATTTCCTGTTATGACTGTGGATCTCGCCAGCAGTGAAGTGACTGTAAAGGCTTCCACCCTGTTTGTTTATAATTCTTAACAATGGGCTTTTGGGGAAGGAGGGACCGACGTTGCAAACGCTCTGACGAGCGGCGCGGAGCAGGCGCGCGATGCCACCTGAATAATGCATGCCCACTTTGTGTGTGTACCCGCCACGGGCCCGAATGCAGGATCATGCCGCCGAAGGCTTTGAAACACCTGCTCTGAACAGCTCCGATGACAGCCAAGAGTCCAGATAAGATCTGAGCTCTGCCTCCTCCCCGCCACCCGACTCGCAGGGCCGCCCCCATTTCCCTTTTTGCATTTAAAATAAGCTCTGAGACTAAGCCACGGAGAGATGCTGTCAAAGAGGCTGCCGGCTTGCGAGTGGTTCTCCGTCCTTTCTCGTGGAGCCCCACCCGGTTCTCATATCTGCGTGGACAAGGCAAGGACTGCCTCCCGAGAGCCTGCCCCGTCCGTGCCCCCGAGTCACCCTCCACGCAGAGGCACCTGGTAGCATCTTTCTAACAAAAAAGGCCACTCGGGGCTGATGCAGCCGCAGAGGCAAAGAGCTTTGATTTCACACATCACACTCCCTCCGCTGGTGTGCGCCAGTCTGGCTTGATACCTTTTAGTGGCTTCCCTTGACCGTTTGTCTCCATGGTGTATCCAACCTTCCTAGCTTGGCACGGAAGACCTCTCATGACCTGTGTATCCACAGCCACACAGCCCCCTGGTCTCACCCAGGCACTGGGCTTCAGCCACCCCACCCTCTGAGTTCCTCTCTTGTCCCACCTGCATCCTCATACCTGCTCCTCCTGTATCTGCTGTTCTTCTGACCCATCAACCCTGGCAGCAGCCACCACCACCACAATAAAACAGTGGTCAACACTCACGATTGACTAGTCAATATGTATGTTCCTTTATTGAACCCCCAAAATCACACTCTGAAGCATGTAGATTTCTTAACTCCATCACGAGGAAGCCCAGTGAGCCTCAGGGTGAGACCATTTCTCCTCCAAGGTCACACAGCCAGATGGTCTCAGATGCAAGGGGCAAAGCCAACTTTCGTGGCCATTTGCTTGACCCTGAGCTTCATCAGCTCTTTACCTTGGCTTAAAAATTGTCCAAGTTCCAGCAACTCTAAAATGCCAAATCTATGCTAGGTCCCTCCCCACTTAAAATTCCCCCTCTGCCTCCTTTTTATATAAGCGGAGATGGTCTCTCTCACCATGAACCTCCCTTAAACCCCCCCTTCCAGAATCGAAAGATAGAAGTCTATCTGCCTCCCACATCTACAGTGTACTCATCAAAATTGGAGTAATTTCCATCATCATACACCCACCTTATACTACATTATGACTATATATGAATAACTGGTTCAATCCCTGGCTCGGGAAGATCACCTGGAGGAGGAAATGGCAACCCACTCCAGTATTCTTGCCCAGAGAATCCCGCAGACAGAGGAGCCTGGTGGGCTACAGTCCACAGGGTCACAAAGTCAGACACAACTGAAGCACCTGAGCAAGCAAACACACATGAATGATTACTGGATTGGCCAAAATGTTTATTCGGCTTTCTCTGTAAGATGTCAGAAAAACTAAATTGAATGTTTAGCCAACCCAATACTTTTTCCCAAAGTGTACATAAACTATAAAAAGTAAAAATACAACAGAATGCCTGTACAACTCACCCAATTTAACACCTTATCCTGACACCTCCTGCCATCAGCTGGAACAACTCTTCTGTCTTTTTTTTAAATTTATTTTTTATTGAAGAATAGTTGCCTTACAGAATTTTGTTGTTTTTTGTCAAACCTCAACATGAATCAGCCATAGGTATACATATATCCCCTCCCTTTTCAACCTCTCTCCCATCTCCCACCTCATCCCCCCTCAGAATGGAAGAAAATAATAGCAAATGAAAGAACTGACAAAGGATTAATTTCTAAAATATGCAAGCAGCTCATACAACTCAATGCAGAAAAGCAAACAATCCAATAAAAAAGTGGGGGAAAGACCTAAACAGACATTTCTCCAAAGAAGACATACAGATGGCTAACAAATACATGAAAAGATGCTCAACATTGCTCATTATTAGAGAAATGAAAATCAAAACTACAATGAGATATCACCTCACACCAGTCAGAATGGCCATCATCAAAAAATCTAAAAACAGTAAATGCTGGAGAGGGTGTGGAGAAAAGGGAACGCTCTTGCACTGTTGATGGGAATGTAAATGGCTACAGCCACTATGGAAGAGGGCATGGAGATTCCTTAAAAAACTAGGAATAAAAGCACCGTATGACCCAGCAATCCCACTCCTAGGCATATACCCTGAGGAAACCAAAATTAAAGAGACACATGTATCCCATTGTTCATTGCAGCACTATTTGCAATAGCCAGAACATGGAAGCAACCTAGATGTCCATTGACAGATGAATGGATAAAGAAGTTGTGGTACATATACACAGTGGAATATTACTCAGCCATAAAAAAGAACACATTTGAGTCAGTTCTGATGAAGTGGATGGACCTCATCTGTCTTTTTATCACTTCCTTATTTTCTTTAGGGCTTTACCATTTGCGTGCAAATTAAGGTTCATTGTTGCATGTTTTAGAGTTTCTTATGAGTGGAATCATCCTGAATGGGCTCTCTGGACAATATGATATTTGCAGAGGTTGTGGCCTATCTGCTGTGCATTTTTAGCTCCTTATTTTTTCTGAGGTTCATGCTTGTTGTTATGGTTCCCTGTGCTTTATGTTCACTGTTGAACAAGCTTCTGTTGTGTCACCAGGACAGGATGTCCTTAGATAGTCTACTCTGAGTGTGTATTTGGTTTCTTGCCAGTGTTTTTGGCAGGTCAAGCTTCTATGGACTGATTATTCCAACTCTTCATATATAGAGAACTCTAGGGTGTATCCCAAGAGAGGAAAAAGGTGTTGGGTTTATGGTGCATACTTTTTCTTCCTATTTATTTACTTCTTTATTTTATATTGGAGTATGGTTGACTGGGGCTTCCCTGGTGGCTCAGTAGGTAAAGAATCTGCCCACGATGCAGGAGACATGGGTTCGATCCCTGGGGACATCCCCCGGAGGAGGGCATGGCAACCCACTCCAGTATTCCTTCCTGGAGAATCCCAGGGACAGAGGAGCCTGCTGGGCTGCAGTCCACGTGGTCTCAGAGTCAGACTCGACTAAGCGCCTAAGCATAGCTCAGCACAGCCCATAGTTGACTGACAATGTGGTGTTGGTTTCAGGTGTACCAAGTAATTTAATTATACAAGGATCTGTTCTTTTCAAATGCTTTTCCCAGTTAGGCTATTACAGAATATTGAGCAGAGTTGTTGATAGATAATGGTAAATTGCTTTGCAAAGCAGTTTTACCAATTTTCACCCTCTTGAAAAATGTAAGAGTCTCCTTTGCTCCCTGTCATTTTGAAAATGTATTATTATCAATTATTTGAATTTTTGCCCTTCTGGTGGGTATGAAATAGTATCTCATTATTATTCTAATTTTTATTCCCCTGTTTACCAGTACACATCTCCTCCTGTGTCACTGGCCATTTGAAGTTCTGGTTTGGGGAAGTGTCTGTGTAAATCTTTTGACCATTTTTCTATTAGGTCACTTGTGTTTGTGGAGTTTCTTTATTCTGTATAATAATCATTTTCAATTATACGTTATAAATATCTTTTCCATTTTTAAAGATTTCCCTTTATTTTTCTGTTTTCTGTATTTATTTCTTTTCTTTCATGGATTTTGCATTTTGTGATTTTATTTAAGAACACTCTTCACATGAATTCATTTAATACATCATCCTATGTTTTCTTTTACATTTATAATTTTGCCTTTCACATGTAAGCATTTTTTAACCTGAAGTTCACTTTTATCTATTAATATATTGTGATATAGAGTTCACATTTTCTTGCAGATCATAAATTTTTCTGTGATGTGTATTTAAAATGTGTTATTTTCCACTGATCTGTTATGCTACTTCTGCACATAAAATAAACACGTATACACAAGCACACACACACATACTCCCATATTTCTGACTCTTAATCTGTTTCATTGGTTGGTTTGGATAACCTAGGAACAATATCATCCTTCCTTAATTAACTATCATTAAAGTAATTACTGATATATGCAAAAACCAGCCAACCAACTTTGTTCTTCTCATTCAAGAGGATCCCCCTTTACCTGCCATTTGCAATTTCATATAGACTTTAGAATCAGCCTGTCAAATTCTATACACATATCCCCATATCCACATACCCACAAAACCTGGTCTTCAAATTATAGTGACTTTATAGACCAATTTGGAGAAGTTATCATATGTATCACATTGAATCTTCTAATCTGTAGATCCATGTTATTTCAATTTCTATAGATCTTCTCATAATTGTTTTTCTACTTTTCCTCATAGTTTAAATATATTTTGCTAGATATATTCTTAAATTCCTTATATTCTTGATTTTATTAATAATAATATATCTATAAAACTACATTATCTACTTATTGTCTGTGCATAAACATGTCATTGAGTTTTGTAGATTGAATTTGGAAATTTTACTAAATTCTTCTACTAATTTTCATTCCTGAAAGTGATCCTACTTGGACATAATGAATGATCCTTGTGATATAAGGTGGTATTCTGCTTGCTGGTATTTTATTTAGGATTTTTTCATGTATGTTCACATCGAAATTGGCCTATCATTTTTATTTTCATAAAATGTGGGATTTTGGTATTGAGGTTACTCTGGTCCCAAAATTTGTTGAGGTGTGTTCCCTTCTACTCCCTAATCTGTAATAATTTATGTAAAGTTTAGTTACTTGTTACTTGGTTCTTTGGTAAAGCTTGTTGATGAAAACTTCTAGGGGTTTAGGGGGAGAAGGAAGATTTTTTTTAATTTGAACAAATTTCCTTACTCATTTTAGAGCTATTCATATTTTGTTTAATTCTTTTTGAGTCAGTTTAGTAAATCATATTTTTCTAAGAATGTTTCCATTGTACTTGAAATCTAAAATTTATCACTGTGAAATTGTTTATAATATCCTTATTATTATTTTAATGTCTTCAGCTTAGTAGTAATATATCCTTTCTCTTTCACTCTTACTTCTCTTTACTCTCTTCTTTCTGTATCATTTTTATTTTCTTCTCCTTGAATATTAGTCTTTTACTCTGTCAACTCTCTCTATTCCATTCATTTTAATTTTACTTTTTTACTCTTTTTTGCAAATATAATTTCCTTTTTGTAATTTCTTCTCTCTATTACGGTGTGATTTTTAACCTCCTAAATTGGAGAACAATTTCATTAGCTTTTTAACTTTTTATCTTTTATAGAATAATCTTCTATATTTAAAAGGAAATATGAAATTTTCCTCTTCATACTGCATTAGTTGTATCACACATATTTTGAAAGTTTTCAAATTAATATTCAGTTCTAAATATTTCTAATTTCCATTATAATCACTCCTTTAATGTATGAGTTGTTTAAAATTGTATCAAATAATTGATAATAATAAATTTTCAAAATGACAGGGAGCAAAGGAGACTCTTACATTTTTCAAGAGGGTGAAAATTGGTAAAACTGCTTTGCAAAGCAATTTACCATTATCTATCAACAACTCTGCTCAATATTCTGTAATAGCCTAACTGGGAAAAGCGTTTGAAAAAGAACAGATCCTTGTATAATTAAATTACTTTGTACACCTGAAACTAACACAACATTGTCAGTCAACTATGGGCTGTGCTGAGCTATGCTTAGGCGCTTAGTCGAGTCTGACTCTGAGACCACATGGACTGCAGCCCAGCAGGCTCCTCTGTCCATGGGATTCTCCAGGAAGGAATACTGGAGTGGGTTGCCATGCCCTCCTCCAGGGGATGTCCCCAGGGATCGAACCCACGTCTCCTGTATTGCAGGCAGATTCTTTACTGACTGAACCACCAGAGAAGCCCCAATCAACTATATTCCAATATAAAATAAAGAAGTAAATAAATAGGAAGAAAAAGTATGCACCATAAACCCAACACTTTTTTCCTCTCTTGGGATACACCCTAGAGTTTATTAATCCATGTGGCAAAATTTTATTCATTGTTTTATGAGTTTTTCTCCCATACTTATATATGTGAATGGTTCAAATATTTAAAGAGAAAGGCATCAACATTCTCCCTTGAGCAGTAACTCTCCATTTCTTGGATTAAATCTACTAGTGATATCCCAGTGCCTTCTATGTCTTATCATTATTCTCTACAATTGCAAATATGGCCATAATTTCTGTCAGTAATGGGATTGTGCAGCTAGAGTGTCTGTGCTTAACTAGCCATCAAGAAGTCTTGATTTCACTGTGATATCAAAAAGGCCTTTATTGAAATTCTATTAGTCCTAGTTAACAATAGTGATAGTTTACGTTTAGTGAGGATTCCCCAAGAGCCAGAGACTCCTCTAAGAGGTAAAGTGTGCTAAGGCATTTCATCACTGCAGCAGCCCTTCACAGAGAGGACCGTTTTCTTTTTTAAACTAAAGTCATACAATCTAGTAAATGATGATTCCAAAATTCACACCCAAGCCAACTAGCCCCCAAAGTCCATACTTTGAACCACTATATAATGGTTTTGAACCACTATAAAACTATATAATGTTTTACTGTTTTCCTGATCTGATTTCAAGAATTTAGTTTTCATTTAAACATACAGTGTTATTTAAGGTGAATATCTCTGATTCTAAAAATATTTTAATACAGGCAATTCTATTTGTGTTAACTATGAAGCTTGACATTTACTGAATATTTTTATTTTACATAACCTATTTGAAATCTTGCTACAGTTTTTGAGGTGGTGTAACAGCCTTGTTTACAAGGATAGAGACTGAGATTTGACAAGGTCAAGTAACTTGCCTAGGTTACAGAATGTAATTCAGCAACAGCTCAACAAACTTCTGTTTTACACCTACGTCAGGCACACGGTAGATTTAGTCACCATGGAGATAAAAGAAAGGTCAAAGTATTGTAGAAGCACAGAGATCCACCGGCAGAGGGATGGGGGACCCAAAAAGCTACTTGGGCAGTTCACACTTGAGCTGAGTCTTGTAGAAGGAGGAGAAATTATCCAATAGAAGTTTGTGGTTGGATATATGTTGGCATAAGTCAGTAAGAGATGGAAAGATGTTGCCACCTAAAGGACCAGCATAAGACATAGAGACATGAAATAGCATATTAGTCGCTCAGACATGTCTGATTCTTTGCAGCCCCTGGACTGTAGCCCGCCAGGGTCCTGTGCCCATGGGATTCTCCAGGCAAGAATACTGGAGTGGGGAAACCATTCCCTTCTCCAGGGGATCTTCCCAACCCAGGATGCTATTTAGTAAAAAGTGAATTTTTTTTCCACTTAAGATAAAATATGAGACAAGGAGTTCCAGATAAGGTTGATGAACCAGGTCACTTCATCCAGGTCACATTAAGGAGTTTAGCCTTTATCACAGGGGTAATCCAGAAACAAAGAAATTTTCTAAGCAGTATTTGTAGGGACTTTCTTTAAGAAAAATATATATATAATCATGAATATGCAGTTGGATATAAAAATAAATATTTATTTAAGAGAAAGAAGGGACATTGGAAGGAGCCCTGCAAGTAAGGAGCCATGAACATCATCAGCTGCATGGTCAGTGGTCCCTGTGATAAAATAAGAAATAGGCAGAGATTTAGGTTTTAGGGTGCTCCTTGGTGAATTTTTGTAGCCTTCACTTATTTTGCTACATTATGGTAGCAATGTATGGAGTGACTTGAGGAAGACAAATTAAGTAGACTGCCTAGAAAAGTTTTCCATAGTTCCTCTGAATCCATGTAAATCTGAACCAAGTCATCATGGGCTAGAATGGGAGAGGAGTGTAGGTTAAGAATTATTTCAGAGATTAATTAACAGGATTAATTAACAGGATTTAGTCAGTGGTTCTTTCTAGAAGGAAAGTTAATGGCAACTATCATATTCTGGATTGAGTGCCTGAATGGATGGGTAGAAAGCGGTAGGTATCACTCACTGAGATAAGGAATTGGGGAGGACATCTGAGTTTGAAGCATCCTCAGGACATTCAAACTGAGAAACCCAGGAGGTGCAGGAGTCAGGAGCTCAGGGGAAATCCTGGGGCAAGAGGCACGGATCTGGGGCTGAACGTGCACGGAGCACTGAATGCCATGAGCATTTGGAGTGAGAAGAGAAACAGGGCTGGCTGGCAGAGGAAGCAAGTCACAGACAAAGCTGAAGAGGAGTAGTCAAGCTAAAGTGGTGAGGACCATCAAGGAAGAAAAAAGAAGATATTTCAACAGAGAGTGATCAACAGCATCGAAGGCCCACCATCCCCCAGAGGCCATCTAAACTGGATACTGGAATGTGTCCACTGGGCTTATATGACTTCAATGAGAGTCATTTCACACACAAGTTTACTGCTCTTCTCATAAGATCACCATGATTTACAAAGAATTATACATTTATTTTTCTGGGCTCCAAAATCACTGCTGATGGTGACTGCAGCCATGAAATTGAAAGATGCTTACTCCTTGGAAGGAAAGTTATGACCAACCTAGACAGCACATTGAAAAGCACAGACATTATTTTGTCAACAAAGGTCCATCTAGTCAAGGCTATGGTTTTTCCAGTGGTCATGTATGGATGTGAGAGTTGGACTATAAAGAAAGCTGAGTGCCGAAGAATTGATGTTTTTGAACTGTGGTATTGGAGAAGACTCTTGAGAGTCCCTTGGACTGCAAGGAGATCCAACCAGTCCATCCTAAAGGAGATCAGTCCTGGGTGTTCATTGGAAGGACTGATGTTGAAGCTGAAACTCCAGTACTTTGGCCACCTGATGTGAAAAACTGACTCATTGGAAAAGACCCTGATGCTGGGAAAGATTGAGGACAGGAGGAGAAGGGGATGACAGAGGATGAGATGGTTGGATGTCATCACCGACTCAATGGACATGAGTTTGGGTAGGCTCCAGGAGTTGGTGATGGACAGGGAGGTCTGGCGTGCTGCGGTTCTTGGGGTCACAAAGAGTCGGACATGACTGAGCAACTGAATTGAACTGATACATTTCACGGTGTGGTTTTAAAAGATGTCCTATTGGTTATCTATGACTACACAAAAATTCATTACAAACTGAATTACCTAAAACAGCACACATTTATCATCTCAGTTTCAGTAAGTCAGAAGTCTAGGTCCGGGGGCTTCTGCTGCAAGGTCTCACAAGGCTGCAGTCAGATGTCCAGGGCTGCGGTCTCATCCATCGAAGCTTGCCTAGAGAAGGATCTGCCTCCAAGCTCTCATGGCGTGTTAGCAGCATCCAGTCTCTTACAGGTTGTCAGACTATCAGCCCTGGTTTCCTGCTGGATGTTGGCTGGAGGCTGCCCACAACCCCGTAAGCCAGCTTGCCATACGGCATCGTGCTTCTTCAAAGCCAGCAAATGGACTGTCTCCCAGAAAGACAGACATTTCCGTCTTATAATGAAATCACAGGAGTGATGTCCCACCACCTTCGTGGTTTTCTTTTGGTTTGAAGCAAGTCACAGGTCCCACTCACACTCAAAAATGGGGGTCACTCGAGACTGTAAATGCCAGGAGGTGGGAATCATGGATGGTGCCTCAGATCCTGTCTGTCACAGACATCCTCATAATATTTACCCTACCTTATATAACCTCCTGCCAGCTGTCAGTCTTTAAGACCAATCACTGCCAAACTTGCCTCTAATGCAAAACTCAAATCTTATCTGGATTTTTAAAAATATATATTTATTTATTTGTTTGGCTGTGCTGTGTCTCAGTTGTGACACAGGGGATCTTTGGTCTTCCTTGCAGCATGTGGGTTCTTTAGCCGTGGCATGCAGGATCTTTTCTGCGGCATTTTTAAATGGCTCCAATTATTCACACATGGCCACTGGCAGTACACACTCCTATTTCTTATCTGGGTTTCTCTGGACACGTTTCTTCCCTCTTCTGACCTCCAGTTTCTTTCTCTCAAATAGGGGATAACAGTCGTTCATCCCCAAGATGTTGTCAGGTTCCAGAATTAATCACTGTGATTCACATAAATGGCTTAGTGCAGTGCCCGATCCACAGAACTTGGTCCTTGGTAGCCATTTCTTTTTTCTGCTAATAAAAGAACAAAAATGAATGGAAGGCAAAATGGGTGTCATGTTTATCCCTGTGAAGTACTATTTCAGGGAAGGGGAAAAGCTATGAGCATGGAAGATTAATGGTGATTACCCACTGCCATGTGACTTAGGGGGAAAAAAATGCAATGCAATCTAAGAATTTAAATGTTAACAAATGCTGCAGGCTTAACCACAAAGTCCTTCAACTGGTTTTTCCCCTTCAACTCTGTGTATTATTAAATACTCTTTTTTAAGTTGAGTTCCTCCAGGCTGACATACAAATGGAAAGTTTTGGCCATTTCTAAATTAAACCTCTGTTTTTCATAACAAAGTTCAAGGCGGAAATGCTGAAGAAGAGAGCAACTTGGGTTGTCTCCATTTCAGAAGTCCAAACCAAGCTGGCTGGGTAACATAAACACTCATCAAGAGGGGGATTATATTCACTACATACACACATCCATTACATGTGTACGTACAAACAGCCATTACATGTGTACATATACACAGCCATTACATGTACATGTAGACACATACTTTACATGTGTACATGTATACATATGTACATACATAAATTACATATGGAGAATTTATGGACCCAATTTCATTTGTATTCTTATAAGTATATAGATTCTTAAGAGTGGGTCTGGAGAATATGGTTTCAGATGAGATGAAAACCAGTCTTTGAATATTCATGTAATATTGACTACATAATTGGAGACATTTTAAAATCCAAATAAAAATTGAGTTTTCCATTAGAGGCAAGGTTGACCCTGGAGGTGGTTCAGCAATCCAGTCTTCACATACTCATAATCTTCAGAGTGTAAGTAGAACTATCTTGATTTTTTTAATTGATGACTTATAATTAATGTTAGCAAGACACATTAAGACTGGAATTCTCAATTATAGCTGGCTGGATGCCTACAGAGGAGCGAATAAAAGAATCTTTTTAAGGGGGTCCTCAAATCCACATGCACAAAAATCATTGTCATTTTAATTTTTATTTAGTTCCAATAAAATTGTGCACGGAACATAATTTGTCACTTCTGCAACTAAGTATTTATCCATCAGCCCCTGTGTCTCAGTCCCAGGGGTAAGTGTTTAAATCTACTACCTTATTTAGTGTATACAACAGCCCAGGAGGCATTGGGCCCACTAATAACAGCCCACTCTCCTTATTCCCATTTTATTGGGAATAAGTAAAGGAAACTGAAGCCCTGAAAGTACAAGCAGCTGCTTTAGGATCACCGTCTTACAAAGAGGCAAATCTAAAACCTAAAGCCAACTCTCTCCAACTCCAAAGCACTTAGTATCTCTAGTAAATTCAGACTAGCTTCATTACATCATTTGAGAAGTACCTCTTAAAGGTATAACTCACTATTACGTGGGATCCACAGACCATTTCCATTTTGTGTGAGATGATCACCATCAAAATAATTAGTAACATTAGCTGAGGGCATTTCTCCACTAATTATGTACCCTAAGGTTGAAATATAGTCTGTATTTTTAACAAATCACCTCTCCAAGAGTTCTCCAATTTCAGCAATAATTCTGTATACAGTTAAGTCCCCTACATATGAACTTTCAAGTTGCAAGCTTTCAAAGATGTGACTGTAAGCTTGCATGTTCCATCATGTAAGTTCACGTCTCTGGCATGCATTGTCATCTGCGTGCAGCCTCTACAAGTGGTTGTGCACTTGAGTACTTGACTGTACAGAATTATATAGAGTGCAGTAGTACGGTATCTTTATTTCAAGCCCAGGATGTCCAGAACCAAGTGTGAAAGCAGTGGTGATATAGCTGGCACTGCTCTACTTTTCATGGTATTGTACAGTGAAATTAAAAATGTTTATTTGCTGTGTTTGTTTTTTTGTGTGTGCATTATTTGTTCAAAAAGCATTATACATCTATTACAGTACAGTATTATATAGCCAATTGCACTAATTGGATACCTAGGCTATCTTTGTTGAACTTACATACAAACTGGACTTATGAATGTGCTCTCAGAATAGAATTTGTTCATATGTAGGAGAATTACCAAAATCACTGTGGATGGTGACTGCAGCCATAAAATTAAAAGACGCTTACTCCTTGGAAGGAAAGTTATGACCAACCTAGATAGCATATTAAAAAGCAGAGACATTACTTTGCCAACAAAGGTCTGTTTGGTCAAGGCTATGGTTTTTCCAGTGGTCATGTATGAATGTGAGAGTTGGACTGTGAAGAAAGCTGAGCGCCGAAAAATTGACGCTTTTGAACTGTGGTATTGGAGAAGACTCTTGAGAGTCCCTTGGACTGCAAGGAGATCCAACCAGTCCATCCTAAAGGAGATCAGTCCTGAGTGTTCATTGGAGGGACTGATGCTGAAGCTGAAACTCCAATAACTTTGGCCACCTCATGTGAAGAGTTGACTCATTGGAAAAGTCATTGGAAAAGACCCTGATGAGGGATTGGGGGCAGGAGGAGAAGGGGACGACAGAGGATGAGATGACTGGATGGCATCACCGACTTGATGGGCATGAGTTTGAGTAACCTCCGGGAGCTGGTGATGGACAGGGAGGCCTGGCGTGCTGTGGTTCATGGGGTTGCAGAGAGTCACACGACTGAGCGACTGAACTGAACTGAAATGAGGAGAATTACTATACTTCCATTTTATAATCTATTTCAGATCATCAAGAGGTTCTAGGTACATTTGAGATAGTTAAGAGATATCCAGATTAGAATATCCCTGGCCCTTCTATGAGGAGCCTTAGGAAAGTAAAGGCTGACTTGGGACAGTCTAGCCATGGGACACTCATATGTTCGGTCAGTGGCACTGGGAGCAGAGCTCACATTTCATGTCTAGATTGATGTTACTCTCCTTTTTCCACAGACATGAGAAGGAAGATGAGTTAACAGTGATGACATCAATTACACGCCAGTCAGGATGGCTGCTATCCAAAAGTCTACAAGCAATAAATGCTGGAGAGGGTGTGGAGAAAAGGGAACCCTCTTACACTGTTGGTGGGAATGCAAACTAGTACAGCCACTATGGAAAACAGTGTGGAGATTCCTTAAAAACCTGGAAATAGAACTACCATATGACCCAGCAATACCACTTCTGGGCATACACACTGATGAATCCAGATCTGAAAGAGACACATGTACCCCAATGTTCATTGCAGCACTGTTTATAATAGCCAGGACATGGAAGCAACCTAGATGCCCATCAGCAGACGAATGGATAAGGAAGCTGTGGTACATATACACCATGGAATATTACTCAGCCATTAAAAAGAATTCATTTGAATCAGTTCTAATGAGATGGATGAAACTGGAGCCCATTATACAGAGTGAGGTGAGCCAGAAAGATAAAGAACATTACAGCATACTAACACATATATATGGAATTTAGAAAGATGGTAACGATGGCCCTATATGCAGGGCAGAAGAAGAGACACAGATGTACAGAATAGACTTTTGAATTCTGTGGGAGAAGGTGAGGGTGGGATGTTTCGAAAGAACAGCATGTATATTATCTGTGGTGAAACAGACCACCAGCCCAGGTGGGATGCATGAGTCAAGTGCTCGGGCCTGGTGGCCTGGGAAGACACAGAGGAATCGGGTGGAGAGGGAGGTGGGATGGGGGACCGGGATGGGGAATACGTGTAACTCTATGGCTGATTCATATCAATGTATGACAAAACCCACTGAAAAATAAAAATAAAATAAAATAATAAAAAATAAAAAAACAGTGATGACGTCATAAGTTAGTTATTTCTGTTCTCTTCCCCATGCTTCCCACATCCGGTAGGTCAGTAAATCTCATCAAGTCACCCACGCCCAGGTATATGCCTGTGAATCCCCCTGCGATGACTTTCACTCAGACTCTCATCATCACTAAGCTGTGATCACCACTATATCCTTCAATGGGAGGCCCACACACCACCCATTTGCTCCTACCTCCCAGCCTGTTGTCAGGGTCATCCTTCCAAACCATCTATAAAGTCAGACTCACTTCAAGTTCCCTTCACTGCAGGGAACCATTAGCAATTCCAAATAATTCAAAGTGATTTAAATCACTTCAGTTTTTAAGTCTGAAAATTTTAAATCTGAAAATTTAAATTTGAATTTAAATTTGAAAATTTAAATCTGAAAATTTAAATCTGAAAAATCACTTTTCAGATTTACTTCAGTCTATTAAAGATATAACTACTATTACAAATTCAGTCTATTGAGAAAATGCAAAATGTAGGCAGATTGGAATGTTCCCCTTTAAGTATATGGAAAATTCCAAATATTGATACTAAACAATTTTTCTTTTTTATGCCTTTCCCATTTTTGAAACAATGTGGTGATATCTTCTACTTGCTTAAACCACTCCAGCATCTCCCCCTCTTCATGAGTCAAAAGCAAAACAAGACAAGCAAGACCTCAGTTTCTTGGCACATTTGTTCATTATTTATTTACCTTTCCACTGACTCATTTCATTCATTAATTGACTGTCTCACCTATGCATTCTCTGACATGTGAACTCATTCACCTATCCCTCTTTTAGACATTTCATGAGGATCTATAATATTGTAAATATGGCAGTGGGTCCTAGGTTCTCAGGGTGTCCATGAACTGGTGTAGAGTCCTTTGATGTTTGGTGGAACTTGACATGGTTCACCAACCTGCCAAGTGTCCTTAGGCATCCAGAATGCCATGTGGGAATAAAGTGCAAGTTGATGATTTCTTAGGTAGTTTCTGGACAATTCACTCATGTCCAGGGAGGGAACTGCTGTAATCAAGTCAGTCTCCTCAAGATCTCATGCCTCAAGCCATCTTCTTCTTTGTTGTTAGAATGCATGAGTTCCTCCCTCCCTCAGGTTCTGAGCTAAAGTGGATGAAATGAATGTAATTAACCTGATCTGCTTGACCAAGATGTGGTGGCTGACAAAGGCCAGTTATAAAGGGGACTTCAGAGAGGATGAATACTTTTTAAAAATTAGCTAATTAATTAATTTGGCTGTGTTGGGGTCTTGCAGCATGTGGGATCTTCTATTTTTCTTGCAACATGAGGTATCCTTTAGCTGCAGCATGCAGAATCTTTAGCTATAGCATTCAAACTCTTAGTTGCAGCACATGGGATCTGTTTCCCTGACCAGGGATTGAACCTGTGCCCCCTACATTGGGAGTGCAGAGTCTTAGCCACTGGACCACTAGGGAAGTCCCAAGGATGAATACTTTAATATATCATTTCATCACTCACTCTTTCATGGAACCCCCTTGACATCTATCCAGCCACCCATGTCCTCACCTAACCACTTACTCTTTCATCCATTCATGTATTCACTGATGTATAACTGATTGACTCATTCATTCATTCATCACATTTGTTTTCATCCATCATTCACTCATTCAAACCAATATTTTCTGAGCATCTGGCCTGGTTAAGGTAGGAGGAATTTGTCTTCTAGGGACTGAGGGGACAGAATGGCCAGAGGGCAGAAGGTGGACTCCAACACTTGAGGACATCCTGTAAACCAACATTTAAGGGCTGTGATAAAGAGCAGTACAAAGTGCCCTGGGAACTTATCACCCTTTTCTGCATTTAATGTAGTACTTTTTCAGAGAGTTCTAAAAAATTCAATACTTATAAATTCAAGATCCTCAGGGGAGGAAAAGATCAGAGGGGGAAAATAAATCTTAGCAAATGAAGAGATCTAGAGAAAATCTCTTCCTTCCCAGTCTGATTGAACACAGAAGGGAGAGCTTTAGCAGCCAGCAGGTATTTCCCAGTTCCATCCAACGGGCCAGATTGCTGAGCCTATGAGCAGGCAGAGCAGAGGGAAGATCTGCTCCACCTGAAGCGCAGTCTCCTAATCCTGGAGATGGAACACAGGGACCTCAGGGCAAGGGAGTTGTTGCTGTTGTTATTTATCTTCCTGCTCTTATTCTCTGGCGCGGATCTTTGTCCATCTAGGTTTACACTCTGAATTCTCAAGGTCTGAGATTTGTCTTCCTAAATAGGGCCAACTCAGATATTTGTAATGCATGCCTTGCTTTGGGGGGTCCTTAAAAACCTGTTCCTAGTGCCAGACAGGTCCATGTGCCTGTGTGCCCAGCTCTTCAGTTATGTCCAACTCTGTTTGATCCCATGGACTGTAGCCCACCAGGCAACTCTGCCCATGGGATTTTCCAGGCAAGGATACTGGAGTGGGTTGGCCTTTCCTCCTCCAGTAAGGTCAATAAGTTTCCATCAGAAAGAAAGAGACTTGGAAAATCTGAGTTTGAATTACGGCATTTTGCTTACCACTATGTGACCCCAGATGAGTTACCTAATCTCTCTGAGCCTCAACTGGGTCATCCATAAAATAAATAACAGAATTATCAGTGGTCAGTTGTCTAGTTTCATCAGTCCTTCACTGCATACTAAAGTTTGATTAAGTGTGTTACTTAGCTTTTTTTCATGTAATTCTCAAATTTATAGATAGCTTGTAGATTCGATTGTTGCTCAGGACTATGTATTGATCCCCCAGTGCCATGTCCAAGAGACAGTATCCACTTTTTCACTGAATGACTCTGCCGTGGTCATGAGGCTTGATTTGACCAAGGGATCATCAACCATTGTGATGTGATTGAAGCCGTCGAAAACACTTGTAAAACAAAGCCTGTTCTTGGTATCTCTGCCATTGCCAGAAGAACCAGCCTCAGCAAGACCATTTGCACATGGAAGATGAAAGACAGGTGGATCAGAGCCATCCCACCTAACCATAGACCCACAATGAGAATAAGACATGGAGCTGATGCTGCAGCTGAAGTTGGACCACTCAGTTGAGCCCAACCTAGATCAGCCAGACCTTAGCGAAACCACAGACACACAAGCCATAATAATCAGTAGTGATTTAAGCTACTGAGTTCAGTTGTGGATGGTCATGCAACAAAACTAATGACTACAATAGCTTTATTGCAAGCTCTAAGTTACAGACAAGCACACTGGAGAACAATAAGATTAGGTAAAATGACCAATATAGTAAGTGGCTGAGCTGGGCTTTGATCTTTTAATCACTCTGCAATATTGTCTCTTGCTAAGCTTTGCCTCCTTTATAAAACAGTTTAATCTGAGGTTGTTATGAGAATAAGAAACGTTAGTGCAAAACACCTTGCCCTGTGCCTATTAACTTATTGTGTGTGCTGCTACATGCCAGATCCTGCTCGAACAGCTTTGCATGAATTAGAATAATAAAAACGCTGGCCACTCTGGTTACTTCTGGAATTGCACAGCAGTTCCCTGTAGATCTGCAGGGCTGTCTCCTGTGGACTGTGGGGTCCCGGAGCACAAGGATCCACCTTATGCACCTTGACATGGTCAGGGCTACCACAGTGCCAGCACAGAGCAGGTTCCAGAGCTATTTGCTGGATGAATATTTTAAGAATTAACTGGAAATTTGGATGTCTCTTCACAAATAAACTTCCCCGGAGACTTATGACAAAAGTAGAGCTTCAACAGCTTCTTTCTAATCTGAAATCCCTGTCCCTTGTTTATTGCATTCATTTCCTTTAAAAAAAAAAAAATATATATATATATAGCTATATATTTTTTTGCTTGTCTCCTTTATACACGCAGACGCAACCACACATACATACTATTTTGTCAAAACAGTAGCTCAACAATAACATACTGCACCTTGGCAAACTCTCATCCCTGCTAAATTTACACCAAGCAAAGTTTGTTGTTGGTTACATTAAAAAAAAAAAAAGACATAATATCCCATCTCATCGACTTCAAGTCAGAAATCACTCTGAAACTTGGGCAGCAGCATATACCCGCACCACATACACACACACACACACAGAGCCTGCATTTTGCACCTCATGTAGTTCTGTCATATCAGTTGCCAACACAGAAGGGGCACATGTCTGAGTTTCTTTGCTGATCCTAATTACACAGAGATGGGAACTTCCATATCGTCTGCCTGGGAGAGCTGTGGTTTCCCCCCGGGGTCCAGGGAGAGCCTTGCTGCCTTTGTCCTTTGGTTTGGCTGAACCTGGGCAGTTAGATATGTCCCTTATTTTCTTGTGATGTGCCAAACAGGCACTAGAGAAATGCACGTCCTTGGCAACGCTAGGGCTTTGTCTGTAGCACAAAGAGCAGGGGCTGAAAGGCTGAATGAAATCCTGCAGGGTGGACCTACAGCCCAGGGTCCCCAGAAGCAGAGGTTGTACTCCCGCTGTCCCAGGTGCTGAATTCAGCCCTTGACTGTGACTTGTTCAACCTTTCTTCCCCCCACCCCTTTTTGAGCCAATATTTAAAACTAGAATCATGCATTTAGGCTCACAGCTTCCCTTGAAAAACTGGGAGATGTGGCAACAATGGGCCTATTTCAGCTTGTGGCAACAGTGGCTAGAGCTGCTGAAGACCGAGTCTCCCACCACTCACTCTCCACTCTGCAAACCCCGGCCACTCTGCTGTCCCCCTTGGTGGGGTTAGTATAGGGGCTTCAGACTGCTGTTGTGGTGCCCTGTTTATTACTTTCCCTTCCAGTAGGAAAACATTTCTCTTACTCATGTCCCTAGCAAAGGTATTTTTTAATATCAACTAGAAAAGCTACATATTTTAAGAACACTGGAAATAAGCACATTTCAGTTTAGAAATGAAGACTTCCTTGTGCTTTGAATATGGAAAACTTCAACATGACACATGTACATGTCACGACATGTACATCCCCAGCATCCTTGCTCTGCAGGAAATTTCATGGCCTCTTGTTGATGAAGACCCTTCTGGATCCCATCAGATGGCAGGTCATGGGGTGAGTAGGGCACAGACTTTGGATTCAGGCAAACTTGGACTCAAGTCCTCTGATTGCAATCACACTGCTCTGAGACCTTGGAAATGTTAAAGAACTTCTGTAGGTCTCAATGATCTTATCTACAAAGGACGTATACAGAACATATTTTATGGAGTTACTGTGAGGAACATGAAATGATTGTATGTGAACTGCAGAGCAAAATTGAGGTTCACGGTAATAAGTCCTGAGCTTCCCTGGTGATAGAGTGGATAAGAATCCATCTGACAATGCAGGGGACACGGGTTCTGTCCCTGGTCCTGGAAGCCTGCACATGGCATGGGCAACTAAAGCCCATGCACTACACCTATTGAGCCCTGTGCTGCAAATACTGAAGCCCATGTGCCTAGAGTCTGTGCTCCACAAGAAAAGTCACTGCAATGAGAGGCTTGCACACTGCAATGAAGAGTAGCCCCCACTCACTGCAACTGGAGAAAGCCTGAACAGAGTAACAAAGACCCAGTGCAGCCAAAAATAAATACATAAACTATGATAAATAACAAACCCTCAAAAATGTTATTTCCTTCTCCTACCAGGAAGAAAAAATACACATAAGGGACACCTAAACTGAAAAACAACTGGGAGATCTTGTGACACTCCAGGAAATGTAATAATTATTATTAAAATTATTTTTTAAATGTTTGTCATCTCAGCAATTTTAAACCAATACACACACATTGTGGAACGGAGAGACAGCTGGTCATGAAAAGTCAGTTTCGTTTGCTTCCTCTGCGCTTAGCTCTTCCACATCTCCTTTTCTGAGATGTAACCATGAGGCTAGTTCTTACCAATGGAATAAACCAAAGTGGTGGGGGGGTCACCACTTCCATGGATTTTTTTTTTAAGAAACATTTGGTTTACCTCATTCTCCTGGTTTCAGGATGCAGATGACAGCAAGACACTAGTAGATGGTGACACCACAAGATAAAACAGACGTGGGTTCCTGAGTCACAACATGGAGGAAAGTTGCTTGCCAACCACAAAGATAGACTTGCCATGGAGGTTATCATATGTCAGCCATTATATTTGGGGTTGTACTTGTCTAGGTAGTTTAATTTATTCTAACTAAGGTCCACAAAATTTAAACAAGCACATGATTTATGAGGTTTGGGGCTCCTTAGAGAACATTGTAGCCATGCATTAAAGAACATTTATAATATAGTGGTTGTTCAGTCATTCAGTCATGTCTGACTCTTTGTAACCCCATGGACTGCAGCATGCCAGGCTTCCCTGTTCTTTACCAGCTCCCGGAGCTTGTTCAAACTCATGTCCATTGAGTCGTTGATGCCACCCAACCATCTTATCCTCTGTCATCCCCTTCTCCTCCTGCCTTCACTCTTTCCCAGCATCAGGGTCTTTTCTAACGATTCAGTTCTTTGCACCAGGTGGCCAAAGTATCGGAGCTTCAGCTTTAGCATCAGTCTTTCCAGTGAATATTCAGGATTGACTTCTTTAGAATTGATTGGTTTGATCTCCTTGCAGTCCAAGGGACTCTCAAGAGTCTTTGCCAAATAACAGTTGAGAAGCATCATTCCTTCAGAATTCAGCAGCCTTCTTTATGGTCCAACTCTCACATCCATACATGAAGACTGGAAAAACCATTGCTTTGACTATATGAACCTTTGTTGGCGAAGTCATGTGTCTACTTTTTAATATGCTATGTAGGTTGGTCATAGCTTTTCTTCCAAGGAGCATACGTCTTTTAATTTCGTAGCTGAAATCACTCTCCGCAGTGATTTTGGAGCCCAAGAAAATAAAGTATGTTACTGCTTCCATTATTTCCTCATCTCTTTGCCATGATTGCAGCCATGAAATTAAAAGACACTGCTCCTTGGAAGGAAAGTTATGACCAACCTAGACAGCATATTAAAAAACAGAAACAATACTTTGTCAAAAAAAGGTCTGTCTAGTCAAGGCTATGGTTTTTCCAGTGGTCATGTATGGATGTGAGAGTTGAACTATACAGAAAGCTGAGCACCGAGGAATTGATGATTTTGAACTATGGTGATGGAGAAGACTCTTGAGAGTCCCTTGGACTGTAAGGAGATCCAACCAGTCCATCCTAAGGGAGATCAGTCCTGGGTGTTCATTGGAAGGACTGATGTTGAAGCTGAAACTGCAATACTTTGGCCGCCTGATGGGAAGGGCTGACTCATTTGAAAAGACCCTGATGCTGGGAGGGATTGAGGGCAAGAGGAGACAGGGATGACAGAGGATGAGATGGTTAGATGCCATCACCGACTCAATGGACATGAGTTTGGGTAAACTCAGGGAGTTGGTAATGGACAGGGAGGCCTGGCATGCTGTGGTTCATGGGGTCACAAAGAGTCAGGGATGATTGAGCGACTGAAATGAACTGATTTGCCATGAACTGATGGGACCAGATGCCATCATCTTCATTTTGAATATAGGAAGATCTTCAGATCACATGTAAGAATTAACAATGAAAAGGTTTTTTAACTTCCCGTTATATATTAGAAAAGAAATGTGCCTGCCAATCAGCAAATATCAATGATTTAGAACTTGTTTTAGGACCTTGGGAGTCAGATTAGAGGGATGAGTAACACTGAAAGAATCATTGCACTCAGAGAACTTATATTCCAGTGATAAGTGTCTGACTAGTTTTGATCATCTAGTTCTACACTTCATTGGTTTTGGTCCAGAATGTTAATAGTTAACACTGTGAATCCTCCAGTTATAAGTCTGCATTGTAATACCTCTGTGGGGAAGAGTGATCAGGGGTGATGTGCCATATATTTGTGTGTTGCTTCTCTGTCCCATGCTTGTCCTTCCATATTCCCATTACAGGGATCTGGAAACCCAAAACCTACATTTCTCACTCTTTTATCACCTGGCTCCAGCTATTTTCTGTCAAAGGGAGGGACTTGCACAAGGTTGAAAGACAGGGTGGGAGACTGGGGATGACAGCAGGTAGCAGCAACAGTGTCACTGAGTCCAGAAGATCAGCACGGTGGCAAGCTCCTGGGATGCTGTAGATGTGATGGGAATTCATGGGCCCTCCTCTGGATCTAGGCAGTAAGAACTAATATGCTATCCCAACTCTTCCCCAAGAAATGGATCAACACCAGCCTCTTCATTCTCGATGGCTCAACTCCTTAGGAGATGCAAAGTCCATGGATACTGTACCAATTGGCTAAGCTCCAGGTACAGCCTGTATTTGGATACAGGAGGTCCAAATATCCTCAACAAGAGACCCACCATCCTCAATTTAATGGAGGAACTGTATTGTCTGCAAATGCAAACCAGGATGTACAAATAGTAGAAGATACAGGAGAGCCTCAACACTGATCTAAGACCTAAGTCTAGCCATTTTACTTCTCTGCTTAAAATCTTGCATTGACTCTGCAGACCATCCAGGGTAAGAACTAAGTCTTTGCTTGCCTACCATAAACAATGTCTGCCACCCTCTCTAGCTGCACCTTCAATTGCTTCTCATGACCTTGCATTTAAAATTCAGGAATATTTGTAGTTTGCTAAACATCATCTCTGTCACACCACTGTGACTTTCTCCATGCTGAGTTCCCTGCCTGGAACATACTTACCTTTTTCCATCTTCCCCATCCCAATTCTCTTGGTTATAGCTATTAACCTTTTAACCCTTAGCTCAGGTACCTTCTTCTCCATAATGCACCCCTTGACGTCCTCTTCAGGTGACCTTAAGTGTTCTCCTTTGGGTCCAGAGAGTGTCTTACACTTGTCCTCTGTCATGTCCAACTCTTTGTGACCCTCTGGACTATAGCTTACCAGGCTCCTCTGTCCATGGGATTTTTCAGGCAAGAATACTGGAGTAGGCTGCCATTTCCTTCTCCAGGGGATCTTCCTGACCTAGTGATCGAACCCATGGCTCCTATGTCTCTTGCATTACAGGCAGATTATTTACCCACTGAGCCACTGAGGCTTCCCTTGTCTATACCATAATACATGTTAAACCTTGTCATAAAAATGGTGTCAGGACCCAAGACAGAACTTGTCCCATTGCAGACAATTATAACAGCAGCTGCAAACTTTTACTTATTCACTCCCTCAGCAAATGCTTATTAACCATCTTCTTCATGCCAAATGCTGCTCTAAACAATAAAAAAAATGCATATGTTGCATGTGAACATTGCACGATGCTGTGGAAAGTTTTACATTTTTTGTCTTTAATAGTATCCTTTAGAATCCAGAGCAATCTTATGAGGGTTAAATAAGTATCAGTCCCAATTTAGAAATGCATAAACTGAGGCTTTGAGAGGATAAGTAAATATCTAGCAAATTAATAAATAGAAGAATAAATATGCCCATCTCTCCAACTGTATTGTAGGCTCTCTGAGAGAAGAAATGGAATCTTCTTTCTCAGGTCTATTTTTAAGTGTTCAGTGTGGTATACAGCTAGGATTATCCCATGTCCTAGTTTGCCCAGCACAGCTCTTCTTTTCAACTGGAATCTGCTCTGTGGACATAATTGTAAGTAGCATGTCTTTTCACTCCCAGATGTATCCAGGTTACCCAAAGTCTGGTTCCAGTGAGTATCATATTTACATTGTTTGAGTGGAACAGAACTGGCCAAAAGTAAGGAAACAAAAATCAGAATCAGAAAGTAGCCACAGCTCCAACTCCAAAGCTCTTTTCACTAAACCACAAAGTGTCTGAAGGAAATTAATCTGTTGTTAGTAGACACACTGTCCAAGGAAGACAACTTGTGGATCATGTGACTCAATAAGCTGGGAAGAAATTTTTCACTTTCTTACTTGGCCACCTTCATTGTACAGATAAGGAATCTGCAGGCAGATAGCCCAAGTGAGCTGCACTGAACAAGGGGTAAAGCCACAATTGGAATACCTGTCTTCTAACATCAAGTCCAATGTTCACTCTGGCACCTTCTAGTCTTTGCTTACATATTCTTTCTTCCTAGAAGATCCTTACCCCCTTGAGGACCAAAATTAACCCCATTCACCCTTTATATCTCCACTTCTGTGGCTCAAAGGCTCAGTTCCTTAGTCTTCTGTCCTTCTTTCCTCACTTCATCCTCCCCCTTGAATTTCTCAGGGATAACAGATAGAGTAAGTCTACAGGGTTACATTTCCTAGAGGGAAGCTTCCTCTAGTCTGAACTCATACCTCCCATGCCTTCTCATGCCACTCTTTTCCACACCCACCACTCTAGTGCCTAGCATGGCTTATGTGTGTGTTATAATAAAAGAAACATAATTCTAAGATCTTAAGCTGTTTTTCCAAAATTAATTTTTCAAATTTTAACCTCTGCTCTGTGTTGATATGACTCTTTCACCCCACAGATTTAGAATGCATTTTCAATGTATTTGGAATTCATGGAGTGTTTATTTTCTGTGGTTCTGTTCAAAAATACCATTTCAATGTCAGACAAAGCCCTGGGTTCTGCAGAGTCTCCAATGGTCCAGTGTGAGAATCAAGGATAAAAGATACACAGATCAATAAATACATGACTCCATTGTACCATGATATCTATGCTGGGGACATTCTCCTATGCTGGGAACATTAAGGAAGACATCACTGAGAAGGTGATTTTAGCCTGTTGCTTGAAGAATGAGCAAGAGATTTCTGTAAGCCCTGCAGGAACCATTTAATCTCTCTTACTGGGATCCTTCACACATGTGATCCTTCAGTTCTTTTTGATTCCCTTTCTCATCCAGTAGGTGCTATGTCAACAAGGGCTGAAATGGTTTCTACCAACCTCATGGCTTTGTCCCCAGTGAGCCAAGAATTTCAGTCCTTCCCCTTTAGTTACATTTCATACCTCGATGCTAGAGTAAGCACACAGTACTTAGATCCTACTACCTCTGCTCAGACCATTTGGCAATAATTTGGTTATTGTTATTGATTGTTTAACCCTTCACTTGGGTACCTCCTTAATGTAGTAGAGTAAAAGACCTTCCACAACTCTCCAATGAACAACACTATCATCTTGGCCAGTCAAAAAGTCTCTTACTGATCATGGGACCCTGGACCAGCTTACCAACCTTTCTTAAGCATCAAAGTCCTCATCTTTAAAATGAGGATGCTAATGATAACTACTCCTTAAGGTTGTTGAAGTATTAGATGAACTTAAGCAAGGGTGATGGACAGGGAGGCCTGGCATGCTACAGTCCATGGGGTTACGAAGTGTCGGACACGTCTGAGCAACCAAACTGAACTGAACTGAAGCCAGAACAGAGCCTGCCACAAGTTAAGAGCTGTGTACTTGATTACCAAAGAACAACCATCTCCATCATCATCGTTTTCATCATCACCAAGAGCAACAACAGCATTATGATTATCGTGAACTGAGTATTTATTGTACTTTGGTGGGGGGGGGGGGTATGCCAAGCAATGAAAATACTTTATTAACACAACTCTGTCTAGTATTATCATTTCTGTTCTACACCCAAGGACCTTAAAGTTAAAAGGGTCATGGTCTAAAGTGGTTAATGATACAAATAAAACACAAGAGTCTCCTCTGTCTATGACAAAGTCTACTCCCAGATACCCAAGGCTGCTGGCTTTCCCAGATGCTCCAAGGACCCTACAGAGACAGATATGTCAGAGACATATTGATGGCATCACTCACCTTCAGTTTAACCAAGTTTGTTTCCCCAGCCTCCACTGAAAACTGTAAAACTTAAAACATTCCAGCAGTTCCCTGGTGTTGATGAGATGTTCCAGCTGAGCCTTCACAGAGCCCTCGGCCAGGCTTCCGGCTGTCAGGTGAATGAGAGAAGAAATTCAGGGTCAGAGCTCAGCTTACAAAGGGAACTCAACTGCTCCCTCAACCGGGGTGGGGGACAGAACTTTTCTAGTATATAATTGGACAACCACAAGCCCAGACTCACAGGAATCCACAGGAGGGAACAACTGCCACAGGATCATCCTCCAGCGATCATAATCAACCCTTATACTTGGGAGAGCCCTCCAGCCTAAGTGAAAGTGAAAGTCGCTCAGTCATGTCTGACTCTTTGCGAGCCCACGGACTATACAGTCCATGGAATTCTGCAGGCAAGAATACTGGAGTGGGGAGCCGTTCCCTTTTCCAGGGGATCTTCCCAACCCAGGGATCGAATCCAGGTCTCCCACACTGCAGGCAGATTCTTTACCAACTGAGCTATCAGGGAGAGCCTAAATGAGGTCGTCTGCATGTTCCTCATCTCATTCAGACCTCATTCAGTTTGGGCAGTAGTAGAAATGCCGTCATTTCTACGGGAGAGAAAACATAGGCACAGAGTCTTACGTCACTTGCCCTGGGGCACTCAGCTGCCTAGTTCAGGCACTGGGTACATCACCTCCCAGAGCCCTGTCAGCATCTCCTCCCAGCTCGGCTGCTTCATCCAGAAGGCGGTGCTTTCCTCCGGAAGTCAGAGGCCAGCTTTCCCCCGGAAGTCAAAAGGCCAGCTTTCCCCCGGAAGTCAGTCAGAGGCCAGCTTTCCTCCCCTTGGTGCCCCAAGTGCCTGTCAGCACAGAGATCTGTAGAACCCCCCTTACCTAAAAGAAAGCATTTCCTTAAGGACACTAAAGACTGTTTGGGCATCATGTCCTGCACAGATTCTGCCACCTGAATCCACCAAAGCTAAAACAGACGCAGTCGCTGTGCAGTTGGTATGGACTCAATTGTATATCGAATATGCACAGTATACTCAAATCTGTATATTGAAGTCCTGTTGTCATTTAGTCACTCTGTCATGTCCATTCTTTGTGACCTCATGGATTAGAACCCACCAGGCTCCTCTGTCCACGGGATTTCCCAGGGAAGAGTACTGGGGTGGGTTTCCATGCCATCCTCCAGGGGATCTTCCTGACCCAGGGGATCTTCCTGACCCAGAGTCTCCTGCATCTCCCGCATCAGCAGGCAGATTCTTTATCACTGAGCCACCTGGGAAGCCCCATAACTCTCACTATTTCAAAAGGTGACTAGATTTGGAGCCAGGGTCTTTAAGGAGGGGATTAAGGCTAATGAGGTCGCAAAGACTCGGACACGACTGAGTGACTGAACTGAACTGAAAGCTGATGAGGTTGTGAGAATGAGGCCCTATCCAGTAAGATGAGTGTCCATATTGGAAGGGGAAGAGACATAGGGCATGCGCACACATGGAAAAGACAATGTGAACACACAGGGAGAAGGAGAGAGGCCTTCAGAGAAACCAACACTGCTGACACCTGGGTCTCAGACTTCCAGCCCCCAGAGCCGTGAGACAATAAATAAAAACACACAATAAGCCTGTTTCCCAAGGCCTGCAGCCTCTGGTACTCTGTTATAGCGGCCTGAGCTGCCTCTTGTAGCTTACTCAGTCGCTCAGTCACATACGACCCTTTGTGACACTGGACGCTTAGCCCAGTGTCCATGGAATTTCCAGCAAGAATACCAGAATGGGTTGCCATACCCTCCTCCAGGGGATTTTCCCCACCCTGAGGCTGAACTTGGATCTCCTGTGTCTCCTGCATTGCAGGCAGGTTCTTCACCTGCTGAGCCACTGGGGGAGATTCTTCATACAACAGCTAATAGCCATGTGACTGGGAGAGGAGCCACATAGTTGAGTACCAGTGTGCATTTTTAGGAAGAGAATCCATACACAGACCCTCCATGCCAAAGCCCTATATTTACAAGACAGAGAGAACCCGCTTCCAGGCTGAAAGCACTTTGAGTTTAGCCTTTCTTTCCCTTCCCCATCCATCCTAGACTCATCCAACACACCCAACCAGACTCAGGACCTTGAGCCTGTCCAGCCCGGGCCCCCCGGCCTGGCTGGTGTATCTGTCAAACCAGCCTCCTTTCCTGAAAAGGACAAGTCGGAGCCATCTTTCAGGAGTTTTCTTCCCCTGACAGAAATCAGCAGGGTTAGAATAAACTGCATAAGTTATCAGCTCCTCAGGAAAGAACATGAAAAAGGCCCTTCTATCACTTAATGAAAAATAGCTTCTTTTTTGGACAGAACTTCATAGGCCTGCAATCAAGCCATGGCTCCCCTCTCCCTTCCCTGACGTGCCATGCAGGCAAAGCAAGTCGGCATCTATTAATAATATTTTCTCCTGCTCCTTTCATTTTTCTGCATGTCCTACCACTGTCAGGCCCCGTGATGGAGCGCAGCCTTTATCTCGTCCGAGTCTGGCCTGTCAGGGTGATAAACAATTCTAACAAGAATCAGAATAAAGATCTTCCCAGTAGACTCTGCAGAGAGATAGAGGCTTTTCTCATTTTCTCGACGGAAAAAAAAAAAAAAATTTAATCTAGCGGCTCCGGCTTTTTTCAAGCGTCACATTCAAAGAGATGCAAATTTGTCAGAGCCGAGACCCCAGCTGACTCTGAGCACTGCATGAATGTCAAAGGGGGGAGGCAGTGTCTTTGACATGGCTCCCTTTTTTGGGGGGTGGTGGGGAGAAGCTCTCCGCCAAATGTTAAAAAAAAAAAATAAGGTTTCGCTTTGTAGTGCATGTTTCAACAATTTTCATAAGTTTTCTTCTGAAATAAAAAAACTGCCGTCGGGAAGGAAAAGAGGAGGAAAGGGACAGATGGAGATTTAGGGGTGAAGGAGGAAAGAGCCCCGGAGAAACAGCTCCATTGAGATGTCAGGTCCAGCTGAAATGCACAGGCTCTGAGTCGGTTTGCAGAGGGGATGGGTGAGGACTTGAAGGAGTGGAGAGGTTAGGATGAATGAATGAATGCATGTCTCAGAGTGTGTGGCACTCAGCCTTTTGTTAGGCTGTGTGTGTGTGTGTGTGTGTGTGTGTGTTTAGTCGCTCAGTCATGTCCAACTCTTTGCAACCTCATGGCCTGTAGCCTGCCAGGCTCCTCTGTCCATGGGATTCTCCAGGCAAGAACACTGGAGTGGGTAGCCATTCCCTTCTCCAGCGGTTACTTCCCTAAGTTTGTGGAAACCACGTATGCCTTTTTCTGGATATTTCTTCCCCCAATTTACCATCAGCATGAAAGTTTCAGCATGTTCTTGTCTTCTGCTCTGTTGCATGCCTACCTAGATTCAGAGACCACAACAGATTCAACTGGAAAGGGTCTGGTGGGTAAGCAGAGAACCAAAGAAAAGAGGGTGGATGACCAAAGTGCTGACAGACTGGGAAGAGGCTGAGATATGGTCAGCACTGGCCTCCAGGGAGCCTTGGGGCTACAATGCAAAGACTCACTGGTCAGCCCCCAGTTCCTTTGTGCAGTTGAAGCTCTGCTTAGCTGGTCCACAAAGAGCCCTTTAGGTCAGTTTCCTGGAGGTGGGTTGCATGGCCCTCTCAGCCCTGCTCCTTTAGGCTACATGCCATCCTTAAACCCTCCCCCCCACCGCCCGGCCCCCAGACTCTGTGAAGCCTTCCCATCTCTTCCAATCTTTCTATGTCTTTCTGAGTCAAGAGCACTGGATGCCTACATTCCTATGATCTCTTTTTTCCCCTTACTGTTTCCCCATCATTCCACTTACCTCTACCTCCTAACCACATCCCTTGAACCCTCACTCTGCAGCAGTACACAGATCTCGTTCCCCAGAGTACAACTAGCAAAAAGCTATCAGATATTGTAGTCTACATGTCAAGATTAACACAAGATTAGCAACAATGTAAAGAGGAGACAGTCGCGCTAACAGAGGAGACAAAGTCCAGTCTTAGCCATCACTCAAATAGTCACATGGTCTGCCCTTCTTGAGACTCTTCCTGATGATACCTCTGTCTCCTGGCAAGTTTTCTGATGAACCTGGGACCCCAACACTCAGGATCCTTCACTAGACAGAAAAAGTTGCAAAGTGCCTGACCTTTTCTTATGCTAACAAATGTAATTTTTCTTCTTAGCTTCTCAAGCTCTCCTATCTCACTTGTACTTATTGTCTTTCTGAATTTGATCTACTGAGTTATAAGTTAGTTACAGGTTATAGGTTGGCATCAGTCGGACCTGTATAGCCTTGATGTCTCATATTTCCCTGCATCAGAAGTTCAGTGGGAAGTAGGCATATGAAGTGGTTGGTTGGTTAGAGTAAGGATTGGGGTAACTCATGGGATAGAGTGTATGTATATTGAGGGGAGAAGATCTCAGAGGCCCTTCTGATAGTAGACTGTGCATGATACAGGGGTCTCTGTCATCTTTCCATTGGCACTGCCCTTTTGGTCATGTTGATTTCCGTATCGTCAACCATCTCCTAGAGCCAGCACTTTAGTTGTGACCAGAAACACTAGTCCAAGATCCAAGCAATGGACACTCTCAATCCTGAGTGTCTCCAGCAATGAGCAGCCTTAGACGTCATCCTTACACCCACACTTCCACTCTGGGAGCCCTGGGCAACGTTTACATTGTGCTGTTGTCTTGCTAACACGTGGTTACCAACAAATCAGGAAACAGAAACCTTGTCTCCCCTGAAAAATTCCATCCCAGAGGAAGGGCTTGCCTCAGCATACAGAGCTCTGGAACAGAAGGTGAGCAGAATTTTTATAAATAACCAGTTGTCCCAGAAGGGCCACATTCCACTCTACAGCCCCAGTGAGCTCAGGAGGCAAAAAAATTGTGGATGTTTTTCCTGCTCTTAAGAATGTTTGAAAAGTTAAAACTTTTCCCCCTTAGGGTTTAGGGGACTCCTTGACAGGTGACAGCTTTGGCTAGTCAGGACTAGCAGTCTTCCAGGAAATAAATCATCACAGAGTATTTCTCCACTTGGGATGAGTAGAAGGATAAAGAGGTATCTGTGACCATACATTTAGCTCAACATACATGTGACAGTCTTGTGTGCTTAGTCACAATCATGTCTGACTCTTTGCGACCCCATGGACTGTAGCCCACCAGGCTCCTCTATCCAGGGGGCTTCTCCAGGCAAGAATACTAGAGTGGGTTGCCATGCCCATCTGCATGGGATTTTCCCAACCCAGGGATCGAACCCAGGTCTCCCACACTGCAGGTGGATTCTTTTTCATCTGAGCCACCAAGGAAGCCCATGTGACTGCCTAGCCCAGACTGGAGCTCTAAGGCCTGAATTCACAGACTCTGGTGCAAGACAGCTCACTGCTATTAACCAAGTGTCCTTGGGAAAAGCATGCCTAATCTCTGATGCTTCATTCCTTTGTTAAAAACAGGCAAACAGACAACAGCAATGATAACAAAATAGTCTATAATCCCTGCCCCATTGGCTCCCAGGATTATTAAGTTAAAAAAGATATGAAATATGCTTTTTGATCTGTAAAGCAGATGCCAGTGAAGTCTGCTTCTTGTTATTGCCTTTTCTTCCCATGTCTCATTCTGCTACCATTTTCACTCTGGGAGGCCAACGAAATGCTGCCACCACCACGAAGTGGCACCGTGGAGTCTTTTCTCATCTTTCTTCCCAGGTGGCACAGTGGTAAAGAATCTGCCTGCCAATGCAAGAGAGGCAAGAGACTGGGGTTTGATCCCTGGGGGCAGGAAGATCCCCTGCAAAAGGAAATGGCAGTCCACTCCAGTATTCTTGCTTGGGAAAGTCCATGGACAGAAACGGGGTCACAAAAGAGTCCGTCATGACTAGAACATGCACACACATTGCCTTTTTTTTTCCTTTTTCTCATTCTACCACCACTTTCACCCATTTTTATTTCATCCGAGGAAATGCCACCACCACCAAGAAGTCTTTTCTCATCATAGGTAGGAAATTAATCTCTTTCTTCTGTATATTCAAAGAATATGTGTTTTTCTTTATCTTTACTAAATGCTACCACATCCTTATTATCTTCTTGAGTTGAGCCTGAAATTGTCTATCTTTGCAGATGGATGCTCCTCCAAGACCTACATGTCTCCCTTTTCCCATGGAGTCTGGCCAGAGGAAGGGCTCAAAAAGAATCGGTGGCTAAGATTAACTCAAGTTTGCATAAGCAAGGATAAATGTCATCAAATATAAGCACAGAAACCATATAAAACATCTCCCTAAACATCTCTTCATTCAACCCTGTGGTCTAGAAGTAGAACAGCATTAATATTTTATTGTCTGGATACTTAGATGAAAACTATGTTTAACTTGAATTATTTCATTAGCATTAACAATGATGCTAAGTTATCATCCATGTTTTTATTTAGAGAAAAATAACAACATGCTTGGATATATTCGATTGAATTCGAACAAAGGTCTCTTCTGCCTGTCTTCAGATGGCAAAATATTCATTCAATCAACAGATATTTACTGTGGGTCTGCTGTATTCCAGGCATTGGATTAACAACTAAAGACAAGCTGTTGAATAAGATCAGATGGTGTCTACTGTCACTGGGCTTATATATAATGGAAAGGAATGAAGGGTCACAAAACAGTTGGACAGAACTTAGGGACTAAACAACAACAATAGAAGTAGAAAAAGCTGAGGACCAAGACCTGAGCAACATCACCTTTTAAACAGCAAGTAAAAGAGAATGACTCAGAGAAGAAACTGGTAGGCAGAAGCCAGCATGACAGAGGGATGGAGACAGAAGCACATGATAATCATGAGAGGTGGTCAAGAGAAGAGTCTTACATGATCAACCATGTCTACTGGCTCCGAAAGCTTCAGTAAAATGAAGACAGAGAATCCCCCACCAAATAGCGTTCCTTAAATCAAACAGTAGACTCAAGTGAACTTACTTTAACTCAACATTCTTTTGGTTTTACCATTTGCTGATTATCACAAATGATTTTTTTTTTAAAGACTAACAATCCATGAATTGCAACTCAGGAAAAGATGACTAATCCACAAAAAAGTCTCAGTTATATAGTAATCTCTGATGTCCAGTATTCTTACCTGGAAAATCCCATGGATGGAGGAGCCTGGTGAGCTAGCTGCAGTCCACGGGGTCGCTAAGAGTCGGACATGACTGAGCGACTTAACTTTTCACTTTCATGCACTAGAAAAGGAAATGGCAACCCACTCCAGTGTTCTTGCCTGGAGAATCGCAGGGATGGCAGAGCCTGGTGGGCTACCATCTATGGGGTCGAACAGAGTCAGACATAACTGAAGTGACTTAGTAGCTAATGTCTTCAGACATTACAGGGTGATCTGTGTGAGATGAAAACACGGGCAGATCAAGAACCAAGTCCCAACCTCTGCACTTTCAGGTGTATGTTCTTGGACTAAAGTCTTCAGTTCAGTTCAGTCACTCAGTCGTGTCCAACTCTTTGCGACCCTTAGTAAATACTAAACTCCTAATCCTTCCAATTTGAGTGATATAAATAATAGTTGGGCATGACTGAGCAACTAACACCTTCACACAATCATAGCTGATTCACTTTGCTGTATCATAGAAACAAACCAACGTCGTAAAGCAACTATAGCCCCCCAAAAACATCAATTTAAACAATAAAATTAAAAACGTAATGTGAGGGAGGATGTAGCATGGTGATTGTAAACTATTTAAAGGACCGACACTTGTGGTGGGTTCAAGAGGGCAGGCTGAACTGGTCACTGTTCTCAGTTCAGTTCAGTCGCTCAGTCGTGTCTGACTCTGTGACCCCAATGGATCACAGCACGCCAGGCTTCCCTGTCCGTCACCGACTCCCGGAGCTTACTCAAACTCATGTCTATTGAGTAGGTGATGCCATCCAACCATCTCATCCTCTGTTGTCCCCTTCTCCTCCTGTCTTCAATCTTCCCCAGCATCAGGGTCTTTTCCAATAATCAGTTTTTCCAATGATCAGTTTTTTCCATCAGGTAGCCAAAGTATTGGAGCTTCAGCTTCAGCATCAGTCCTTCCAATGAATATTCAGGACTGATTTCCTTTAAGAGGACTGGTTGGATCTCCTTGCTGACAAGGGACTCTCAGGAGTCTTCTCGAACACCACAGCTCAAAAGCATCAATTCTTCGGCGCTCAGCTTTCTTTATAGTACTACTGTTCATGAAAAATCTCACAAGAGGCCAGAGAATATATTTCAAACAAGAAACCAGAACAAATCCATAAGAATGAGCCAGAGGGCCATTAGCAGACTAGAAATGTTGAAGAATCTCAAAGACTGAGGCAGATATAGGCAGTAAAAGGCTGAACATGCACAGTGCTATACCAGCCTAGCACTTTGAATCCTAACTCAAGAAGATTCATGTACCAGAAGGTTCATAGCAGCACTAGTTACAACAGTCAAGACATGGAAGCAACCTAAATGTTCACCAACAGATGAATGGATAAAAAAGATTTCGTACATATGTATAATGGAATATTACTCAGCCATGAAAAGAATTAAATAATGCCATTTGCAGCAACATAGATGGACCCAGAGATTATAATACTAAGTGAAGTGAGTCAGATAAAAAAGACAAGTATTACGTGAGAATCACTTATATAATGAATCTGAGAAATAATACCAATAAATCTATATAAAATTAGAAACCAACTTATAGACGTAGAAAGCAAATTTATGGCTGCCAAAGGGGAAAATGAGGCTGGGAGGGATAAATTACAAGCATGGGATTAACAGATACAAACTGTTATCACATAAAATAGACAAGCAACAAGGATTTACTGTATAACAGGGAACTATAATCGATATCTCATAATAACCTATAATGGAATACCATCTGAAATACACACACACGTGTGTGCATACACACATATATATATGGATTTGTTGCTCAGTTGCTAAGTCATGACCGACTCTTTGTGACCCCATGGACTGCAACACGCCAGACTTCCCTGTCCTTCTCTGTCTCCCAGAGTTTACTCAGACTCATGTCCACTGAATCAGTGATGCCATCCAACCATCTCAACCTCTGTCACCCACTTCCCTTCCCACCTTCAATCTTTCCCAGCATCAGGATCTTTTCCAATGAGTCGGCTCTTTGCATCAGGTGGCCAAAGTGTTGGAACTTCAGCTTCAGCACCAATCTTTCCAATGAATATACATAAATAACTTTGCTATACATTTGAAACTAACACAACATTGTAAATCAACTATACTTCAATTAAAGCAAAATAAAGTTTAAAAAAAGAAGGAATGTCTCTCAGCATTTTGCACATAGTAGGAGCACATAAAACAGTATCTAGAATGTAGTAGCTACTTGGTAGTTACTTATGAAACAAATCAATAAGCTTTAGTAGGCTGTATGTGACATGTTTCTTAGAATGCAAAGGCTGGAGTCTTGTGGAGAAAGGCCTTGAAAGCATGGAGAGAAGTGTTGGATGAATTCAACAGGCCAGGGGGAACCATAGCAATTCTGGCTAACATTTGGAAAACCTAAGAGCAGTCAGGGTAGAAATGGAGCAAGTCGACAAAGTGCCATGCAAAAGTCTACCCACATGGTGAATTTATAATGAGAATACTGCCTTAAGAAGTGGGCCAGAATTAAGTATTTGGTTCCAAATAAAACTTAAAGAAAACAAAAAAAAAACCTGCAAATAAGAATACAAAATATAGCCAAGCTGCCAAGGATGACAACTTGAAACACAGATGTTTTGATGGCTGCATGCAATGCTCACCTCGGGAACAAATTCTTTTTGCAATATGGCCCTTGGTAGGTACATGATTTTAATTAAGCAGGGAGACCAAGTACAACACCAACATGTGAGAGGTAGGCACACCATGCAAGAGACATCTGATCCGGAGCTGGGCTTGTTTATGGTATTCTTGTCAATACCACTGTCATCTCAGCGCTCTGTTTATTTTTAAACCCAGGCTTTGTTTTGCATTGTCGGCAAGGAAAGTCTTCGTTTCCAGCCAGGTTTTGATGTGAGATATTTATTCAAAACTCGAAATATATGAAGCAAATTCCATTTTTCTTAAGAATTTGCACAACTTGAGACTTGCAAGGATAGTATACAAGAGACAGTTAAAAAAAAAAAAGAGAGAGATGCTAAAATGGCCCATTTATTAATACATTTGGATGTTCCCCAAGATAAAACTATGGGGTGAGTGAGAAGTGGGGATTGCCTTCCTGGAAGTGACTTTTGAAGAAGCAGTATGATACAAAGATAGTGGAAGATGTGAGTATGTGAATCCCAGCCCTGGCCCTGGTCTCTTGAGTGGGATATTGAGAAAGTCACTTCACATTTTGAGCCTCAGTGACACCATAGCGATCCCATCTCCACGCAGATATAATACTCCCTTCCCTAATCAAAGCCCAGCACTGTTGCAATGAGGGGCATAGAAATGTGTCTGGGAAAGCCCTGAGAACTCTGGAGAGGTGCTACACCTGGCCCCTGGGTCTCTAGGGGCCGTCTGGCCCAGGTGCCTGGCCTCAGCCTCAGAGCATTGCTGCCGTCTTCCATGGATGATGTGAGGTCCCTGGCTCGGGTCTTGCTCACGGATGCACAGAAAGGAAAGGTCAGCTTAGCGAGGAGGTCCCTAACTCCTTTCTCTGGGTGTGCACTCCAGGATGTGGTCCCTAAGCCCATCTTCTCCTCCCTCCCTTGGGCAGAGGGGTGGGGGGCAAGGACTAGGACAGCTAGGAAGGAGAAGAAGCCATCCTGAGGACCAGTGGCACATGCTACCCCTTTGGTGGCAGGATTTTGTGTCTCTTGCCCCAAACCTCCCCAAATCTTTGTAGCTTTTCTGGAAAATCAGATTTATAGTGAATGAGATTCACTAGGAAAGACCCTGAGGCTGGGAAAGATTGAGGGTAGGAGGAGAAGGGGGCAGCAGAGGATGAGATGGGTGGATGGCATTATTGACTCAATGGACATGAGTTTTAGCAAACTCTGGGAGACAGTGAAGGACAGGGAAGCCTGCCGTGCTGCAGTTCGTGATGTCTCAGAGTCGGACACAGCAAAGCAACTGAACACCAGCAAAGCTTCATGTCTCTGAAAACAGCCACTCTTATGTGGGCATAAGAGCATTAAGTCGCTTCCGTTGTATCCAACTCTTTGTGTCCCTATGGACTGTAGCTCGCCAGGCTCCTCTGTTCATGGGATTCTCCAGGCAAGAATACTGGAGTGGGTTGCCATGCCCTCCTCCAGAGGATCTTCCAGACCCAGGGATCAAGCCTGGGTCTCCCACACTGCAGGCAGATTCCTTACCATCTGAGCCACCATGGAAGCCCTAGAAGATAAGAAAGCTTTCTTTTTCCTCCCCTTTCCCTTCCTTTTAGTCTCCAGTTCCCCCAGAACACTCTTGCCTCTTGAGACTGGCTCTTCTCTCACAAGATGTGTGAACCCTTTACATGTTCTTCTTTTTACCCCAGGTCTTGCTTGGCCTAGCCCCTCCCCCATCTAGTCCTAATTCTACATCTCCAGACAGCTTGTCCCTGGGAAAGAGTATTTGTCATACAAAGCCAACCAAAGCCCCCTCCCTTTGACTTCAGGAAAGCACCTGCCTTACAGATTAGAGAACAGTCTCTAAATTCAGATCAAATTCCCACTGAGTCACTTACAAGCTGTGTGATATAAACCAGTTGCATCAACCTTCCAAGTTCAGAAACATCTTTGTAGAGTTGCTCTGATGTTTAAACCCAATTGTTATCCTTATCAGGTGGTGGTGGTGGTGGTTTAGTTGCTCAGTCCTGTCCAACTCTTTGTGACCCCTGGGACTGTGGCCCGCCAGGCTCCTCTGTCCATGGGATTTTCCCAGGCAAGAATACTGGAGTGGGTTGCCATTTCTTTTCCAGGGGATCTTCCCAGCCCAGGGATCGAACCTGAGTCTCCTGGATTACAGGCAGACTCTACCAATTGAGCTACAAAGGAAGCCCCTATGCCCATCAGAGTCCCTAGCAAAGAGCAAGTCATAGCAGTAAGGGCAGTGGCAGGAAGAAGGGGAGGTAGGGGGACTAGGAGCTCAACGGCAGCATCAGCAAAAGCAGGAGCAGACGAAGCAGCCCCAGCGGCATGGAGGGAGGAACAGGGAGGAGCAAAGAGAGGCGGTGGCTGTGAAGACCCCAGAGCAGGGGCGCAGGCTTCCGGGTGACCAGGAGCCCAATGCTTCCTCACCCCAGTCCTGTTCCAGGAGCCTGAATTCTAGGCTCAGACCTTCTACGCATTAAACATGTGGTCCACAGCAAGTCACATCACTTCTACATGCCTCAGATCCTCCTTCCTCATCCCAGTCCTGTTGGCCCTGTTGGGTGGGTGTGATGCTGGCCGGAAGTGGTGGGAGGAAGTACATTGTCAACTGTGGACCCACCTCACCACGCACCTCCTTAGCTAATGACTGCCTTTGCTTCCTTCCACTCTTGTCTCTCTTCCAAGACCTTTCCTTTTACCTATTCCAGGGCAAGCTTCCGCTGGAAACTGCCTCCTGCTCAGCTTCTTCCAAGAGAGTTTGTTGATACATGACTGGCTAACCCAAAATACAAAAAGTACAGAGAAAAAGTACAGAGTGTCTTCTTGAAAGTGAGACTGCCCTGGTATTGGATAAGCAGAATCAATGGGGAAGAGAATTCTGGATGTTTGAGTCATTGTAAATTACGCTCCTCATACAATCCTCTTTAGAAGGGCAAAGTGAAGGCTCCTGACACCTAAGTTCCACCTTCCTTACTCTAACCCAGTGGACAAACTCTGCCGTATTCCCTTTTCCTAATGTGGGCAAGACACAGAGCCTGCTCAGCCCAGATGAGATGTTCCTCCAATGGACAAGGAGGAAAGCTTTACCTCTGAATGCTTCAAGCAATTGAGTTTTCCTACTATCATCAGCATGGTTATGAGCAGTGTTATGTTTTATTTTCAAACTCGGCGTGCGTTCGAGAATTGCTCTTACTTGATAACAGCTCTGCCTCTCTGGGGAAGTGCATTGCAATTAAACTTCATGAGAAGTTTTATGTGGTTTGGATACGGCATCCCCCTTCTGAATGTCCCTCTAAATGAATTTCTAAACCTGCAGTCAGTGCCCATTAACTCAGAGTGTGGGAAAGAGCTGCCCATGATTAATAAAAGTAACAGCTTGCAGAGCAGCAGTGTTAATGTGCGCTGTGTTTTACAATATCTCAATTAATTACAGGTTAGTAGTTTTAGAAGGGGAAGGAGCCTTATGGATGGATCATCCATGTCACTGCTCCCTCCCCTCTCAGGGATTAGGAAACCAACACCCAGAGAGGGTGAGGAATAAATGGCTGGTCCTTGATGACTTAGGTCATTGGGAACAGAAAGTGAAAGAAAATGAAGGTGTTAGTCATTCAGTCATAGCCGACTCTTTGCGGCCCCATGGACTATAGCTCACCAGTCTCCTCTGTCCATGGAATTCTCCAGGCAAGAATACTAGAGTGGGTTGCCATGCCCCTCTCCAGGGGATTTCCCCAACCCAGGGATTGCATCTGGGTCTTCCACATCGCAGGCATATTCTTTACCATCTGAGTCACCATGATCTAAATGCCAGACCCATCATTTACATGGAGGATGAGACTAGAAACCTTTCCCAGGAGACTTCAGCTGGATTCTCTCTTTTACTCTTGGGGGCTCTGCTCTGCTCAGAACATGATCCAGTCCTGGTCAAAGCAGGACCGATATCACCCCATGGTCCCCCTGTGGGTGATGTCCAGAACTTGTTTTTCAGCACAAGATTCCATATCTGACATTGCTGGCATTATCCAACAATCTTTGTGACCTTATGGACTGTAGCCTAACAGGCTGCTCTGTCATGGGGCTTTTTCAAGCAAGAATACTGGAGTGGGTTGCCATTTCCTCCTCCAGGGGATCTTCCCAACCCAGGGATCAAACCCGCATCTCCAGTATTGCAGGTTGATTCCTTACCACTGAGCCATCAGGGAATTCCTTCCCTAAGAGGTAATTAAGGAGCTTCTGCATATGTTCTTCCCTGCTCTCAGGACCCTTTTGCTGTTGTTTTACAGTTACAAAGTCATGTCTAACTCTTTGAAACTCAATGGACAGCAGCACGCCAGGCTCCTCTCTCCTCCACTGTCTCCCAGAATTTGCTCAAACTCATGTCCATTAAGTCGGTGGTGCTATCCACCCATCTCATCGTCTGTCATCCCCTTATCTTCCTGTCCTCAATCTTTCCAGCATCTAGTCTTTTCCAATGACCTTCAGGACCATTAGAAACCAATTATTGAGAGGTTGGGGTCCCAAGATAGAGATGCTGGTTCCCTGAGTCACTAGATGGAGGGAGCCCCTGCAAACTCTCCTCACATTTTGCACAAGGAAGAAATATATTTCTGTTTTTGCTAAGCCACTCAGGTAACAGACCTTATTTGTTACTGCAGCAGAGCTTAGCCCATCTTAACACACAGCACAGCTTCTACCCATGCCCTAAGTGATGTGTTCCTTGGGTCCCACGTTCAGTCTCCTTATCTTCACACTCTTCCTGGATACTCTCATGTAACCCCACATCCTCACTCCACCCATGTGCTGGAAGCATCCACACAAAATGTGTATTCCTGCTTTTGAGATTCAGATGTATACAGCCAACAACTTGGTCAATTCCATTTGGGTATCGATTAGGAAACTACTGCCAATGCATGCTAAGGCATACAAGTTCTCCTCTCCGGACCATTCCTCTGTCTGTCTTGGTGTATTAAGCTGTTGACTTTACTGTGTCTAGGAACACAGATATAAATCTGGACATATCCTGCTTCTTCCCTTCCTATCTCTCATAGCACACCTATCCTCCAATACCTCTGACGTAGTTCTTGACACTATCCATTTCTTCCCAGACTTAAGTCAGTCTCCCATTTATTCCATCATCTCTTGCCTCTCTTCCAATAACAGACTCTAATCTGGTTTTCTTTGCCCCTCTCTTGTTTTTTTTTCCATGAGCTCTCCACTTGCTTAAAAAAATAATCTTATCCATTTCTCCCCTTTATCCTTTATCCTTAAACTCTTTTGCAGAATTTTTTTTTCAAGATAAAGTACCATATTTATTGGGCTTCCCTGGTGGCTCAGTGGCAAAGAATTCACCTGCAATGTAGGAGATGTGGGCTTGATCCCTGAGTCAGGAAGATCCCCTGGAGAAGGGAATGGCAGAATTTTTAAAGCACTTTTGATGAGGTCCCAGTATAGCAAGGAGTGTCAGAAATCAAACCCTCAGGGGACAACTCAGGCTTCACCCGGGAAAGTCAATTAACTTTTATAAGTATTATTGTTTTCATTGATCACAATGGATAAACAAGGCCTCTTTTACTGGATTATTGTGAGTACTGAATCTGATTATTCACAGTCACATAATTATCATTCAAAATCATCATTGTAAATTATTCTTAGTAACACTGAGAATTACTATGTACTGTCCACTTTCAATGGATCAGCAACTATGCTAAACCATTTACATCCATGGCACCTTGTCTAGTTTTTCTGACACACCTACTTTGCCTTGGAGGTAGGGGGGATAAGCAACTTGTCCAAGAAAACACTGGAAGTAGGTTGCAGAGATGAGAATCAACCACAGGTCTGTCTGACTAGATATTTGGTGCTTTTTCCATGAAGTGTGGATCTGGGAGCCACATAATGGTACCACTGAATATCCAGACATGGAGAAATAGCTGTAAAGATAATAGATCATGTATACAATGTTATAGCATAGAATTGCCGCCAAGAGGGCATATCTATATAGAATGAAATATAAATATATGGCAAATAATATTTCCCAGTACATTATACTACCACTAAAAATTATATATGTGATTATTTTATGATAACATTGCAAAAGCATCTCTCCCAGCATAGTGATTAAGAGCACAGAGTTCAGAAATCAGATTGCTTTGGTTTGAGTTACAGCTTTAGAACTTTCTGGTTGTGTGGTCTTAGGCTAATTCTTTAAAATATTTAAATAGGGAAAATAACAGAAATTATGTGATATGGTTGTTTTAAGGTCCCAGTAGGGCGATATATTCATAGTGCTTGGAAAATTCTTGATTAATTCTGTTCAAATGTCACCATCATCATCATAATCATTGGTATATTGCAAATGATAAAAATCGGGACACAGATTTGTACTTATTTCTATGTTAACCTATAGAAAGCAACACAGAGACACAGATAAGACTGGAAAAAATATGACTACATGCTAGCAATGGATCTCTCCAGCCTATTTAATTGCAAGTGATTTTTCTCTCCTCTTTGTTTTTCAAATTTTTGATGATGAATATGTGTCATTTTATAAGAAAAGAATAGCCCTCTACTCTTGCTTTGGACAAGGAGTTTTGTTTTCTGATCTCACCGATTTTTTTTTCCCCCTACAGGACCATCTTTGGTCATTAAATTCATTTAAAAGCCCTGATCCATTTTTGATCATCTGAAATATAGTGACAGGCACCAAAATCAATCCTGCATTCGAGGTTTGCAAGGAGCATAAATTATTTGAGAAGTCATGTCAGGTAGAGTTTATTCCAAGGTTTGCTTGCACATTTTAATCAGAAAACACAGAAGGTATATGCAGCTCGGATTGAAATAGCCCTTCACCTTGCTCCAGAGCCAGGCTGACTTACTGTTTGCTGGTTGATAGGACTGGCAGAAGTTACAGCTTGTGTGATAGAGGCAGCCTGGGCAGGAACTGAGGGAAACACATAAAGAAACATTTATTTAAAAAAAGTAAATCAACCATAAAGATCCTCCCAGCAGACCTAGGAGATGGAAGCCTCTCTCTCATTTTCTCCTTGGCAAAATTTAATCTATCGCTGGGGTTTTTCAAGCGTCATATTCAAAGAGATGCAAATTCGTCAAAGCTGAGACCCCAGCTGACTTTTAGCACCTTGTGAATGTCAAAGGGGTTTAGAGGTTGAAGTGACTTACCTCCTTCCATCCTAATTCAAATACATATGTGTGGGGGGGTGTGCAAGTCTGTGTGTGTGTGTGCGTGTGTGTGTATATATATATATATATATGTATATATATATTTTTTTTTTAAGAAGACTAAAAGGAGCACAAATCTACCTATGTGTTCAGTGCCTTCTTTGTGTGCGTCTATCTGCAGCAAAACTGAAATTCAGAGGAAAAATACCATACTGAGAAACAGAAGTGCAACTGAGAATATCCACAGTCTATCACTAAACCATAGGACTAGCAAGAGAGGTTTTCTTGTTTTGTTGTGATTCCTTTAAAACACAATCATTTTATCCATAGGCTGCTTCACAATCCACTCCAATTAACTGCTTTAGGGATAACGATTAACTCATGAGTGATCTCTGTCCTCCACACGGTTCACTGCCCACAATTCCCTTAAGTAATATAAGTCATGTATTTACAATAAAAATAAGAGGTGTTAATTAATATCTCCTACACAGTTCTGGTTGATGGAAGAGTCATGCTTTGTGTGGGGAGCAGCAAGACTGTCCTAGAGCTGGTTTCCCTTCCACCTTTACACAAATGAAGGATCAATCTACTGATGGAAAATTTGAAATTTGGAGTCATAAGAGAAAAATGATGTTAGCTTTCCCTCTGCATAACGAAAGCTCCAGCTTAAGTGTTAGCAATTTTGAGGTTCTCTTATATACATGAGAATTTAAAAATCTGTTTTACTTTCAATTGAAAGTAAATATATCTAATGAGTGTTGGGCCCTGAAGATGTAAATAGGACTTACACACAATGTCTGCCCTTAGGGAAAGTGTAGATTTACAAGGGAGTGGAAGGTAAGCTGTGACTAACCTAGACAGCATATTAAAAAGCAAAGACATCACTTGGCTGACAAAGGTCCATCTAGTCAAAGCTGTGGTTTTTCTAGTAGTCGTGTACGGATGTAAGAACTGGACCATACAGGAGGTGGAGTGATGAAGAACTGATGCCTTTGAATCTTTGAATTGTGGTCCTAGAGAAGACTCTTGACAATCCCTTGGACGGCAAGGAGGTCAAATCAGTCAATCCTGAAGGAAATCGGCCCCGAATATCCATTGGAAGGACTGATGCCGAAGCTGAAACTCCAATACTATGGCCACCTGACTCGAATAGCTGATGCATTGAAAAAGACCCTGATGCTGGGAAAGGTCGAGGGCCTGGAGAAGGGGACGACAGAGGATGGGATGGTTGGATGGCATCACCGATTCAATGAACAAACAAACTCTGGGAGATAGAGGGACAGGGAAGCTGAGTATGCTGCAGTCCACGGGGTCACAAAGAACCAAACAAAACTTAGCAACTGACAAACAAGAGGGAGTGTATCAGTCACTCACAGCCACAATATGCTGCTGAACAAAAAACCCTCAGTAGTACACAACAGGAAACACTTACTGCTCATGTGTTGGGAGCTCTGCTGATCTCATTTGGCCTGCTCGCATGTGCAGAGTTGGGCTGGTTGTTGGCCAGGCAACTGGGACGTCAGGGTTCTGCTCTGTCTCCCATCCCCCAGTGGGCTACCTCAAGCAAGCTCTCATAGCGCTGTCAGAGGTGTGGGGGCAGGCAGGTCCAGCCGCATCAGTACTTTGACAGACTCTGCTTACATCATGTTTGCTAACACCTCATTGGCCAAAGGTTATACGGTTGAGTCTAAATTAGAGAGGAAGAACATGGCAAAGTTATACCACAAAGGGTGTGGGCACCAGCAGTTATGAAGAACAAGGCTGTTTTTGCTTTTGCTTCCCAGAAATAGATAAGACATATACCCCTGTTTTATAAATATGTACCATAGAAGACCAGGCAAGGACTCCCGGGGTATCAAGGACAGAGAAATACATGCTGGGAGATGAAGGAATGGTTTTCCATGAAGTATGATGTCCAAACTGAGTTTGAAGGATAATTAGAAGCTCATCCAGCAGATCAGGGAGACGGGTCTGATAAGCCATGATAAGACCACAGATCAAGGCAGGGAGGCAGAAAATAATGCTGACCAACCTTTCAGGAGTGTGCGGAGTGAGGCGGTGTGGGAGATGAAAGGTACTAGAGGAGGCAAAGAGTTGCCCAGGCTCTGATTCTGGAGATGGAAGATACTACATGCTTATTTGCAGAACTTGGACTTCGTGTTTAAAAAAGAAGACAGACCAGCCCACCAGGCTCCTCTGTGCATGGAATTCTCCAGGCAACAATACTGGAGGGGGTTGTCATTTCCTTCTCCCGGGGATCTTCCCAGCCGAGGCATTGAACCCATGTCCCCTGCATTGGCAAGTGGATTCCTTACCACTGAGCCACCAGGAAAGCCCCAGAGAAAGTGAATATATGAGAATAAAGGGATGAAGCCTGCTTTATCAACATGTACGTAGATTAGGGGAAAGGAAAGGACACCAACTTATGTTATTTTCCTGTTGTCATCAGGAGGTCCTGTGATGGAACTGGAAGACATACAGGCAAATGGAAAATCTCAGCTGACATCACTCAGAAAACATCCCCTAATGAAAAGCCATTCTTTGCATGCTCCGAAAAGAGATGACTGTCTCTTTAAGAAAGTGGCCGGGGCAGGGCTTGGGGGTTTGAAATCTGGAAACAGCGGCGTTAGATTGATTAGGTGTGTACATGTTGGCTGAGAAAGCTGTAGAAAGGCGAAGGGAAGTGTTTGACAAGATGAAAGACTATTCAACATGTTGGACAGCTGCTTGAGTGAAGAGATGTATAACAGCAGAGTGAAATACACTCACCCGCGCGCGATACCTTTACGGCAAAACCCACTACAAGCTAGGTCACAGGATTTCTGTCTGGCATGACAGGCTCCACCAAACAAAGTGGGAAAGCAGAGTTAAGCACATGACTCGCAACAGATGGGCCGTGGCCTAGGAGTTTTGAGGGGCTGCTTTGCATCTCCCACATTTGGTGGTCAGGGGCGTAAGGATCTGTCTGTGGATCTCTGCAGAAAAATGAGGTTATCCATCAAAGCTGCATGGCGGGCTAAAGGAGGACTGACTTTGGAGTCAGGCAGGCACAGGTAGGAGCGCCGACCCCAGGTTTTCTCTTGTGAGCCTTGGACAAACTGCTAATGCTTCTTGACTCCCAGTGTTTGCTCATCTGTAGAATGGGATCACAGCAGCTCCTTGCAAGGAGAAGTAAGGCAGACATCACCACCTGCACACGGGGTGTATGAGCTTGCTGTGGCTGCTGGCATTCCCCAACACGGGATCACTAGGCGAAAGTCAAGGTGCCAGCAAGGCCATGCTCCTTTCCAGAGGCTCTAGGGGAGAATCCATCTCCTTGACTTTTCTAGCTTCTAGAGACTGTCTGCATTCCTTGGGTCATGGCCCCTTCCCTCCATCTTCAAAGCTAGAACCATATTTCTCTGACACTTCTGTAGTCACATCTCTCTCTATTGTCATTGTAGTTCAGTCGCTCAGCTGTGTCTGACTCTTTGTGAGTCCATGGACTGCAGCACTCCTGGCTTCCCTGTCCTTCACCATCTCCCAGAGTTAACTCCAACTCATGTCCGTTGAGTCAGTGATGTCATCCAACCATCTCATCCTCTGTTGTCCCCTTCTCCTCCTGCCTTCAGTCTTTCCCAGCATCAGGGTCTTTTCCAACGAGTCAGCTCTTCACATCAGATGGCTCAAGTATTGGAGCTTCAGCTTTAGCATCAGCCTTTCCAAAGACTATTCAGGGTTGATTTTCTTTAGGAATGACTGATTTGATCTCCTTGTGGTCCATGGGACTCTCGAGTCTTCTTCAGCACCACAGTTCGAAAGTATCAGTTCTTTACCACTCGCCTTCTTCAGCTCAAAAGAGTTCTCCTATTTTCAGGATTCATGTGACTAGGTAGGATTCACCTAGATAACCTAGGATAATCCCCACCTCAAGAACCTTAACTACCTCTGTGAAGTCCGTTCACCATGTAAGATACCTTATTCATAGGTTCTGGAGATTAAGACACAGTCATTTTGGGGGTAGGGTTATTAGGCCTGCCACAATGGGGAGGGCAGGGCTCTCTGACAACACTGCAGATAAGAGCATTATGTAATTAGTCTATGATATCTGTCAACATTGAACGGACCATAAAATATAGCTAGATACAAGATGCCTTGGGGTAAAGTAAGGGGTATTTCCACGAATAAGAATCCAAATGCTAACCATAATGGAAATGTCATTTCCTTAAAGGATTCTTCTCTGGTTGGATAAGTTAGCATCACTGCAGTAGGTCTCCTGCATGATCCCCTGTGCTTTCCTTCTCAAAAAAGTAGGGTCATCATGGCTTTGTGCATATTACTTTTCTGATACCTAGTCCAGTGTCTGGCACAAAGGGCCATTGACAAATATTTGTTGGATGCATGAGTACGCCATTGATAAATGATCCACCTCGTTCTAGGTACTGTGCTGGTCATTTAGCAGACAGCATGTCTAATTTTCACCTTGAGCTTTAAGATCAATATGATAATTCCCAATTTACAGAGGAGGAAACTGAAGTTCAACTCGTAAAAGCTCAAGCCGCTTTCCCAAATCCCAGAGCCAGTGAACAGTGAAGGTGAAGGTTAAAATGGACCTGTGGGACCCCAGAGCCCATATTCTTTCCCCAGGTAGCTTCCCCAAGTGGACTGTAGGCCATAAATTCACCCAGTTCAGATAAAAAAGGATTTTCCCATGATCCAGTAACATTGCCTTGGCCCGACTACCCAGGTCATGGTCATAACAACAAGGCAGCAATAATCATAGATAATAATGGCTGGACATATACCGTTGAATCAGACTCTATGAGTTCATGTCTAACCCATATTAACAAATTCAATCCTGTGCCCAATTCAAAACTGTGCCCATTTTCACAGATGAGAAAACAGGTTAAGTAACTTGCCCAAGGCCACACAGCCAGTGGGATGCTTCCCCATTTCATTCCCCTGCCTCTTAAATCAGCACAGAGCTGGTCCCAGTGGAATTATTTCTCTAGTCTCAACGCATGGTGCTCAGATGAATCCATCACATGACGTGCCCCAACCCTCACGAAACACTGGAGAAACAGACAAAATCAAAGGAAAGTACGTCGCCAACACAGGTCATTTGATCTGAATGGGATCTAAGCTGTCCTTAACTGCATCCCTTTAGTTTGCCAACGTGGATCCTGAGACTTGCTCAGAGAAGGGATTCAAGGGCTAAAGTGAACATGGAGAGCTGGTTCTGCCCCTCTTTCGCCCTGCAGAGTAATTTCCTCAGGTAGTAATTGGCCCCTGCATTACAACTACCGGTTACTCACCTGTCTCCCTTCCCAGGTGTAGACGGCCTTCCTAGATCCGGGTTAATTTTAGCAACCAGCTGGTGGAGCAAAGGTGACATGGCAGCTCTCAAGTCAGTCCGTTCTTATAACAATGAACCTGTATGTCCTTTCTCCAGAATACAACCCTCATCCATCTTCTCCCCGAGCTGTGTCCAAACCATCGTCACCTCTCCCGGACCCAGACTCCAGCTTCCCGTGTTACCTCTGTAGACCCCACCTCCACACAACAGCTGAAGAGCTCCTTGAAAAAGTCACTCCAGGCACACCATTGCCCCACTTTCCGCATCCCACGTTCTCCATGAAAGGTGGGCTGAAGGTCAAACTCCCTCCTGTGGCCTCCAGGGCCTGACCCACCCCAGTGCTCATGTAGAGTCTCTGATCTCATTTCACACTGCTATCTTCCTCACTTAACTCTGTCCACCCTGGACTTCTTTTCTTAAACACAACTCGCGTGTCTCTACCTCAGGGACTTTGCACTTGCCGTTCCCTCGATCTGGAAAGCTCTTCTCCCCAATTTCCCCACTTCACATCCTTCTCAGCGCAATTGTCATCTCGTCAGGAGGAGGGACATCCCATGAACAGCCCATGGCCAGCACCTCCGTGTCCAGATTCTATTTCTCATAGCATGGGCCGCTCTCTGAAAGGACCTCATTCAGCCCGTTTGCTTGTTCATTCTGTCTCCTAAACCAGAATGCTGAGTCCACGAGGGTAGGAACCATGCTTGCCCCTGTTCCCCATCATTTCCTCCATTACTACATGACTGCCATCCACTGCGCAGTGGTATTGGCTTCACCTCGGAGCTTGTTACGAATGTAAAAGACCTTAATCCCTACTTTATATAATCTGCCTTTTCATATTATCCCTGGAGGCTCTTGGGCGCTTTATAGTTGGCAAAGCAGTATTCTTTAAAAACAGAGGTATCTTGAAAACAGAGATGTTTAGCAAACATAAAAAATGAATGAATGAACGATGCTCCGTTATCTCGAAAATGGACGCACTGGGTGTTTCCTGGCTCTAAACTTTAGGACAGGTCTTCTGGGAGTGCAGAAACTTAATTCATTTAATGAATAAGAGGGATTTTACAAATAATACAAATGCATTTGTGGTTAATCATTAAGTATGTTGAGAAACCAAACCATAGCCCCTCTGATGTGCCCAGAAATCTGTGGTTTCAGAACGGACATACTCAGTGTCCTATTTTAGTGAACAGACTTATCATTGCTTCAGGAAAGCATTCATTCTCCTGATAAAATTTTAAAAATGAGGCCCACTGATCTCATTGGTAATTATCTGATGATAGTTATAGCCATAAAGTAGCATAACCTTTTTTTTAATAACAGAACAGAGTTCAAAATCAGCCAAGTCCTTCAAATTACCCACCTTGGATTCATAGTAAACAGCTACATTAAACTTGGACCTTCACTGTGATGATGACTATACATTCAAGAGAGAAGTAGAAAGGAAAGTAAAGAGAAGACAATTTGTTTTCTAGAAGGAACTGTAGCTCAGGTTTTCAGTCTTCATTGCATGCTTTCCAGTCTTATTATGAATACCTCCCCAATCAATAAATATAAGAAGTTCATTATAGAAATTATAGGTGTGATACAACTGATACATTAAATAGTTATACAAATTCCTGCCTCCTGGTGTGAGAAAAATCAAACCTAGTAGGGTTACCTGACTGGGTTAGACTTGAACCCTCCAAGACCTTGAAGCCTTAGAGAATATGGATGGAAAAAATCTCACTTGCAATGTTATTTTACTTCAAGTTCAAGGATGTATTGAGATTCCAAAGTTCAGGGTTCTTTTCTACCTTTTTTATCTTTTGCATACAAAAAACTCATAAGGCTGGTACAAAATATCTAAAAGACTAACAACAAATAAGACTGAATTTGCTGGCATTTTGCATATGCAGCAGTTGAGTGTAGCAAGTAAGCAATACCAATAAAATTGCTAAAAACGCTACAAGATGTTTCAAAATTACATTAAAGACCAAAAATTACCCCCAAAAGAGTTTATATATTCATATGTATTAGAGTGGTTGGAAGAATATTTGCTACTTACCATAGTTTCCCAGCCTTATTAATCTATTTTACCATATTGCTTTATTTTATTTGACTTTATATTATTTTATTTGACTTGATTGTATTTGGCTTCATTTACTTGGTTCGACTTTATTTTCTTTTATAAACACATATGTGTTGCCTACGCTGCCTTGGACACTGTTCTCAGAGTTTTATAAATACCAGCCCATCCATCCTCCCAACAATCCCACATGTTGGTGAGATCATCAGTCCCATTTTACAGAAGAAGAAACTGAGGTACAGAGAAGTAAAATCTTCGACAAAGTCCCACTGGTGACTGGTGCAAGGTGGTTTTATTCACTGTACCCACGCAGCTGGGGCAGTCTTTAGAAGTCCAATCCACCAAGTAAGAAAATGATGCAAGCTACAGAGTTACAGTGTTTCTGCAAAAAGCACCAAGCATTGCAACAGTGTTAGAGTGAAACTGAGTTTATTTTCCAACTCATAAGAATGAGTGGGGGAAAATTCTGAAGAAGGTGAGTAGCTGAAGGCATGTAAACACAGGAAGAGCTAAACATTTCAGTATACTGCTTAAGTAAAGTGAAGTACAGTGAAAGTCGCTCAGTCGTGTCCGACTCTTTGCAACCCACAGACTATACAGTCCATGGAATTCTCCAGGCTAGAATACTGGAGTGGGTAGCCTTTCCCTTCTCCAGGGGATCTTCCCAACTCAGGGATTGAACTCAGATCTCCTACATTGCAGGCAGATTCTTTACCAGCTGAGCCACCAGGGAAGTAAGTTGCGCTCAAAGGCAGGCCTCTGAGATACATGAAAAAGGCTCTGAGCTTAGAGACTAGAGAAACCAGCTGTGGGTCTGGCTAATCTGCTGTCCATCTGGGTGACTGTGCCCAAGTCACTTACATGCTCTGACCTTCAATTTCTTCATCTTGAAACTCAAGAGTGTTACCTTTCTGGCCTAGAGGGCTAAAGCAACTCAGACTCATAACAGCTCCTGACACCCCGTAGGTATATGCCAAAGACCTGGTTGAGCTTGAATTTAAAGTTGAGGGCCAACGCATACACCAAGAATCTCTGAAAAGATGTTATCCTTGCAATTACGCACTGCTTCCAAACCGGAAAACATACCACCCATCTAAGACATGCATGATATTCATGCTCTCTCGCTGTTCGGCCCTGAATTTTTTATCTCCCAAGGATAATGACCTCAGCCCTGGGCATTTCCGGGGGATTAATGACCAGCAGAATTTAATGACCCTGGCTCCAGCCTAGAGCCATCCCCCATTCCCTGGATACTCATTAATCCCAGGTAGGCCAGCAGCCTTTCTTCTCTTTGCAACAATCAGGCTCAAGTTGAGCCCTGATCCAAGTGGAGGGGCCAGAGGGACCCCACGCCTCTACTTCAGCCCCCAGTCAGATCCCAGCTCCAGCCACTGGCTCATTTATTTACAGGGGCAGCCAGACAATAATTAAAATATGCTAAGGAATCCCCCCCACCCCCGCCTTCCTATCACAGTTCAAGTACACGCCTCCCATTCCAAGCCCTCCCCCAACTCCCCTTCAGTACACACCTATTAACTTTTAGGGAGGCAGCCCAGTATCACTTCACATTTTATGTAGAAGGATTTCATGAGATTTTAATGAGTTTCTACCACCAGAAAAGAAAGCTCACAAAGGATCCATGCAAATTGCTTTGTCTTGTGCAGCAATCCTAGAATGATGACATGCTTCAATATTTGGTTTCTGTGAGGATATATAGACATGCTGATGCATGCACACCAGCCCTTAAGCATTTCTGCTTGCAAAAGTGCAAGGTGAAACAGTGCTGCCAATGCATGGTGCAGTCCGTGGGATAAAAATCTCGGGCTGAATTTCCCCAGTGGGCATCGGCTGGCTGGACCACAAGCTGGACTGTGTCCCCAGCTCCAGGCGCTGGGGACATTTGGATACACAGTTTTTTTTTTATTTGTCCAATGTGCAAATTGTAAGTGTCCAAACCATCCCATGAGGAAAACAAAGATTTAATTCTCATTAATGAGCTGACAGGTGGCTCAGATGTCACCATCTTTCTTCGCAGGGATCAAATGAGAGGAAAAGGAAGTAATGCATATGAAATGACCAGCATATGTCAGGTGTTTACACCCTCCCCCAAAACAGCCTCTGAGATGGTCCTTATTCTCCTTATTCCTCTGATGAAAAGACTGCAGTTCAAAAAGAATGAGTAAATGGCCTAAAAAGCAAAACCATGTAGGAGAGGAACCTCAGAGACTATACTTCCTTTTCCTCCACACTGTCTGGAAGGACAAGCCATGGATGGACTTCGGGGCTGGAGTCACAAGTCACATGGGCCCAAGTTTGGCCGGGGCTACAAGCCAGAGCTGCAGGTCCTCCTGCACTAGGGGGTATCATAGGTAGCTAGATGAAGGACCAGTGAGAGCGTGCCATGACCTCAGGACAGGTGTGATGCCAGGAAAAAGAACTGGAGCACGGAAATCCCACTGAGTAGCCGGAGATAAAGATGGGCTCTTTAAAGGAACCCTCTATGTTGGTATGTGTGTTAATATACAGCTTATGCACAGACACATATACATGTATCCATGTACTAATAACGGCACACACATATGCTTATTATTTGAAACCTCTCTAGTTCAAAATCTGTGGACCAAGAATGGCCAACTTCCCCTTTTGAACTTTCGCTTTACTTTTTTCATTTCATAAGTAGATTAGCTTTTTGATTTTTTTCTTCTTTTCCCCAGTTTTATTGAGATATAGTTGACACACAGCAGTGTGTGTTTAAGGTGTCTGACGTAACGATTTGACTTACATACATCACAACATGATTAGAACAAGGTTACTCTATCATCTCCTATAGATACAAAATTACAAAAAGAGAAAAAAATTTTCCTGTGATGAGAACTCTTAGGATTTACTCCCTCAACCTCTTTCATATGTAACATACAGCAATGTTAATCCTATTTATCATCTTTTACGTTTGATTTCATAAATAATAGCTCAGTTGGTAAAGAATCTGCCTGCAATGCAGGAGACCCTAGTTCGATTGCTGGGTGGAAAAGTTCTGCTGGAGAAGGCATAGGCTACCCATTCCAGTGTTTTTGGGCTTCTCTTGCAGCTCAGCTGGTAAATAATTCTCCTTCAATGTGGGAGATCTGGGTTCTATCCCTGGTTTGAGAAGATCCCCTGGAGAAGGGAATGGCTCCCCACTCCAGTATTCTGGCCTGGAGAATTCCATGGACTTTATAGTCAATGGGGTCACAAAGAGTCAAACAGGACTGAGCAACTTTCACTTTATAAACAATATATGGAGAAAGAAATGGCAACCCACTCCAGTATTCTTGCCTGGGAAATCCCATGGACAGAGGAGCCTGACGGGCTCTAGCCCACAGGGTCTCAAAGAGTCAGACACAACTTAGTGACTAAACAAACAAACAAAAAATTATTCCTCATAAAGATCATGCTCACATATTTCACAAATAGTTAAGGAAGAAAGTAAAAATTCTGCAATATTCTATCAGCAAGTACTCCGGACGTGATTTGTAAAAGAGAGAGGAAAGAAATGCAGCCTCTGGGAATGTCCTTCACTTCCAGTCAAATTCTTGTGCTTCCTTATTAAAGCCTGAGCTCGCTGGAAGCAGGGACGATGTCTTACCCATCTCTGAACCCTCAGAACCTGCCCAGGACCGAGCATGGCTGAGCTCCATAAGTGTTGCCGGCTGAATACAAGATTGTGTGGCCCCAGGAAAGAAGTCATGAAACATCAATGACCCATCAGAGGTGGGAGTTTTTTCAAGCCAGGAATTATAAACCTTTGAGTGGATGGTTTTAACATTACAGCATGTGTAACCAGCTTTGGAGTGACCTTATAATCTCAGTTCCGTGGTGCCAAGCAGCCTTAATTGTACCAATAACAAGTTAAACATCGACTTACAAAGCGTTAGGTGCCTATCACCTCACTGGTCTTCATGAGAACCTCATGAGACAACTGCTAACTGGCTCCCATGTTCAAATGAGTCGATGAAAATTTAGAAAGGGCAACTTATTTTCTGAAGGTCAAATACCTAGAAAGTTCTAAAGTTTGGGTTCGAAGACTAAACGCAATGCAGTAAGATTCTAGACTCTTCCCAAGGCGGTACATATCAAGCTTTTATCCTCTTCTCTCATTCTCCAAATTCCGAAAGAGCTAATTCTACACCAAGTTTCTTTGAACATAATAAAGCTGTCCCTCTGACAGTTGACTAGAACAAGGAGAAAAAAAAAAGGTCATGAAAGAACATTTTTTTTACCACTGAGGAATCAGAAGCACAGAGAGAGAGGGTGACCCCCCAGCAACCCTCAGGGTCCAGGGCTTTGTCCTCTCCACCCCTCTGCGCCCTCTCTTCCCACCACTTGCTATGACCTTCTTGCTTTGCCCATCCCAAAGGCTTCCACTGCCACAAATTATATATATTGTGGAGCTGAATCCTTGGATAAATTTAAGTCATTGTTTGAAACGCACGCCTTCTTCTGTTGTCTCTGCAAAAATTTTCGGTCGATTAAGCAACAATAACGTGGATTCTTCTACGAGTATCTCGGGATGCTCGTCTAGAATACCGTCTATAAATTCCATTGTACGGTAGTCAATTAAACCCCATTGTCTATAAAAGTCACCTGTCTGACTTGGGGGAAAGCGGGTATGAATGCAAAAGACCCAACAACGTGTTGAAACTGAAATCTAACCAAGTAATTTATGCCACTCAGCTTGAAAGGAGAGAGCACGAGCAGTATTTCTGGTGACTGGGAGCTGGGTGTTGATTTTATGAGCCCGTTCTGATTGCTCAGGGTTGCTGATGGGGGAAGGAGGCAGCCGAAGTTTAACCGCCTCTGAAAACTAAGACAAGGAAGACAAAGAAGACTTTTTTTTTTGTCATTCTTGGTGCAAATGAAAGAACCTTGTCATTCCAACTTCACAAGACGGTGCTCAGAAATGAAATGTTCAACTCCACTGGGACAGTCATTTTTTTTTTTGCTGTTATTACAGAAGAAAATTATAACCATAAAAATGTCCAATTTAGAAAAAAAGGTGCCACTTTAGTGTCATTTGCATAAAAGCTGTTACACACAAATTGTTATAAAGACAAATGTGTAGTACTCTTGTTGAAAATTGCTTATACCTTTGGTGCTTCGCCTCCAACGACATAAAGGCCTCTTCAAACTGAAATTCATTCTCAGGTAAATAAAGCTGAAAGCGAAATTTCACCTATTTGAAAGGACGTGAGTGGCTTTTCCTGTGGTCTTAAACAGGTGCTAAGAGGCTGGGCCCTCTGCTTCCACCCCAGCTGGGTGCCACCCTCCCCTTGATGGGTGGCCCCCATCACACTGGGTCCTATGAAGGCCGGTCCTGAAGCTAGTGATGAGCCAGGTCCACAGATGCTCAGGACATCCTGCAGGTGCAGGTGGGAAGGATGCTTGCAGAGAAGGAGACCCGTGTTGGGAAGCGGGTGATGACTCTTGTCTGAAAATGAGCGCTTGCAGGGTAGACTGCAGACCTGTCACAGCCCACCTGACACCCCAGAGCTTCCCCCTGGTGTAATCTCTTTCAATCGTGTCTCAGACAGTAAGCCTCACCAAAGGAACGGTGATGATGTCAGCCTAGGTCTCTTTCATTCTTCCCACGCTGCCCTTTGGCCTGGAATGATCTTCTGATTTATCCTGAAGAATTTCAACTTATTCCTCAAGAAACATCTCGAGTGACTGACCTCTTCTCCCTTACTGCCCATGGTCAGTTGCTCTCTCCCCCTGCTAGCCCTCCTTACAGAAGTATTAATATGCATTCATTAAGTGGTTCATTGATTAATAACTTACCACAACCCATCGTGACTCTCTTTCCTGCCATCTCTCCCACCTGAAGGCAGGACCCGTGTCTAGTACGTTTATACACTTCCAGAGTCATGCCTGTCCTAGAAGAGTGACTCTGTTCAAAAAGTCTTATTCAGTGAATGGGTGATGGTTGTTTACTCATATGATGGGTTGCATTTTCAGTGAACTTCCGCTTTGGAAGCACTTCCACTAAAATATCCTCTCTGACTTATTTTAATCAAGCAATTTTAGAGCATTGTAAAAATAGCTGTATGCTGTAGGTTTCCTTTTTCTAAAACACTTTATTGAGGTATAATCGATATAGAAAGTTCACACATTTAATGTATACATCTTGATGAGTTTGGACATATATATACACCCACGATATCATCACCACTATCAAGGAAATAAACATATCTATCACCTCCAAACATTTCCTTCTTTCTTTACATTTCTCTGTGTGTGTGTGTGTGGTAAGAACACTTAATATGAGATCTAACCTCAACACATTTTGAAGTACACAGAACTGTATTATTATCTACAGGCTCTTGGTTGGACAGCTGACTGTTAGAACTTATTCTTCTTGCATAATTAAAACTATATCCATCAATCAGTAACTCCCTAAGTCCCCACTCCCCCAAACCACCGTTCTGTCTTCTGCTTTTGTGAGTTTGACTACTATGGAATCATGTAGCTTCAGTCTTTCCCTGCCTGGCTTATTTCATATAGCATCATACCTTCGGGATTCATCTACATTGTTGCAAACGGTCAGATTTATTTTCTTTTTTCAGTTTGAATAATATTCCATTGTATGTATATTTCAGATTTTATCCCAGCTTTATTAAGGCATAACTAGTGTACAAAAGCTTCACAAAATTGATGTATATAATTTGATGGGTGTAGATATGTGTACACAAGTGTTACCATCACCACAGTCAAGGTGATAAACATATCCATCACCTCCAAGTGTTTTCTTGTGCCCCTTTGGTTGTGTGTGTGTGAGTTAAAAACATCTAAAAGCAAATCTGTCTTATTAACATAATTGATTATTTTTCTAGCTTTGAGGGCATGACAGCTGCTCGGTTGTATCTGACTCTTTGCAACCCCATGAACTGTAGCCCACCAGGCTCCTCTGTCCATGGAATTCTCCAGGCAAGAATACCAGAGTAGATTGCCATCTCCTTTTCCAGCTTTATTGCAATATATTTAAGGTATACAAAGGAATGATTTCACTTTGATATGTATATACATTGTGAAATAATTCTTAATGCATCCATCACTTGTTTTGGTGATGAGGTTTAAGATCTACTTTATCAGCAAATTTCAAGTATTTAATATAGTATTATTATTAACAATAGTCATTATGCTATACATTTGGTCCTTAGACCACATTCATCTTATAAATGCAAGTGTGTATATTTTTATCCACCTCTCCCCATTTTCCAGTCTCCAGGCCCTGGCAACCAAAATTCTACTCTCTATTTCTATGAGATCATTTTTTGTCTTTTTTAAAGATTCCACGTGTATGTTGTTGTTCGGTCACCAAGTTGTGCCTGACTCTTTGCAACCCATGGCAGGTTTCCTTGCCCTTCACCATCTCCTGGAGCTTGCTCAAACTCATGTCCATTGTGTTGGTGATGCCATCCAACCATCTCATTCTCTGTCATCCCCTTCTCCTCTTGCCCACAGTTTTTCCCAGCATCAGGGTCTTTTCCAATGAGTTGGTTCTTTGCATCAGGTGGCCGAATATTGGAGCTTCAACTTCAGCTTCAGTTCTTCCAATGAACATTCAGGGTTGATTTTGTATAGGATTGACTGGTGTCAATCCAAGGAACTCTGAAGAGTCTTCTCTAGCACCACAGTTCAAAAGCAGCAATTCTTCAACATTCAGCCTTCTTTATGGTCAATCTCTCATATTGATACATGACTACTGGAATCTATAACCTATAACATATAGTATTTATCTCTCTGTGTCTGGCTCATTTTACTTAGTGCAATGACCTCATGTAAAATAAAGAAATTAGATCCCAGGCTTAAATCAAGCACAAAGTCAACTCAAAATGAACTAAAGACTTAAATGCAAGACTTTGAACAATAAAACCCCTAGAAGAAAATGCTGAGGAAAAGCTCTTTGGCATTATCTTGGCAAAGATATTTGGATTTGACACCAAAAACAACAAAAAGACAAAAATAAATAAATAGAACTACATTAACCTTAAAAGTTTATATGTAGCAAAGAAACAATCAACAAAATGAAAAGGGATCCTATGGCATAGGAGAAAATCTTTATAAGCTATATATTGGAAAGGGAGTTAATGTCCAAAATATATAAGGAACTCCTACAACTCAATATTGGAAATAAATAACTCAATTAAAAAATGAGCAAAGGACCTACATAAACATTTTTCCAAAGAAGATATACAAATAGCCAATAGGTATATGAAAAAATTTTCAATCACTAGTCATAAGGAAAATGCAAATTAAAACCACTGGAAATATCACCTCACACCTGTTAGAATGGCTTTCCTCAAAAAGATAAGAAATAACAAAGACTGGTGACCATGTGGAGAAAAGGGAACTTTACACTGTTGGTAGGAACTTAACTTGGTACAGCCACTTTGGAAAACAGTATGGAGGTTCCTTAGAAAATTAAAAATAGAACTGCCCTATGACCCAGCAATTCCACTTCTGAGTACTTATCTAAAGAAAATGAAATCACGGTCTTGGGGAGGTACCAGTATCCTGGTGTTCACTGTAGCACTATTCATAATAGCGAAGGTATAAAAACAACCTGAGTGTCCACTGGTGAGCGGATGGTAAAGCAAATGTCACACAAGCGCGCGCATTCTAAGCTGCTTCAGTCCTGTCCGACTCTCTGTGACCCTGTGGGCTGAAGTCCGCCAGGCTCCTCTGTCCATGGGATTCTTCAGGCAGGAATACTGGAGTGGATTGCCATTTCCTTTTCCAGGGGATCTTCCCAACCCAGGGATCGAATCCACATCTCTTAAATCTCCTGCATTGACAGGTTAATTCTTTACCACTAGTGCCACCTAGGAAGCACCCCGCTCCTCCCCCCCACTCCACACACAGAAAAACCATTCAACAGTAAAAAATAAGGAAATCCTGCCATTTGCAATAATGTGGATAAGGGCAATATGTTAAGTGAAAGAAGTTAGACAGGGAAAGACAAGCAATATATGATCTCTCTTACATCTGGAATTTAAAAAAAACAGAAAATAAACAAAAAACATTTCTTTAAAAAATCAAGCACATAGAACAGAGTGATGGTAGTCAGAAGCAGGTGATAGAGGTGGGCAGAAACATGGGTGAAGAGGACCAAAAGAGTTTAAAATTTTTAAAAATAATTTTAAAAAAGAAATTAGGCTTGCACTCTACCCGTTTATTGTACTTGCTATATAGGCTGCTGAAATTTGCTTACTGTGCGGTACTGTGTCGCTTCAGTTGTGTCCGACTCTTTGCGACCCCATGGACTGTAGCCCGCCAGGCTCCTCTGTTCATGGGGATGCTCCAAGCAAGAATACTGGAGTGGGTTGCCATGCCCTCCTCCAGGGGATATTCCCAACCCAGGGATCGAACCCGAGTCTCTTATGTCTCCTGCATTGGCAGGTGTGTTCTTCACCACTAGAGTGCCAGTTGGAAAGTTGCTTCATGGAAATTGAAATTTCCAGTTCAAAATCTTCCCATCACAAATTTATGTTCTCTAACTTAAGAAGAGTAAACTATTCCCAGAAAAAGATGAGCTATTTTATTTTGAAATTTTAAAACACTAGTGCTTCAATAGAGAACAAACCCCAAATACGTAATTCCACATAATACCAGGGTTATTTTGTTTTGTTTTTTAGGTTATAACTGTAAAGAGGATTCTGCATTATTTCCTGGAAAATGCTGGTTAAGAGAAAATTCTCTCCACCTTTAAAATTTTTGAAGGAGAAATAAGGGCAGAGAAATTAAAAGTGGTCATTAGTTTTGCCACATTTGAATCAGCAATGATTGGTGTCTCTTGATGTACAATATGAAAATCAATAGGAATTTATCTGAGTTTGGATAATATTCTCAAGTAAACAGAGATTAAGGAATTCATCTTTTTAGCTGGAAGAAACTCAGTCTTGGTCTTGTCTTAAAAGTTAAAATGTATTTGATGGAATAATCAGAAAGCAAATGTTAGGACACTTTGATTTATCTATAAGTGTGGTTTGCTCAGATGCTCAGTCATCTCTGACTCTTTGCTACCACTGGCAAGAATACTGGAATGGGGTGCCATTTCCTCCTCCAAGGGATCGTCCCTACCCAGGGATTTGAACCCGTTTCTCTTGCATCTCCTGCATTGGCAGGTGGGTTCTTTACCGCTAGCATCACCTGGGAAACCCATAAATATGATTTAAGAGAACAAAAAAGAGATTGAGTTTTTCATGAACATTAATGATATACCAGGAACTCTGATATGCCTTTAATAAAAATATATAGGTGCATATTAATTCTAATTATAGACAATTTTAGATTGATGTATACACACTACTATATGTGAAATAAAGGACTTCCCTGGTGATCCAGTGGCTAAGACTCTGCACTTCCAATGCAGGAGCCCAGGTTTGATCTCTGGTCAGGGAACTAGATCCCACACACCACAAGGAAGATCAAACACCCCATGTGCCACAACTAAGACCCAGTATAGCCAAATAAATAAAAACATTTTTAAAAGAGCTATCTAATAAGGACCTAGGGAACTCTATAGTATAGCCCAGGGAACTCTATTCAACTCAAAATGACCTATTTGTTGTTCAGTCACTAAGTCACACTGGACTCCTTGTGACCCCAAGGACTGGAGCACGCCAGGCCTCCCTGTCCATCACCATCCCAGAGTTTGCTCACACTCTTGTCCATTGAGTCGGTGATGCCATCCAACCATCTCATCCTCTATCTTCCCTTCTCCTCCTGCCTTCAATCTTTCCCAGCATCAGGGTCTTTTCTAATGAGTCAGCTCTTTGCATCAGGTGACCAAAGTATTGGAACTTCAGCTTCACATCCGTCCTTCCAAAGAATAGTCAGGACTGATTTCCTTTGGGATTGACTGGTTTGATCTCCTTTCTAGTCCAAGGGACTCTCAAGAGTCTTCTCCAGCACCACAGTTGGAAAACATCAATCCTTTGGCGTTCAGCCTTCTTTATGGTCCAACTCTCACATCCATACATGACTACTGGAAAAACCACAGTTTTGACTCTACAGACCTTTGTCAGCAAAGTAATGTCTCTGTTTTTTAATATACTGTCTAGGCTTGTCATAGCTTTCCTTCCAAGGAGCTAGCATTTTTTAATTTCGTGGCTGCAGTAATGACCTAAATGGGAAAAGAATCCAATAAAGAGTGGATATATGTGTATGTATAACTGATTCACTTTGCTTTATAGCAAAAACTAGCACAATATTGTAAATGAATCATACTACAATAAAAATTAATTTTGAAATGAAAAAAATATATAGATAAGTTAATTTAAACTCAGAAGGGGCATTAGCCCCATGACACAGAGCCCAGAAGAGGGAAATCTAAGCTTCTAGCCTCATAAACATTAATGATAACATGCCTCATATTTATAACAATTGACCACTGATAAAATGGGCTGTCTGTATCCCTCATTTTAAAATATTTACTCTTTACTCCTACCTTGTATGATAGGTCTAATTACTCCTGTTTTTGAGATGATGTGGAGAGTATAGCATAAAAGAAGCAATACTGGACTTACTGAAAAATCTCATTGTTAATCTCAAATGCGACATTTCCCAGCTTCTGGAATGTCACTTTCTTCTCACTCTGAATCAACATCCTCATCATTGAAATACCAACTGGGAAGCCACATTCATTGTGTGGCAGAGAAGAAGTTCCAAAGTATTGGAACTGGTCCGTTCCATGGAAGTTAGAAAAGGATTTGCAGTTAAGGCAGTAGCTTTGGTGAGTTTCAAAAAATAAGAAAGAATTAAATGAATAGGGGATAGGGTGGTTGAGAGGAGCTGGAACTTATGATGCATGTCCCTGGGAGCTGATAGATGAGGACAAGGTGGACAGAGCCAGGTCACAAATAAGGCTGAAAGTTTTCCTTATACTTGTATTGGTGGAGAGTTTAATGAATTCTGTTGCCTGTAATGAATCAATTGAAATGGTAGTTTCATTCTCCCTTGCTTTCCAAATGATTCACTTCTGTTTTAGCCGAGAGAGGTAAAATAAAGGCAGAACTGGGAATTTAAGGGTCCTGGGAGGTTGCTGAATTTCCATCAGGAATGGGAGGCGCTTCTGCATTGGCAAGAACTTCCCAGAAGCAGTGGCCAGGTCTCTGCACAGAGGTGGAGGCAGATGAGTCAGAGGAGAAAACCTTTTGGACATCCAAACAGAAGAAGCCACACAAATGGACAAGTACACTCTGGTCCTCTGAACCACACACAGCAGGTACTTTCCTGAGTCAAATGCTTGTCATTTAGATAGGCTCACATCATTCTTCCCCCTCTACTAGAAGAATAATTCTTTAATACATATTTTCCCAACTGGTGCATGTTGTGCTCAGCAGCTAACTTATGCCCGATCCTTTGCAACCCTATGGGCTACAACCCACCAGCTCCTCTGTCCATGGGATTTTCCAGGTGAGAATACTGGTGTGGATTGAAAGTTCTTCCTCCAGCAGATCTTCCAGACTCAGGGATCCAACCTGCATCTCCTGCGTTGCAAATGGGTTCTTTACCCCTAAGTCACCTGGGAAGCCAGTCTCAACTGAGACTATTACGTATGTGCTGAGCTGCCTCAGTCACGTCCAACTCTCGAGATCCCATGGACTGTAGTCTGCCAGGCTCCTCTAACTATGGGGTTTCCCAGGCAAGAATACTGGAGTGGGTTGCCATGTCCTTCTCTCTCCAGGGGATCTTCCAAAACCAGGGATAGAACCTGCTTCTCTTACTTTTCCTGAATGTTCTTTACCACCAGCGGCACCTGGGTACTAGTAACAGATGGGAAAATATTTGATTAAATAACTGTTAAGGGGACAGACACTTATATTTTCCACCCTGAAAGTTAAAAGGAAAAAAAAATAAATTTAGGTTATGAAGATATTCCACATCTACATATTTTCAAAATGGATGTTAAAAAAGAAATAAAATAATAAATCCGGGCCTTTTTAGGACATGGGCACTTTTATAATTTCAAAATGAGAGCTAGATTTTTCAGTTCCTGTAGTAAGAATAAGTACAGCTCAGATTTTATATTTTCAAAAGAAAAATAAAAGGGAGACTATTCATCTTGGGTGTGCATGAACATTCCCTGCCCAATTTTTCAACATTTGCTTTTTTTCTGACAAAATACTGCTTGGGAAAGTATTGCTCCAGCCATGTGGGTGATTGAGACTATAAGGGACGTTGGCTCTCTTGAAGGAAGAAACACCAGAGTGTTGGGATGGGATGTCCCCTCCTATTAGAGAAGAACTTAAAGATGCATAGAGAGGAAAATGTGATTATTTTAAAGGTCACAAGTCCCGATGAGATAAGGCTAAAGAGGTGGCGATCTCACTGAGGCTGAATTGGATTATGAGATGATTTTCCTTAGGCCAATTCATCAAAGCTTGTCTAGATTAGACACTCATGAAACCGCTGCTGGGAAGCTTGAAAAGGAAACTGCGAAAACCAAGACATTTACGTAGCTCTTTCAGAACATTTCATGCAATCTAAAAACATTGTATATCCATTAAGATTTGATTGGCCATGATTCTATGTAGGCTGAGAACATATGTATAGCAACAAGCATAGCATGGCAGAAATATCATGACAATCACATACATGTTTGGGGGATGTAAGAGAGATATGATAAAGAACATCCCTTCTTCCATATGATTATTTTAAAAATTTTTATTGAAATACAGTTGATTAACAATGTTGTATTAGTCTTATGTGTAGAGCAAAGTGAGTCATTATACATCCATCCATATATATATACATATATATATAAACATATATTCTTTTTTACATTCCCTTCCCTTATAAGTTATTATAAAATATTGAGAATAGTTCCCTGTGCTATACAGTAGATCCTGGTTGCTTATCTACTTTATAGGTAGTGGTATATCTGTATACTTATAAGTGGTATAAGTGGTATAAGTATAGTATATTTGTTAACCCCAAACTCCTAATTTTTCCCTCCCCCCTTCCCCCTTTGGTAACCACAAATTTGTATTCAATGTCTGTGAGTTTACTTATGTCTTGTAAACAAGTTCATTTGCATTATTTTTTTAGATTACACACAAAAGTGATATCATATGATGTCTGTCTTTCTCTCTTTGATTTATTTCACTTAGTATGACAATCTCTAGGTCCATTCAAGGAGAGGCAAACGGCTTTATTTCATTCATTTTTATGACGGCGTAGCACTCCATTGTGCATATGCACCACATCTTTATCCATTCATCTGTGAATGACAGCTTAGATTGCTCCCATGTCTTGACTATGGTGAACAATGCTGCTATGAACATGGAGGTGTATGTATCTTTCCTAATCTAATAGTTCTCTCCGAACATGTTCAGTTCAGTTCAGTCACTCAGTTGTGTTAGATTCTTTGCGACCCCGTGGACTGCAGCACTCCAGGCTTCCCTGTCCATCACCAGCTCCCGAAACTTGCTCAAACGCATGGCCATTGAGTTGGTGATGCCATCCAACCATCTCATCCTCTGTCAGCCCCTTCTCCTCCTGCCTTCAATCTTTCCCAGCATCAGGATCTTTTCCAAAGAGTCAGTTCTTTGCATTAGGTGGCCAAAGTATCTAAGTTTCAGCTTTAGTATCAGTTCTTCCAATGAATATTCAGGACTGATTTCCTTTATGATTGACTTGTCCCTTGCTATCCAACGGACTCTCAAGAGTCTTCTCCAACACCACAGTCCAAATTATCAATTATTTGGCACTCAGCTTTCTTTAAAGTCCAACTCTCACATCCATACATGATTACTGGAAAAACCATAGCTTTGATTAGGTGGACTTTGTCAGCAAAGTTATGTCTCTACTTTCTAATATGCTGTCTAGGTTGACCATAGTTTTTCTTCCAAGGAGCAAACGTCTTTTAATTTCATGACTGCAGTCACCATCTGCAGTGATTTTCAAGTAACATCTGAATATGTTATTTGAAACCTATTGAGAAGCCAACGAGAGTCAGCAGATTGAAGCCACGGGATGCCTTGATTATTGATCGAGCAGCTCATGGAGATGGAGGCTTCCATCTGCAAATGAACGGGTTTCCTAGCACTTTAGTCCCAGAATGAGCTTATCATGAGCATCTTTGCTCGGGGAACCTGGCTCTACAAAACTGACAGTATCAAGGAAGCAGTAGAAGTCACATCCTTTGGGTAAATGACTCCCAGTGGAAAAAGAGATCTGAGCTGAGCACCCGAGGGCACCGCTTCTAAATATTCCCTCAGAGAGTTCACCCCACCTTTCCTGGGGAAGAGCAAGTGAAGAGACAGAGGCTGACCAGTAACAGGAATTATAGCAGAATCCCCTCCCCACAACTTGGGAGGAAACGCCAGGACGGGAAAGAAGTACGCCTCCCCCTTCAATGGCAGGTTAAAACTGGGCTGCTAGCTTCCTCCAGAACACAGGGATGGGACACAGATTCTGAAAAGGCAGGCAACCAAGAAGACATGTGGCTTGGAGGTCAAGTTCCTGGGAAAGCTGCAAGAAAAACTGAAAACAATTACCCTGGAGAAAAAGATTCTAAAGCAGCCAAAATGTTTCGAACTTTTTTTTTTGCAGGAGCTAGGGAGTTGACTTGTTTCTGGAATTGCAAACGGGAAACTAGGAACTGTGGGAGAAGTTTCAGGACACAGACTGCAGCTCGCTGTGAGGACGAACTTTCTGACCACTAGCGTGCACCCGTATCAGACTCCTCGTGTAGGACTGAGGTCCCAACTCGGACTGTGTGAGCAGGGGCTGGAGGACTTTCTTTCCAGGATACGTGGAGGGGGTTTCCTGCATTGGGGAGGGGAGGGGGGAACAGATGGTTTGAGACTTCTCTGGAAGGCCGCATTTTTATATTTCTTCCGTTTCCTAGGTAGACTTGCAGTATTCTGGTGCCTCCAATGCTCTGAGTCTGAAATTCAGAGACGGTGCACCCCTAGCTTTTAGTGAATGTGTTAAGTTCAGACCAAAACAGCCAATCTTACCGGAAATCAACTCTGACTGTATATTGGAAGGCCTGATGCTGAAGCTGAAGCTCCTATACTTTGGCCACCTGATGCGAAGAACCGACTCATTGGAAAAGCCCCTGATGCTGGGAAAGATTGAGGGCAGGAAGAGAAGGAGGCGACAGAGGCATCACTGAATCAATGAACGTGAGTTTGAGGAAACATTGGAAGGTAGTAAAGGACAGGGAACCTGGCGTGCTGCTATCCATGGGGTCGCAAAGAGTCAGACACGACTGAGCAACTGAATAGCAACAAAGTTCAGAAACTCCAGTCACAGGCTACAGAGAAAATGTCCGCAGACGATGGTGTAATCCCATGGCCATTGAAACCTCCTTACCGGATCCATGTTACACCTGTTCTAAATGATGGACAAAGTTTAAGAGTGTGTACCATTGACTGTTCCGGGTAGCTTTGTAAACTTAGAAACTTTCTCAAACAGCCCAGCAGCTCTATGAGGCAGTCCAACCTCATTTGGCCAGGCAATGTTTTGGCAATGTTTATGCAGCTTGTAAGTAGTGGAAACAGGATTCAGGACCCAGACAGCCTTGACTCATCAGCCTGCGTGCTTAGCTGCTGGGCTAAGCTGTATCAGCCTTTCAAGCCACACTCCTTTATAGACCTGAGCTCAAAATGTGCTATTCCCTATCCAAAGAGAGAGTCTTCTATCGATCTGAGCAGAGCAGAAGCAACCTATGCAGACCAGAGGTGATGACAGCTGACCAGAGGCAAAGACAACTCAATGAAAAAGGGCCTCTTTTTCTTCAAAGTTCTTTTTTAGAGAACTTTTTTGCCTATGACCCATCTGTGAATGGGCTTCGCTAGTGACTCAGATGGTAAAGAATCTGACTGCAATGAAGGGAACCTGGGTTTGATTCCCGGATTGGGAAGATCCCCTGGAGAAAGGAATGGCAACCCACTTCAGTATTTTTGCCTGAAAAATACCATGGACCAGAGGAGCCTGGGAGACTGCAGTCCACGGGGTTGCAAAAAGTCTGACACAACTAAGCAACTAACACTTTTCTCACTTTCATCAGTGAATAACTGCATTTGTAAATAGGTGCTACATTTTTAAATTAATTTATTTATTTTAATTGGAGGCTAATTACTTTACAATATTGTAGTGGTTTTTGCCATACATTGACATGAATCAACCATGGGTGTACATGTGTCCCCATCCTGAACCCCCCTCCCACCTCCCCCCCATCCCATCCCTCTGGGTCATCCCAGTGCACCAGTCCTGAGCACCCTGTCTCCTGCATCGAACCTGGAAAGGTGCTAATAAACCCCCACCCTGGTGATCTTTGGGATGGCTTCCGGTTCCGTGATCAGAAGGCTTGGTTCAAACAGCAAGCAGGAGGTTCAAAACAGACCCCTTTCCTTTCCACAGTTCAAGAATACGGTTTCATACAGGATCTAAACCTAACAATTTAGCGGGATTTTCCTTTGTAGTAATTATGCAACGATCAGTGTCTCTGTCTCTCCTAGGGGGAAAACCTACTAAATATATGTTCTATCTAAAATTGTTGTTTTTACTGTTATAAACCAGGACAAGTGAGGTGCTGTTTCATATTTAGCAACATGTAATTTACCTCTTATACATCTTCTTTTAAACTTGTGGTTACCTTGTCTCAAGGTAAAGAGCAGCAAACAATAAATTATTGTCATTATCTTATAATCAAACACCGGGCTGCCAACAATGGATGTCATTATGTCCTAATGGGGAAATAACCAGCTAATTCTACAATGGTCATTATGGCGGCAAAATTTAATAATGCTCTGATTTCCCCACCCCCAACACACACATGCTTCTTATTTTCAACACCAATTAAAACTGTTTTCAAGTGTTTCTTCCTACATTGTCTGAATCCCAGTTAGCAAAATGATTGTTTAGCAAATGAGATCTGGCAGCAGGCACTGAGGAATTCTGCTCCTTTAAATTGGGAGCCTATTAAAGGAGTCTCAGAGTTCTGGGAGAAGGCAAGCTACCTGGAGAAGAGTCGAGGAGGGGAGGGGCGTCCGGGAGGGTCTCCACAGTAAAGTGAGAAGCAAGTGACAACCATGTAAGTAACACAGACCCATCAACCCCCACACAGCCTAATGAAATAATATTTCTAGCTTCAATTTGCAAATGAGCAATGTGAGGCTTAAAAGTGTTAAGTCGTTCAGTTGTGTCCAACTCTTTGCGACCCCATGGACTGTATAACCCTCCAGACCCCTCTGTTTGTGGAATTCTCCAGGCCAGAATATTGGAGTAGGGTTGCCATTCCCTCCTCCAGGGAATGTTCCCAGCCCAGGGATCCAACCCAGGTCTCCTGCATTGCAGGCAGATTCTTTACCATCTGAGCCAACAAGTTACCCCATCCAAGGCTTAGAGAGATTAAATAAATCCCCAAGGAAGCATGACCAGGGTGTGCTGGGGTCCAGACTGAAGTTCTGACCTTGGGCCATCTGAGCTTGTGGCTCATCTAGCAATTTACACCTGCTTGTCCCTGCAGTCTCAGGACATTCATGCCATTTTTTCATGTGTTTTAAGTGTAAGCCTTTTCAGCAAATTAATAGGGAACCTGGACTCCTGGGAGCCTACAGCAGACTAGGAGCAATCTAGCCAACAAGGAACCCAGCGCTGCTTGCCTGTTCACAGCGGGCTTGGTTTTAACCACTCTGCTCCCTCTGTGCTGTACTGCGCTTAGCTGATTCTTTGTGACTCTCTGGCATGTAGCCCACCCAGCTCCTCTGTCCATGGGATTTCCCAGGCAAGAATACTGGAGTGGGCTGCCGTTTCCTTCTCCAGGGGATCTTCCCAAGCCAGGGGACAACCCTGCACTTCCTGTGTCTCCTGTGTTGGAGCCAGATTCTTCACCTGCTGAGCTATCAGCTTCCTTTGTTTGGTACCAAATACCCTTAGATTCAAGGTCAGCAGACTGGTTTTTATAAATAAGGTTCTATACAAACATAGCCATGCTTCCTCATTTAATTTTTTTTTAACTTATCTATTTTTAATTGAGGGATAATTGCTTTACAATATTCTGTTGGTTTCTGCCATACATCAACATGAATCAGATACAGGTATACATATTCATTTAATGTTATAACAGGAGATGTGAGGAGGCTGACAAGAGTCCTGACAGGCTTGCAACCCGACCTGGTGCGGAAAAGTCTGCTGACCTCTACCTGAGATGATTTAAGAAGAGACAGACAGTCACTCGGACCAGGCTTCCCAGGTGACTCAGTAGGCAAAAACAATCTGCCTGCAATGCAAGAGTCGCAGGGAATGAGGGTTCAGTCCCTAGGTCGGGAAGATCCCCTGGAGAAGGGACTGGCAACCCACTCCAGTGTTCTTGCCTGGAGAATCCCACGGACAGAGGAGACTGGTGGGCTACAGTCCATGGGGTCGCAAAGAGTCGGATAGGACTGAAGTGACTGAGCACGCAGGCACGCAGCCACTCGGACCTAGAGGAGGCTCCTGGGACAGATAAGAGCCAGGACCAGCTCTCGGGTAGAGCCCTGGTGTCGGGGAGGCAGCCAGAGGGGGCGACACACAGCTCTGGCCCTTGACACCCTGGCGGGGGCAGGTTCCCAAACCCCCTGCAAGCCTCTGTTTCTTCATCTGGGAGACAGACCCACAGGATCCCCCCAAGACCTGCCATAGACAGCTCAAAAATATTACCTATTACTCTGTCATTTTTTTTTCTAAATTTTATTATTTTTGTGTTAACAGAGAAAAAAAATGCACCACCTAAAATTTGAGGGTTAGCTTTTATTTGGTGGTCTCTCTGGGCTCTTAACCCTGGGAGGCAGTCTCCCCATGGCTCTGAGAGATTGTTCCAAAGATGTAAGGGAGGGGCCAGGTATACAGGAGTTAGGGCCACAAAAAGCAGGCAGTCGGAGCTTCAGAAGATTACTGTGAGTTAAAGAAAACCCCGAGCACCTCCTGGGCCCCGGCATCCGTCGCGCCCAAGGCCCTGAGACCCGGCCGCCTCGCCTGCTGCCTCCTCTCTCCTCCCCACGCGGACGGCCTTTCCCACAGGACGTTTTGGCCCCTCCGCCGGGCCCATGGAGGCCCACCTCGGCCCGGGTTCTGCTCACCCGATCAAAAGCACAAAGCTGAGAGGTGGGGTTCACCTTCCAAGGTCACAGCAGGAAGGACTCAAGACAGCACTCTCACCCGCATAGGTTAAGAGTCCTTCCCAGTCCGACTGGGAAGGAGTTTGAGAGTGGAAAGCTCTCCCTATGCACTTCTGCTCCCCAGGGCCTCCAGAATGCCCACTGAGTGTTCATAAATATTTGTTACTGGAATGAATGACTACCTGAATAAATGAAGCTTAGAAATCGCCTAGTTTAGGAGTTACTAAATGCCTTTGAGTCACAGATCTGGGAAAACCTGATGAAAGCTGTCAATATTCTGGAGAAAAACACATATCCAGGACACTTTGGCACATTACTTCAGGATTTCAGGCTTCCCTGCTGGCTCCGACAGAAAGAATCAGCCTGCAATGCAGGAGACTGGGGTTCGACCCCTGGATGGGAAAGATCCCCTGGAGAAGGGAATGCACCCCACTCCAGTATTCTTGACTGGAAAATTCCATGGACCGAGGAGCCTGGTGGGCTATGGTCCATGGGATGGCAAAAAGTCAGACAGGACGGAGCAACTAAACACTTGGACTTTCACAGCTCCCTCTGAAGGGCTAGAAAGCTTGTGGATTCAGGTTAAGAACCGCTAACTCATTCACCCCCTTTTAACATCTAGATGAAGAGACTCAGGCTCAGAGAGGTCAGGAGCATCTTAGTTTTGAGGCCTTTCCTGCTTTCCATCTCACTTCCTGCCTACCGCCCACCTCCCCCGGCCTCTCAAATTATTCACCCGCTCCTGTGTGCTCAGAACGAATAATCTGTCGTTCAATTTGGCTGGGTGGTTGAGCATTTCATTCAATTTACATTAGAAGTTCTTATTTTAATTTTTCTAATATTCCCATTATTAATGTCGGTTTCAGTCATCAGCTGGTTGCCCAATGTTAAAACGTCTTTGAAACAGAAAATGAATGCAAATAATTAAAAGGAAAAAAAAATCTGGGGAAAGCTATCCATTTGTCAGGTTTGGCATTAAAAAATGTCTTGGAATGCAAGGTTTGGGATAATAAAATATATGAAGTTTTTTTTTTTTTTAATAAATGAAATCCAATAATAATCCTGTCAGTTTTTTCAAGTCCCATCATTCTTTCCGGAGGCTCCGTGATAAATCTTTCTTGGGGACGAAAAGCTTTATGGAGTGTCTACTCCTGGTCAAAGCCTCATCTAAGCGGGCCCCGAGGAATCGGAGGAGGCTGAGAGCAGCCCCCGCCCACAGGAGGGTCCCAGTTTAGTGGAGAAGCAGAAGGAGCAGGAGGCCTGGTCAGTGCTGGGTTGAAGAGACCTAGGGGGATGTGTGTGTGGCAGGGGTGGGCTGGGAGGCAGGCTTGGGTGGTGGCACTGATGGAGCTGAAGCCCCAGGCAGGCAGAGTAATTCCAGGTGCCAGGAGTTGACATTATCACAGGAGCTGTTGGTTGGGACGAGGCTGGGCCAGTGGAAGGAGGCTCACAGGAGCCTCCTTGAACATTTTTCTACGAGTTAGTGTGATGTTGTGTGGGCAGGATGTGGGTCAGAGATGTACTGAGGGGAGGAGCTGATGGGGAGGAGGGAGGTGGGAAGAAGTGAGCATGGTCGCTGAGTCAGACGGGAGGAGGCGGGCGCTCTGAGGGCCAGCCCCAGCAGGCCACTCTGACTCAGTCTCCCTTTGAGACTGGATCCGCGGTTGGCACATACCATCTCTTTTCTTTACCCTCCTCTCCCCTTTGCCCAACAAAGGACAGAAGGGGTCACAAGCAAAAGCCACTCTGTACAGCGGTGGGCAAGAGATCAGACCAGTCAACCCTAAAGGAAATCAACCCTGAATATTCATTGGAAGGACTGATGCTGAAGATAAAGCTCCAATCCTTTGGCCACCTGGTGCGAACAGCTGACTCATTGGATAAGACCCCAATACTGGGAAAGATTGAAGGCGGGAGGAGAAGGGGATGACAGAGGAGGAGATGGATGGATGGCATCACTGACTCAACGGACACGAGTTTGAGCAAGCTTCAGGAGTGGGTGATGGACAGGGAAGCCTGGCGTGCTGCAGTCCATGGGGTCACAAAGAGTTGGACACGACTTGGCAACTGAACAACAGCAAGAGCAGTGGACAAGTGGGTGAAGCTAAGCTTCGCACCTTCCTCTAGGCAAAGCCCCTAAGGGAAGAACATTGGTTGAACTCCCAGGAAGATAAGACTTGCCCGGGAGGAAGGAAGACCCGAGAGACGAAGAGAGGCAACTGAGGTCTTCTGGGGTCCTGCTGGGGCCCCGTGGAGGTAGACAGGAAGGAGGAGCTTGCGCGTGACTAACGCATCCCCAGGAAAGTCAGAACCTCCTGGATTCCAGCCTAGAAGTGGGGAGGGAGTGACAAGGCCACCAGTAAGATCCAAGGCCAGTGACTAGGAAACATGAGTGGACAGAGGTTAAAGGCATGGTTCTCCTCTCTGTAGCATCTGACAAACAGTTGAGGGTTTTTGTTTTTTGAGCTAATAACTTTCTAACGATTCAAAGCATGTCACGATATCCAAACTGACGCAAGTGTTCCCTCCGTGGAATATCTACAGTGACCCTGAGACACCTCCAGCAGCAGTGACAGAGGCCACGGAACCAGCCAGGAAAGACCTGCCTCGTTTTTGTCTCCACTGGGAGCCAGGGCTCCTAGGGTCCAGGAGTTGTGGGAGGAAACCGGGAGAGGCTGAACATGCAAAAAGGGGGCATGGATGAGGTATGGAATGGGGCACGGGGTCACTTCCCTGGGGGAGTTGCTTTGAACACTCACTCTGGCTTCTATTTCACCTCTTTGACCTTCTTATTTCTCCCGCGAAACAAGGATGATGATGATAAGAAGGGAGGAAAATAGGAAGATAGTTCCTTTATGGAATTTCAGTGATGATGAAATAAGAAAATGCCCATGCCATGCCTGGGACCAAGTGCCACACAGATGGAGGTGTTTGCTAAGTAATCCAGTGAGCATGCTTTGGAATAACATCTCTTGAAGTTATCAGACCTTGCTGCATGGCGGCAGGACCACGGGTGTGGCTCAGACACAGGGACACTGCTGTGAGGACCTTGCAGCTGAACAGCAGAGAGAACAGGGAGCAGATAAGAGGCTGACCTAAGACAAGACGCACACGTGCTTTGAGAAAGGAACGGATAAGGTGCTGCAGAAACGGATTTCCAGGGCAGCTATCCCTGGCAGGGGCTGCATCATGTCCCATGGACCTGGAGGGGTAGCTGAAGCCAGACCATCTGGCTGGGAATTTCTGCTCCTCCTCTTGGGACCATCTTGGCTATGCTCTGAACTCCGTTCACTCATCCATCCACTGAATTGGTCACAGTATTTATTGTATGCCTGCTACGGAGTGGGTGCTGATTTAAGGGCAAAGATAAGGCAGAGAACAAGATAAAGCCTTTGCCTCCTTACAGCTTCTTCCCACGATTTCCTCATCTATAAAATGGCACTAATACAATTACAATCCCATAAAGTGCATTTGATCTCATGAGGATTAAACCCGAGGTTCCATTACAGGTGATTTGCCAAGGGCAACCTGGCTCACACTTGATGATCTTGTCACAACATCTTTTAAATGGGTTGCCCAGAAGATCCATTGTTGCAATTGTGCAAATAAAATGAGATAGCATTTCTGTATTACTCCCCTTCCATGCTTAAATGCCAAAAGACAGCTTTTGGTTAAAAACCCAGCCATATCTCTTTTTAAAATATGAATTAGGGCTAAATGTGTTTGAAAAATTAACAAGAGTGATGAAATAATACCCATGCTGGTAATAATAATAATAGAGTTACTCTTTCTTGAGTCTGTACTCTGCCTCACACTGTGCTCAGCATTTTGTGCACTTTTTTTGTCTGTAATCTTCAAACCCCCACGCTGTGAACCCTACTGTTGAGTTTTACAGATGAAGAGACAGAATTTTTGAGACCCTAAGTAATAGACCTGAGCTAAAACCATCAGTAAGTGGCACATCTAAGGTTCGTATTCCCTGATACCTAGTTTATTTCATTTTCTCTTTCAAAAAAAAATGGTAATAATTACAATTATAATAATCCTTTATATTTATATAGTGTTTTTTCAATTTTCAAAGGTTCATGAAACCTTGATTTCATGTGGATTCTCCAACAGTCCAAGAGACCAGATCAAATTCCCACTATACAGAAAAGGAAATTGAGGATCACAGACTTGCCTGAGGTCTTAGAGCTCAAGCTTTGAAGATCTGGGGTCTGAATTCGAACTAGTGTTGCTCAGTTCCATGTGTCCCCATAATTCCTGTCCCTTAATGTCAGAAATAATAAACTATAAAAGAAATGGATTGTTTGTATTAAAGTGTTAGTGTTATTCTTATCATGGTTTATTTTAAAATGAGATCAAAGAAATTAAAATTTGTAAATGAACTCACCTCAACTGAGAAAATAATACAATAAGATAGATGGTCCCTTTTTAATGAAAATCTTTCATGGACTTGTATCACCAGCAAGTACTGATAGGGTGAATTAAATTATATTGTTAAAAAGAGCACAATATATTTGAATATTCCATTCCAGATTTGCAGATAAAACATATGCAAATCCAAAACTGAAATGAGATGATGTCAAAAGACAACCAGAGAAGTAAGTTGCCGAAATTAGTTGCAACTTTTAGGATCCCAAGTTCAGGGCAAGTCAACAGATATGGTCCCTTTGATCTCATGAAATCATCAATATGGCTTTCTCATTTCTCCAGTGGCTCTCATCCCCACTTTCAGGGGACATTTGACAAGGTCTGATGATAGGTTTGTTCATCCCAACCAGCAGCTAGTGAATCAAGGTACGGGATGCTACTAAACATCATGGGATGCGCAGGACTGCCTTCCAACAACAAAGACCTGTCTGGCCCTGAACATTAGCAGTGTTCCCACTGAGAAGCCCAGTCTCAAGCTTAGGGAGAACATTGGGATAAACACCTTCAGAAAAGAGGATTTGAGTAAGCCCATTGGGAGCTTTACAATCTTACCAGTATAAGTATTTCCCCTTGATTTTATAGATGACTGTTGGCAATCTCACCAAACAATACAATATCTCCTCAACTGGGTCAGCACATTGACAAGGTGGTAACTCACCCTTCCTTCCTCCTGTGTAATGTGTGGCTTCCATCCGTCTCCTTTGAGCAGTACTGCCAACTTCCCATGCCACTTCTCCATGCCCGCCTCTGCCCAGGTGCCCCAGCATCACTCACACACACACACTCACACACACACGTGCATACCCTGGCTGCATTCCCCATCCCTCATTCAGTGGCCCCTCCTCCACAGACCCCCTCAATCCCCACCTCGTGCTGGATTCAGCTTCCCTCCACTGGGCTCCACCTTGGGTATAGCTTTATGAGATTGTCACACTGTCCTTCCCCATCTGTGTGTCTGTCCCCCACATCAAACTCTGAGCTCTGTGGGAACACCATCACTCAGCAGCTAAGGGAGAGGAAACTAATCAAGTAATGCATAAGTAGATCAATGACGGAGCAATAAGACTAGGGTGAGGACCACCAGAACTTTTATGCCGGGTACTTTTACCCTGGGAGCATCCAAGCCTCCTTAACCCTTTGACACGGTGGCTATGGGAGGTGGGGCAAAATCCATGAGTTAAGGCTCATTAAATAGGCAGATGGTTTGTTACTGAGGGACATGATGCTGCAAAATCCCTTCTATTTGAAAACCGCTGAAATGGGCCACTGTGTTGAATGAATGGAATCTTTCATGCTGCCTTGAACTCTCTCCCTTGCACCCTCACAGCTAGGGCACCCAGGGGATCCTCAGCTAACTGGTCCTTTCTCTCTTTTCGTTTCCTTGATTTCCTCTTTGGCAGTCTAGAGTGTAGATTGCAGAGGTGACCATTCCCTGTTTCCAGGCCATCCACTCCACTGCAGGGGCTAACAGAGCCAGCTCACCAGGTTCTCAAAGGCAGCTGGGATTACCTAGAAAGACAACGCTACGAAGATCCAAGATTGAAATAGCTCAAACTGGCTCCTTCCTTCCTTCTTCCCTCCCTCCCTCTCTCCCTCTTACCCTCTCTCCTTCTCCCTTCCCTCCTTCCTTCTCTCCTTTCTTTCCTTTTCTCTTAACTCCTCACCTTCACATTTGCATGGAACAAGCAAAGCTTTTAATCCCAGTGGTTCAGGCAAATGCATTAAAAAGATGAACATTTTAGTTAATGTTCTAAGAAGATTCAAAAAGCAGTTTTGATTGTGTACTATTAGCATTAATTAATTTCCAGGCTGGGACCAGCCGCTCTATTAGAGGAATGCATATTTTAATCAATTTCTCTGCCGCTCTGTGCTGCTTAAAGGTAGTTTCATGGGCTTTGTCTGTGCCATCTTTTCCGTTTAATTCAAGGCACCGTAGTAAATCTCGTGGCCTGAGAGTGTAAGAGCAGAAGCCACGCTGACAAGGAATCACCTAGGAAAAACGTCCAGAACCCAATGACGTTCCTTCAGAGAGCTAAGTACCTGCTCGTGCACAGGGGCCTGGATGAGCGTCACAGACACGGTCAGTGCCCCTGGGCCCACCACCCAGAGGGCTTCCTGCTATGACTTAGAAAACACCTTCCCTTCTTGAAGTATGCAGTCTTGGGGAAAGCGAAGGGCTCAAATATCAGAGAACAGGCTTGATGTACGTCAGTGTCTCTTGCACAGTAAACATCCTACACAACTGTACATGGCAGCCTCGGTCAATGAACGTGGTTTTCATCCCTGACCTCTGAAAGGATGCTGGCCCAGGAAACCCCAATCCACCTTTGCCAGTGTGGTGAATGTTACTGAAGGGACAGTCTTCAGGTTGTCTTTAGTGCTTTCCATGTGATCACATTGGCATCTATTTTTTCCCTCCCCATGAAAACTGCAAATTGCTTGGAAACCAAATCCTGGTTAAACATCACTCAGTACTCCGCAGTTTTGCACTGTAGTTGGTGAACTATAATTCCCCAAGGATGAAGCCCCCCATCATTCTTCACATACAACTTTATGTTCCCAGAGTCCTCAACCATTTCTCCTTTCATACATCCTGTGTGTGTGCAAAGAGAGTGTGAGTGTGTGTCCGTCTCTCTGTGTAAATGTTCAGACATGAAGAGATATGCATTTGACTATGGCAGAAAAAAGAGGAAGGTCACTACATACATTTGTATTAAGTCAAGCATGTGTATTTAATAGGCATGCATTGCATGTGTTGGTAGCTCTGGAGTGTTTGTGTGGGCGTGTACACATGTGTAGGCTTATGTGTGCATGCATGTTCACGCATGTGAATGAGGACATGACATGATGTATGGATATGTGTTTATACGTATAAATGTGTACGTGTTATAAATGTGCATATGTGTGAGTTTATGAGACAGCTTACAGCTTGAGGACAACATGTTATTGTCCCCATGGGAAAACTGAGGCAATACAAGGACAAACCGGGTGCATGCTAGTTGAGCCAACTCACATCAAGAAATATTCACAAAAGCCTCATGCAGTAACATTTACTTGTGACCTATTGGTCAGAACTGTGTAACACCATCTCTCTACACCAAAACCGAAACTGGGAAAGGTAAGATTGGCTACTCTTTATCTATTAGTGTGTTCGTCTGGGCCTGTTGTTATCCCAAGTGAAACCAGAGTTTTATCACTAAGGAGAAAGGTGAGAAGGGATTTTGACTGAGAGTGGATGGGCAGTCCTGCAATACCTACTGTCTCTCCCCTATAGCACCTAACAAACTTAAATGCTACAAAGAAATATATGAACCCAAGGTCCTTCTGGGATCTTCCCCTTATTATTTCTCACACGGAGATTTGGGTAAGGATTGTGAAGGCAAGAACGTGAGGTTACACCTTCTGACAAGGACTTGGGTTATCCTGCAGTGGTACACGGGTGTCTTTTTGTGGATGGTGTTTAATCAATTTGTGTGCTTGTATTTTCTCTCTCCTACTTCCTCTTTCTCTCCTACTTGGAAACAAAATGCCTTTTGTTTCCAAGACCACATACAGCATTCCTTTCTCTGCATTGTCTGTGGTCACGGGCACTGGGAAGGGCAGACCACTCAAGTGGGTTTTCTGGGGTCTTCCACCCAATCCCAACCAACCTCAAAGTGAGGGGACATAGTCAGGGAAGAGGAGGCAGAGGAGGGAGGAGAAACCACCCAAACAAACCAGCCCAAATCAGGCGGAGGGCTGTCTGATGCTTCATCTCACCCTCCCAGCTGCCCACACACATTTCCTGACCAGCTTCTACCATCAGAGCCTCATACTCACTTCACAAATTCATTATTTAACAGTGCACTTAGGCGAGAGGGAGAGGGAGACAGGGGAAGCGAAGCCAAAATGTCTCACAGGTTTTATTTGAAAGTGCAAGCAAATTTAGTTCTTGGAAAGTTTGCCAGATGGGTACACAGAGACTAAACCCTTCAGCTTATCCACAAAAAAGGAAACAGCAGGCAAAGCTATTTACAAATGGCATCTCCCACAACCACCAGTGGGGATGCCTTGCGGTTTGGGTAAACCTAGTTGATTCTCCAGGTAGCTTCCTAGCGGTGTACCTTAGCTCACACCAGTAACACAGTTGTCCACATCAGGTGGTTATTTCCAAAGATGAGGCAAAGAAAGTGTCTTTCCTAGTGTGATGGTTGAATTTGTGTCTCAACTTGACTAGGCCAGTATCCAGATATTTGGTCAAACATTATTTTGGATGTTTCTACGAAAGTGTTTTGGGGATGTGTTTAACATTTAAATTGCTGGCCTTTGAATGAAGCAGATTGCCCTCAGTAATGTGGATAATATTAAACACTTGTTGTTCAGGTTCTAAGTCATATCTGACTCTTTGCAACCCCATGGACTGCAGCATGCCAGGCTTCCCTTTCCTTCACTGTCTTCTGGAGTTTTTTCAAATGCATGTCCATTGAATCGGTGATGCTATCTAGGCATCTCATCCTCTGTCACTCTCTTCTCCTGCTATCAATCTTTTCCAGCATCACAGTCTTTTCCAATGAGTTTGCCTTCACATCAGGTGGCCAAAGTATTGGAGCTTCAGCTTCAGCCTCAGTCCTCACAATGAATATTCAGCATTGATTTCCTTTAGGATTGACCGGTTTGATCTCCTTACAGTCCAAGGGACTCTCAAGAGTCTTCTCCAGCACCACAATTTGAAAGTATATCTATGTGTGTGTGTGTGTGTGTGTGTGTCTGTGTGTGTCTGTGTTCTGTGGTATTGTTTCTCTGCAGGATTCTAAGACACCTGAAGACCAAATTCAGGTTTAAAAGTAACTGCCATTCCATTGTCCATAGAGTGGACTCACTGATTGAATGCCTACCAAATAAGTCAGGGAAATGCAGTCTGTAGGAAAATAAGATCAGAAAAGCCCACTCACATTGCACTGTGGTCCATGCCAAAAAGGAGGCCAACAAAGCATTCATAAGTGCAGAAGGATGACCCAAAACACAGCCCTGGATCAACAACTCAGCTGAATCTAGGAAAATAAGGAGAAGGTATGCAGATGGAGACATGGCTGGTAGTGAAAGGAGCAGTGTGAGCTGAGTGTTGAGATGTGTCAGGTTTTTCATGATGCAGAGAGGTAAGACAGGGTAGAAGAATGACCTGGAAGGAATCCAGCCACAGTGGCCGGGTGTTCAAAGGCATATGGCTCAGGGAAAGTCCGGAGCTGTATGTTACCACTTATACATGGCATCGGAAATCTAAAGCAAACGAATGTTACAAAAGAAACCAGCTGATGATGTTCTAGCAGGAGAAAGAGAAAGGGAAAAACTGAATGAATACAGTGATTTCAGGTGTTTGGAGAGGCTAGGAAGGAAAGGAGGAGGGTGGCGTGAGAGAGCAGGGTGCCAGGAGGGAGCTGATTTAATGGGATCATCAGGGAAGGCCTCCACCAGCAGACTTCTACCTGACTCCTAGAAGGCAAGACAGGCCAGCCAAGTGCAACTCCAGGGGCAGAGAGTTCCCAGGAGACAAGAGGGCATTTAAGGCAAGAGTATCCTCCCATCTGAAGCCCAGGGCTGTAAAAGCACAGTGAGCTGAGAGGCATCACTACAGACCACAGTCTCTTCCAGATAAAAAACAGGAGTCCGTTCGTCTTTGGGTCTCTGTTCCCTGGCTAAGTGGAGCAGAGAAGGAAACAGGGGAGGAAAGAGGAAAGCAAAGGAGAATGAAAGACAGGGAAGACCAGAGGAGGAAGGGAGGGACTGAAGGAGGGAGATTGGAAATGCACCTAAAGAATAAAGTCTCCTCCACGTGCCCGTTGGCCATCTGTGTGGCTTCTTTGGAGAAATGTCTGTTTAGGCATTCTGCCCACTTTTCAACTGGGGCGTTTATTTTTTGTTGTTGAATTGTCTGAGCTATTTGTATATTTTGGAAATTAGGCCCTTGTCAGTTGCATCATTTGCAAATATTTTCTCCCAGTCTATAGATTGTCCATTCATTTGGTTTACAGTTTCCTTGCTATACAAAAGCTTGTAAATGTGGTTACACCCAATTTGTTCATTTTTGTTTTTATTTATATTACCTTTATGATATATTATTTATTATTACCTTTATTATATATTACCTTTATTTATATTATTTATATTTATATTATGGAGACTGACCTAATATCCTGTGACAAACCATAATGAAAAAGAAGATGAAAAAGAACATATATATGTATACATATATATGTGTATATGTACATATAAAACTAGGTCACTTTGTTGTACAGAAGAAATTAATACACTCTAAATTCAACTATATTTCAATACAATTTTTAAAAATAAAATATATAAAAGTCTAGGATCAAGAAAAAAGAATAAAGTGCTTTCAATGGTTTCAGATTAGGGAATATCAAAATCTCAGGATACATTGGTTTTTCTGAGTTGCAAAACAGCAAGAAAAACACAGAAAGAAAAGAACAAGGAGATTTCACATTAGAAATATACAAGCAGGTCCCCTTGTTACAGTCAAAATACCTAATGAAGGCCCAGCCAATACAATTCCACATACCAATCTGGTATTTATTAATGAAGCAAGTCATGACTTCTAACTTATTGCCATGCACAGAGTACTCCCTTCATTAGTATAAATGAAATAGGAGGAATGGTGCCAAATGTTTCAAATGGGAACTACCATGAGACCACAAGGTGCAATTAGCTGAAAACATTGAGTATATCAAAGAACCGGTCTGTGAGTTGAATAATTCAGTTAATCAAGTTGGGAGAGACATGTATACATGTTAAAAAAAAAAAAAAAAAAAACACAACCTGTGGAAGACAGCCCTTTCAAGGTGCTAATAACAGGAGCTTTACATGTTTAGCTCAAAGTAGATAACTATATCACTGTTAATCGGGATTCTGGAGACACTTCACGTTAGGCCTGTGTCCCCAACCTGGGATATCCATGGACATAGTTTAACTAGCTTTCAAAGGAGGGAACCTTCATGGTTGAATGTCTGGAATTTAGTTTGGAAGACAGAAGGGAATACTTTTAACATTTATTGAGTGCTTACTACATGTCAGACTTCCCTGGTAGACCAGACAGTAAAAAATCTGACTGCAATGCAGGAGACTTGGGTTTGATCCCCTGCAGAAGGGAATGGCAACCCACTCCAGTATTTGTGCCTGGATAAGAATTCATGCCTGGAATTGGACAGAATTCCATGGACAGAGGTGCCTGGCAGGCTACAGTCCATGAGGTCTCAAAGATTAGGACAAGATGAAGCAACTGACACACACGTGCTTGTACAATGTGCCAGGTGCTCTCTATACATTATTTGTTCATGTCTCCTCAATTTTTGCCCAAACCCATTTTATAGATGGGAAAATCAAGGCTCAGTGAGCTAAAGGAAATTGCTCAAGATAGGCTTTCAAATTGAAGGCCTGTTTGTCGTTCTTCCATGCCATACTGCTTCTGCAAAGACTCCACACAAGAGGCTTATGGAGCCCCCAGAAATGCTGCCAGGGAAAGAGCCCCAACCTCAGATCAAGGAACCAAACTGCAGTGCTGGTGGTGTGGGTACCGGGAGCTGTGTGATTGCATCTGAAGAGGAGGATACTGGCCACAGCTGCTGTGATTTACTGAGACCCGGCTCCCTTCCAAAGTTCCATGTGCCTCGTCTCATCACCCACTCACTCCACGTGGCAGTCACCAAAACGACCCTCACTTCACAGGTGAGGTCACTGAACGCACTGTGACCCAGCTCACACTGGCTCGTGAGCCAGAGGTGAAATTCTCAGAAAGCGCATAATCCAGTTGTTAAACACAGATATTATCAAAAATTAAATGACATAAATTTACATTTAAATAAATGATATTAAAGACAAAGGTAATACATACTCCGGACTTCCTACTTTCTAACTACCCTACTGTATTTTACTATTATCTCTGCCTTTGGGTCCAGAAGACCCCCTGGAGAAGGAAATGGCATCCCGCTCCAGTATTCTTGCCCGGGAAATCCCACGAACAGAGGGATTTCTCTGAGCCCACACGTGGTGGGCTACAGTCCATGGGGTCGCAGAGTAGGATAAAACTGAGCGAGAAACACGCATGTTTATTGCATCTAAGGCTGCATCACCGCCCATCTCTTCCCGACTCCCAACTCAGCGACATCACACGGGCGGCTTACAATTCACCAAGATAGCAGTATTTACACCAGGGAAATCAGCCAATCCTGTACGTTAGAGGATTTTTTTAAAGCCAGTTGTTGAACATACTCAGCACATTAATGAGAGAGAGTGACCATTCCAAGTCAGGTTCCCGGGAGAAAATGTGTTGTTTTGACTAATTAAAGCTTTGACCTGAGACACCCTCAGGTCACCTTAGCAGAAGGGTATTTATTATGAAGATGTACAGGAAAGCAATAATAAAATAAGTGTTACAGATTCAATAAGAAAATAATCATCATTATCCTCAACAAAGGGGAAGCATTATTTATAATCACATGTTCCAGATTTAGCACAAACATCACCAAGATGCATTATCTAAACTTTTCTTTATGTTCAAACCAATTATACTTCTCATCCTAGGCATTTAATCTACATTTTTTTTTCCATGAAAAAGACAGCAATGTCTTTTTTGTTTCTATGTTGATTCTGGCGCAGACAGTTGCTTCTACCACAGATGACTCTGAAGGAGGCAAGGTTGTTGACCACTCCCACTATGTTCTTTGAGCACCCAAGTCACCACTGAAATAGCATCATTCCACAACACTTAGTAGGCAACACCCAGACAGGATTAGATAGAAACTCCTCTTTCCTCATGACCATCTTTTCCCCCGTTTTGTTCCTGCAGTTGTAGTCACTGTTGTTGCAATTGTTATTGGGGTGGTCGTGGTCACCGTGGTGGTGATGCTATGTTAAGGACAGGGTCCACAGGGCAAGACAGGGTAGACTGAAGCTCCCTTTGATGACTGCCCCTTCACAGGTTTTCATGTGGGGTTCCCACTTGTGGTCAAACCTCTATCCCAGGCAGGTTAACCTGCAGGAATTCACATCCTAACCACTCTCCTTAGGAAAGGGTTCCTTTAATGGTTTTTATAAAAGCATTTTGGCAGGTACACAAGGGATGACATGGCGCCAGTGCATCAGAGTGGGCAGAGTCTGCAATGAAAACATCTGGGAACCAGGCTCTGGATGATGGAGCACCAGCCAATAAGCCAGGGCCAAGTCCAGGAAGAGCACATTATCATTCAGTCGGGTCCAGCAGAGCTGCCTCCCTCGATAATGGATTGAAGGCAGAGGCATTCTCCTTATGTTTCAAGTTAATGCTCCCTTGTTTGCCTCCCTTTTAGGAAACCACAAAATTAAGGTAGACAGAGAAAGCCTGGGGATAAAGGAAGGAGCCCTGGCTGGAGTCAGGAGACCTGGTTCCCAGCACCACGATGCTGTTAACTCACCACCAAGCATCACACAAGTCCCTTCCTTGCTCTAGGCCTTCATTCTCTCATTTGCTAAATTGGGGGATTGAACTGATGGTTTCTGAAGTCTTTTTCAATTCTAACAACCTGGCATAAAGATTTAAGACCATGCAGAACAGACCTCATCAATTTTCAGGGAGGTCAGCTCAGCTCGGAACAAACTATCTTTCACTGAGAGATTTTCCGTTCCCAACATCCAAAGGAAAGAGCTCACTGGCATCCCTGTGCTTATCAAGCAAACAGAACTTCCTAATCACAGTTGATTGGCCCAGAGGTGAACAGGTAGTTGGATCATGTGCCCATCTCTAGGCCAATCAGGTGAATGGAGAGGGATACAGTACTCTGATTGGCTAATACTGGTCCAGCCCAGCTTCCCAGTCATAGTGATGGAAAAGCCAAGTTAAGAATTTGGACTTTATACAGTATTCAGTAGGCACAGAACTATCTAGGAAGTTTGTTAAAAATGCTGTTTTCACAGGGGTGGAAAAAGCCAAAGACCAACAAAAGGATATTGTCCAAATATTTTTTTATAGCCATAAAATGAAATACACCAGAGTTGTCAAAACGGGACAGACTTTATACACTGATGAAAATAGTCTCAAAGAAGGATGCTGCTGCTGCTGCTAAGTCACTTCAGTCGTGTCCGACTCTGTGCGACCCCATAGATGGCAGCCCACCAGGCTCCGCCGTCCCTGGGATTCTCCAGGCAAGAACACTGGAATGGGTTGCCATTTCCTTCTCTAATGCATGAAAGTGAAAAGTGAAAGTGAAGTCACTCAGTCGTGCCCGACTCTTAGCGATCCCATGGACTGCAGCCTACCAGGCTCCTCCATCCATGGGATTTTCCAGGCAAGAGTACTGGAGTGGGTTGCCATTGCCTTCTCCACAAAGAAGGATGACTAGGTACCAAAGACAAGATGAAGAGCAGAGGACAGAGGATTCTGTGCTACCATTATGTTAAAATGCTCATAACTGTATGGTTGTATATAATATGATAAACACGGCATTTCTTGGAGTGAAAGAAAAAAAAAGAATCAATTACTCAGCTCAATCAGTGTTTGTTTGTGCGTGTGTGCCTTTAATGCAAGCACAAAGCCTCATCTCCACATTCTGGTTCTGTAGGTCTACAGTTAGGGTAAAGAAAATGCTTATTGTTATTATTAATATAGCTGTGCTGTGTGGCATGTGGGATTTCAGTTCCCTGACCAGGGATTGAACCCATGGCCCCTGCCAGTGGGAGTCTTAATCACTGGACCACCAGGGAAGTCCCAAGAAAACACTTTTTACTAAAGAATCCACCACCCCTTGTGATTCTGACACAAAAGCACACTTTGGGATATATTGCTGTTGGCATTTAGGATCCACTGAGGGTCCTGTTTTAGAGAACTCCTTGTGATTGGGAAAATAAAGTGAAAAAGCTAAAAACAAATAAAACAAAGCGGAATCTGCCTTTTCCTAACATGAGAGTGGAGGGACTAGCCAAGAACCAGACCAATAGAGTACAATTAAAGGAGACGTGCCTACAGCCCTCAGAGGTCCCACGCAGATGTGAGAAGACAGTGCTGGCCCTGACCTGGCCAGCTGGGGGGTGATGCGCCTTCATAATCTTCCACTGGGGAGGGACCAGTTGATAAAAGAGGAGATACCACCTCCACCATCACCCTCGATAGCATCCTATGGTCCAGAGATCCTGATCTTGTTTTCACTAAACCCACCTCTCTATGCCTTAGAACACACTGTTTCTTTAATCTTTCCTTTCTTGTCTGTCTAGGCAACTCTGACTTATCCATCACACTATGGTCTTACCACCAGACTCCTAGGAAGTTTTCTTCTCTCAGTCATTTTAACTTTTCCCCCATAAGACAGTCCTTTATTTGCTCAGTCTGTGTTCCTGTCTGTCTCCCCCACATGTCTGCGAGCTCCTGGATGGGGCCTGGGTCCTACTCATCTTTGTGTCTCCATCACCCAGCAGAGAGGCTGGCCACCCTTGTGTAGAATAACCTTGGTTACTGTTGGCCTGCTCAGCTGAGTGCTCCCACCCCACTGGGTGGGAGAGAGAGTGAAAGTTGGAAACGGAAGGAGAATCTTCTCTCTTCCCTGTGAGCTGACTGACAGCCTGAATCTCCCCAGAAGGGAGACAGTCTCAAATCAATAAACCCTCTCCCTAGAACTAGGGGTTGGAGGGAGGCTATAGGATTCACGCTTATCTGATGAGAGCAAAGCAAAGTTTGTCATGGGATTCGGTTCTGTGTTTCAAGATAGCAGACTTTGATGCAAATAAAAGTTACACCAAATGGGTGTTTTATAGCATCTGGGTACCTGGGTTCAGTGTTCATACCCTGCAGAATGCAGAATGGCCAAGGAATCACCATGTTTTAGGAAAGTCTCCGTTTTAATATAAAATGTGTAATATCTGATTTCCTAGAGAAAACGTGCATATGGAATACACACATTGATAAGAAAGTGAAGGGAAACACTCACCTCCAGGGTTTCGGAAATTGCAACAGACAGCTTCTTTCCTAATTTGCAAAGAGAGCTGAGGAGCAGGGTGCATCAGGGAGCAAGGGAAGGTCCTAATGAAATTCTGAGCTGTTTTAGGCTCAGAGGTAAGTGTGGCTGTATCATGGCCAACATGATATAAAACATTTAATATCATCTCTGAGCACATCGCAAAGGCTCTGAACAGGATCCCAGAATTTCACAGCTCCCTTTCCGGAAACTCAGGAGTCTGAGGCTCAGGAAAGCCTACGGACGTACTCCAGGGTTGGCATCCCCGAGGTCCCTTCCCTTGGGGAAGAAGGAAGCTGTGGCTTCCGTCATCTGGCCTATGAAGGGAGAAAACTGCAGTGGCAGCCTTGCTTCCTGAATTTCATCCCTCCTGAATCCTGGAGGAGTCATTTCAATAGTTGTGTTGAAACAGAAACCCTGCTTCCAAGTCCTGAGGTCCCCGCCCACAAATGGCAAAAAGTTGTTGTTCAGTCGCTCAGTTGTGTCCGACTCTTTGCGACCTCATGGACCGCAGCACACCAGGCTTCCCTGTCCTTCACCATCTCCCGGAGTTTGCTCAACCTCGTGTCCCTTGAGTTGGTGATGCCATCCAACCATCTCATCCTCTGAGTAGGAGAGATCAGTTCACCCACCTCCTCTCCAGTTCATTCAGGTCAGCTTATTATTTCCCAAGAGAATCACAGTTATCTCAGTACCTCTGAGGGGTGGGGAGTAATGGTGTCCAACCCTTCCGCATCCTAGACATGGAGCATTTCCTTAATATAAATGGCACTGGGGAAATGGTTAACGCCTACCCAGTTCTTACTGCCTGAAGGACCTGTCCGAGGATTTCTGCTGACATGCATCCAGTTAGTCCTCCCTGTCACCACCAACAGTGGGAGCTACATTGCCCCTATTCTACAGATGAGAAAAGTGAGGTCTTAGAGGTAACATCTATGGTGAGGCCTGAGGACCATAGGAGTCAGCCATTGAAGGGGAGATCATGGAGGTGAAGGGATTATGGGAAACTCAGGAATGCAAGTGAAGATGTTAGCATTACCCAGTGTGCAAGAGGTTCTTAAATCTGAGTGGGCAACAGGATTAACTAAAGAGTTAGTACCATCAGTGTCTCCTGAGATTGGAAATAAACTAATATCCAACAAGAGGAATCTGGTTAAAGAAGCCTTAATGTAGCCATCTGATAGGATGATAGGACTTCCCTGGTGGCTCAGTGGTAAAGAAGCTGCCTGTAATGCGGGATACCTACAGGAGATGCATGTGCAATCCCTGGGTTGGAAAGATCCCTTGGAGAAGGAAATGACAACCCATTCCAGTATTCTTGCCTGGAAATTCCCATGGACAGAGGGGCGTGGTGGGCTATAGCCCATGGGGTCACAAAAAGTTGGATATGACTGAGGACTAAACAACAAGCCGTCCAATAAAACATTTCATAGCTGTTAAAATGGGGCACCTCTATTTTTACAGTGGGAATGCTCTCAAATATGGATAGCTCAGTAACAAAAGCAAGATGGAGAACAATGTGTACCCTGTGCTAGCTCTGGATTAAAAACTCCACCTGCCTGTATGGCTGTATAGGGGTGTGTGTGTGTGTTCACATATCCATATGCCCACATATTTATATACACATGAATGGGTAGGTATATGCACAGATGGATGTGTGTGCACATGTGTGTATGTATACACATGCATGTGTACATTTATATACATATATACCTATACATATATGTGTATATAAATAATTATCAGAGAGATATATATACACACACAGTGATATATAAATATAGTCCTACCTACACGGCTATATAGGTATCTGTGTTTCTGGAAGGATGCTCAAGAAATTAGGAGTTTCCCCGTAAAAAGAAAACAAATGACTGGAAGATAAGGGTGGAAAACAAGTTCATTTTATTGTGCATCTTATTTTTATGCATTTTGAATTCTATACCAGTCCCATATAGTGCCTTATCAATCATCCTCTTAAGCAAGCAACAGAGTATGCATATGTGTGTGTGTGTGAGAGAGAGAGAGAGAGAGAGAGAGAGATGAGAGATGCTGGCACTAGACCCCACCCACAGACTCTGACTCTTAGCTGGGGGATGGAGGGAGCTTCGACAGGAGGGAGGAAAGGGGTGGAGAGAGTGTTCTGGGAGGAAGCAGCTGGGGAAGGAGCTGGGCTCCACCCTGGAAGGTGTAGCCAGCTTAAGACATACAGGTCATGCATGAAAGGCTTGAAGGATGGCATGGGGGAGACAGAGGAGCAGCAGGGGGTGGCCTGCTCACTGGCAGAGGTATGGTGCCCACCAAACAGCTTCAGTGCCCACCAGATTTGGGAGGATGGGTCTCTTCTGAGCATCTCAGCAGCCGGTCAACGCTTGAGAGGCATTAGAAGGAAGAGAGGAGGAAGGGAGGGAAGGAGGACTAAACTAGGCTATTGACCCTTTAACATGGTCTCAGAAAACTTAAAGAAGAAAAAGTTCCAATTAAAATAGCTCCCAGGGTATAAAGTCATAATATTAAATCACAAGACTCCTGTTTCCTTGTGTCAATATACGTTTTCATGGTTTGAAACATTGAAAGAGCTTACTTCAAAAATATTTATCAGTATATCCACTCCAGTTCACCTACTGGATTTTTTTTTTTAATATTTTGTTTTATATTGGAGTAGTTCATCTCATGAATAATCCACCTGAAATGCAGGAGACCCCAGTTCGATTCCAGGTTCAGGGAAGAGGCCCTGGAGAAGAGATAGGATACCCACTTCAGTATTCTTGGGCTTCTGTGGTGGCTCAGATGAAAAGAATCCACCTGCAATATGGGAGACCTGGGTTCGACCCCGGGTTGGGAAGATCCCCTGGAGGAGAGCATAGCAACCCACTCCAGTATTCTTGCCTGGAGAATCCCATGGACAGAGGAGCCTGGCGGGCTACAGTCCATGGGGTCACAGAGTCGGACCTGACTCAGTGACTAAGCACGCACAGTGGATTAACAATATTGCATTGCCCCAAGCAATGTTCTGTAGACCCAGATGTTGCCAAGACTGCCCTTCCAGTCACTGCGGTGCTCTGAACTTACACACACTGACGTATGATGCATAGGGCTTTGGTCAAGCTTATCTCCAGTTCTAAGTTGGAAGAAGGAAGGTTTGTCAGAAAATCCAGTGTCTTTCAAAACCTCATGTAGCCTTCCACCTGACTGCCTTCCCAAGCTGGAGCCTGCATATGAACAAAATTGAATTCTGCCCATTAATTCGAAGTCGTTCTGTACTGATATAACATTTTGACTCTGCCAAAACAGTTTCTATTTCTGAGTAATTCTTTATTCCAAATTCTTCAAATTGGCTTCTTCTCCCAGTCCCGGGCTCCAGTCTCTGTAGAGTACTGCAGACTGCATATGTCCCCGAAGCATCTTTGCTGTCTTCAGAACTTTGCAAAGAACTCTTCAGGCGCCATCCGTGTTCTGTGATGCTCAGGAGGTAACATCTTTTGGATCCTTTAACTTCCAATTTGACTCTGGTATTTGTCATCCTTGTTCAAAGTTTGTTTCACCACTGAGAGGAATAAAAATGTCACCTTGACCCAGGCCAAGAGGGAGAGTGGAAGAATTGGAAGGCGCAGAGCAAAACCCACAGTGAAAACAGTGTTCTTGCAAATGATCCACTCAACGCCTTTCCCTGTAAAATAGGTAATGGACTGAAAATGCCTTGAAAGAGGAGGGTCTTCATGGATGTCCTTTGCTATATTTCCTTAGAAACTCAGCCCCCACTGGCCATCTCATACTAGAAGGTAAACACTGGGTATGGTGATCACCCTGGTTATTCCTAAAGGGTAGTATTTTGAGGTTCTCCTGGACTTAGAAATCCCAGGAAGGTATGGAACATAGAACCAACATCAGGGAGATGACAGAGAGGAGAGCCTTCCATTCCAGGAATCCCTTAAGGGCAAGGAGTCAATAGGTGTACTGTGGATCAATTGTCATTGGAATCATTCCACAGCCAGGATTTCCCTACATGCTACCCTCCCTCCAACCCATTTTCCCACCCTCTGCTCCCTTCCAAGTGCAAGGGAAATAGTCACTCACCTATGTACAATAAGTCCTTTGGTTCCTCTAATTTTCTTTAACCTTAATTTTTCTCAGAATCTATGGTTCTATTTCCCCTTTGTTGTTGTTGTTCAGTCACTAACTCATGTCCAACTCTTTGCAACCCCATAGACTGTGGCTCTCCAGATTCTCTCCTCCATCATCTCCTGGAGTTTGCTCAAATTCATGCCCATGGAGTTGGTGATGCCACCTAACCATCTCACCCTCTGCTGCTCCCTTTTCCTTTTGCCTTCAATCTTTCCCAGCATTGAGGTCTTTTCCAATGAGTCCAAAGGTTGGACTCAACCTTCTGCCAGAGGTTGGAGAAGTCACAACTTTTCCTCTCTTGGCCTCCTGACCACAGACTAGAATAGACCGAAAATACAAAAGAGGAGATGACAGTTTGGACACTGATGAATCCAAATGAGTCAGCTCTTTGTATCAGGTGGCCAAAGTGTTGGAGATTCAGCATCAGTCCTTCCAATGAATATTCAGGGATGATTTCCTTTAGGACTGACTGGTTTGATCTCCTTTCTGTCCAAGGGACTCTCAAGAGTCTTCTCCAGCACTACAGTTTGAAAACATCAATTCTTTGGTGTTCAGCTTTCTTTATGGTCCAACTCTCACATCCATACATAACTACTGGAAAAACCATAGCTTTGACTAGAGGGACCTTTGTTGGCAATATCCATGTGCAACCAATCTGATAGAAAAAGATGTGAGGATCTAGGATTGGTCCAACTTCAGTCACTGGAGAAGATGAATGCTCTGTAAGAGCAGTCAATAAAGAAGACGAAGCTGAAGAGTCAATAAAGAAAATGGAATCATCAGCTCTAGTCTTCAGTTTTGCTGTGAGTCTTAAATTTTGCTAGCGATCTAGGCATTTTACACTGAGTAACACATCAAGCATTTTAAGGAACTCCCTTGAAGACAATGGGACAGATATTTGAAATGTCAACTGTGGTGGAAATGCTGGTCTGAGCTTTAAGTAATACATGGTAGGAAACATTTCTTAAATGTGAACTAAAATTTTCTTTATTTTTTTCCCCTTGGAAATTCTCCCCCCTCCCCATCTACATCCTTTGAAGAGCCAGACTTTTCTTATCTTCATTGCTTCAGAGTAGACAGCATGAAGGCAGAAATAAAATATGCTGTTTGTGTCTCCCTGGCGTTTGTCTTACAAAAGCCCTGAGCCTTAGGGAGATAATCAGATATAAAAAATGGGAAAGGTTGGAGAAGTTACAGCTTTTCCTCTCTTGGCCTCCTGACTCCAGCCTAGAAGAGACGGAAAATGCAAAAGAGGAGATGACGGTTTGGACACTGGTGAATCCAAAGAGAGGGGACCCACATGCACATTGCTTTGTGGAAGCTGAAAATAGAGACAGCTTGATCACTGTTCCTATGTGGACCCCAAGGAAATGCCAGGAGAGAATAAATGGCTTCATGGAATACCCGCAACTTCACTAGAGGTCCTGGTCAGTCTCAAGACTCCCTGCACCCAGCCTGACCACAGAAGGAGCCCATGAAACTGGGAACCTGATGTGGAACCCATGGAACCACGTAAGATCTGAGGAGCTTCTCTAAGACCTAAGAGTGGGAAAAAAGACCAACAGACAGAAGGACTCAGCCCAGCTGAGATTGTGTTAGTTACTAAGTCAGATCTGAATCTTTGTGACCCCATGGACTGTAGCCCACCAGGCCCCTCTGTCCATGGAATTTCTCAGCAAGAATGCTGGAGTGGGTCATCATTTCCTATTCCAGGGGATCTTCCCAACCCAGGGATCGAACCCATGTCTCTTGCATTGGCAGGTGGATTCTTTACCAATGAACCACCAGGGACTGAGCTTCAGTTCTGTTCAGTCACTGTCGTGTCCAACTCTGCAACCCCACAGAGGGACTGCAACACACCAGGCTTCCCTGTCCATCATCAACTCCTGGGACTTGCTCAAACCAATGTCCATCAAGTCAGTGATGCCATCCAACCATCTCATTCTCTGTCATCCCCTTCTCCTCCTGCCTTCAATCTTTCCCAGCATCAGGGTCTTTTCCAATGAGTCAGTTCTTTGCATCAGGTGGCCAAAGTATTGGAACTTCAACTTCAGCATCAGTCCTTCCAATGAATATTCAGGGCTGATTTCCTTTAGGACTGACTGGTTTGATCTCCTTGCCACCCAAGGGACTTTCAAGAGTCTTCTCCAACACCACAGTTCAAAGCATCAATTCTTCAGCTCTCAGCTTTTTTTATAGTCCAACTCTCACATCCATACACGACTACTGGAAAAACCATAGCTTTGATTAGACAGACCTTTGTTAGCAAAGTAATGTCTCTGCTTTTAAATATGCTGTCAAGCTTGGTCATAGGTTTTCTTCCAAGGAGCAAGCATCTTTTAATTTTTTGGCTGCAGTCACCATCTGCAGTGATTGTGGAGCCCAAGAAAATAAAGTTTGTCACTGTTTCCTTAGCATAAATAGGGGGGTTACATGCAGAATGGCTCCCTTCAACAGCTCATAACCTCTATGAATACTCCACTGAAATTCAACTCAAAAATTCTTGTCCCACATTCAATAAAAACCATTACCAGGAAGACTGCAATCAATGCTAAAATGAAGTTTTAAAGACAACTCAAGAATACAGAAGAGGTGACATTCTATCAGGAATGGGGACTGTCCAAGTGCAAGAGATAGACTTGGAGCTGGACCTTAATGAACAGTAGGACTTCAACAGGTAAGGCTGAGAGAGGATAGTGAGGAGGGAAACAGATCAGAGAACAAGCAGAAACCGTGGCTGGAGGGGTGGGTATTCCAGGGGAGTGGATCCTGTCTCATAAATGTCTCTTCTTAAACATGGACCTCCTGATTCCACTGGTTATCCCACCCAGTCCTAAAAGCCAGGCTGAAACCTGGTAAGGCATGCAAAGAAATACAGGCTGAAGAACAACAGATGAATGGATAAAGATGTGGTACACATATACAACAGAATGCTACTGAGTCATAAAAAATAATGAAAGAATGCCAGTTGTAGCAACATAGATGGACATGGAGATTATCATACTAAGTGAATTATATCAGAAAGAGAAAGACAAAGACCAAATGATAGACCTTATATGTAGAATCAAAAATATGATACAAATGAAGTTATTTACAAAAGAGAAACAGACTCAGAGACATAGAGAACAGACCGTGGTTGTTGGGGTAAGGATGGGGAATTTGAGATTAGCAGAAGCAAACTATTATATAAAGAATGGATAACAACAGGTCCTACTACAGCACAGGAAACTATATTCAATATCCTGTAATAAGTCACAGTGGGAAAAAATGTGGAAAAAATACATATACAAAGACAACCCTTTGCTAACATGGATCCATATACTCAAAGCTATGTGTTTTTCCAGTAGGCATGCACAGATGTGAGCACTGAACCATAAGGAAGACCAAGCGCCAAAGAATTGATGCTGTTGAGCTGTGGTGCTGGAGAAGACTCCTGAGAGTCCCTTGGACTACAAGGAGATCAAGCCGGTCAGTCTTAAAGGAAATCAGTCTTGAGTATTCATCGGAAGGACTGATGTTTAAGATGAAGCTCCAATACTTTGGCCACCTGATGCAAAGATCCAACTCATTAGAAAAGACTCTGGATGGGCAAGATTGAGGGCGGGAGAAGGGGGAGACAGAGAAAGAGATGGTTGGATGGAATCACTGACTCAGTGGACGTGAATTTGAGCAAACTCCAGGAGATAGTGAAGGACAGGGAGGTCTGGTGTGTTGCAGTCCACAGGGTCACAAAGAGTCAGACCCAGCTTAGCGACTGAACAACAAGAAGTAACTGAATCGTGTCACCGTACAGCAGAAATTAACACAACATGGCCAGTCAACAATACATAAGTAAAATAAATTTGGGGGCGGGGAGAGACATATAGGATTAAGGATGAGTGCATCCTTTCTGAGGAGGTTGGAAAATCCCTCCAGAGCGGTGTTCCTCACCATCTTGCCCCTCAGGGTACACAACGTGAGTGCCTGGGGATGTTTCTCGGTTGTCAGGGCTGGGAAGATCATGCTACTGGGATCTAGTGGGTGGAAACCAGGAATGCTGCTACATTTCACAACACAGTGTAGGAAGCCCCGCTCTCTGCCAAGAAAAGAAGCAATGACCGTGCCGCAAATGTCAGTGGAGTCAAGGTCGAGGAACCCTGCTCTAGTGAACCCATCGAGATGCTTCTCAGCTGGTTCTTTAAAAATTCAAGTCGTATCTGAAAAACGATGCCATTAGATTCAATCCCTGGTCTGCTGGAGACGGGTCTACAAGGTGTGTATGATCTTAAAAATAAAAACAAAACAAAAACCCAAATACAGCTGCAGAATCATTGAGCAAATATTCGTTGAGTGCCTGCTGCATGCCCAGTGCTGTCCCAGCCTGAAAGGTGATCGGCAGATTGCAAGATCAGCGTGCACCTGTACCTCAGTGTGAGAAGAGAGAGACCCGGTGCTGGGGGACAAACCGCCGCCAACTCGCCATCGGCGATAGGGTTTGCTCAGCCTGAGTCACGCTGCCCTTCTGGGCTGACGGCTGGGATGATTCATCCACCTTCTCGGGGCCTAATCTCCATGGGCTCGGCTCCCATCTGGGCTCCAGCCCACTCCCATCCTGGGGAGGCCAGTATGAGCCCCGATCCGGCATGCACACGGGGGAGCAGGGATTCAGGGAAGGTGCGGCAAAGGCGCCGCATGGCGTGGCCCCGTTGGCAGTAGGAGGCCCCAGGAAACAAGACGCAAACAGGGTGCGCGGTGAGAGCCCCCGGGGCGGAGGGGTCCAGCTGCGGCCCTGGACAGGGCCGGCCTGTGCGGGCAAGTCCGACTGGGGACTTGGCAGAGTTCTCGCCCTCGGGGAGCCAGCCTGAGACAGAGATCTGGCCACCTCCTGCCAGGCCGTCAGCCGCGTTCCCACAGTCTGGGAAGGCCCCAGGGGGGAGGTGAGAGTTGCTCGGGCCGGCCCACCCTTCTCCCAGGGCAGCCACAGGGACCCTGGACCGCATCAGGCCACACAGCCTGCCTGGGACAGTGGGAGGAATTCACCGCAGCCAAGCCTCACCCGGGCCGGGCTGGGAGCGATTTCAGGAGGTACAAACAAGCAGAGGGGATCAGCTCTTAATCCCCTGATTCAGAACACGTACTGATTGAGCCTGATTTTATGTTGGGACTCTGCTCAGTTCGGGGATATGAGAATGAACAAAACAGACCCCCTTCCTGCTCTCAGGGAGCTTACAGTCTGAGGCCCATGAGCCACTGAGACCAAACCATTCTAACCATGAACTCCCAAAATTGGCCAGGCCTCCACTTTCTTTCAGCTTCCCCTGTGGCTCAGCTGGTAAAGAATCCACCTGCAATGCAGGAGACCTGGCTTCGATCCCTGGGTTGGGAAGATCCCCTGGAGAAGGGACAGGCTACCCACTCCAGTATTCTGGCCTGGAGAATTGCATGGACTGTATAGTCCATGAGGGTCACAAAGAGTCACACAGGACTGAACGACTTTCACTTTCACTTTCCACTTTCTTTCAGGGTTTCTCTGGTGGCTCAGCAGTAAGGAATCTGCCTGCAATTCAGCAGACCCGGGTTCAATCCCTGGGTCGAGAGGATCCCCTGTAGAAGGGCGTGGAAACCCACTCTAGTATTCTTGCCTGGAGAATCTCATGGACAGAGGAGCCTGGCGGGCTGCAGTCCACCGGGTTTTGCACAGAGTCGGACACATTAAGCAGCAGCAGCAGTCACGTTCTTTCATCGTTTCATTGGATTGTCCATAATGAGCGTGATCCCTCGTGACAAAGTGGGAATGAGGATTCGGGGAGGCTGAGACATGAGTCATGAGCACACATGCACAGCTGGTAACTGCAGCGCCTGGATTGGAACCCAGCTTTGTCCTTCCTTCCTTCCAGCCCCACTTCCATTCTGAGAGCTGCTCTTAGCATCCTTCCTTTTTTCTTCCAAGTGACAACAGTTCTTTGGGGGTGCGGGGACTAAGATCATTATCTACCTGGTCTTTATATTTAAACCATCCCTTCTTTCATTTTCTTATTCTCCACACGTGCACTGCACACCCACTGCATGTTGATAGCTGTGCTGGGTAGGGGCTGAAATGGACCAAGCAGCAGGACTTTGCTCTGTGATGCTCACACACTTGTGGACAAGTACAAGGTGCACAGGACGGATGGTGACAGTCACCCCTGGCAGGTGTAGATCAAGTCCTTCAGACACTCAGTTGAGAAGAGGTCTGTGCACAGAGGGGGCAATCAAGGAGGGCTTCAAGAAGGAGGTGGCCTGTGAGCAAAGTGTTGAAGAGTGGTTAAGTCAGTCACAGCTGGAAGGGACAGAAAGGGACCCTAGATGTGAGTGTGCATTAGCTTTGTAGTCATAAGACTGGGGTGACAGGGCATTCTGTGCGCTATCTCACCACTCTGACCCTCATGAGCCTCACCTGTGAAATGGAAACAAAAGCCCATACAACTGCCAAGATGGTCTAGACACCTTTCTCTGTCTGAAGCACATGTGTTCATCGTCTGTGACACTCCTTCCTACTCTCATCCAAGGTCCACATTGCAGCCAGAATGTCCCTCTGCCAACCCCCGAGGTCCTAGAAGTGAGACCATGTATGTGGGGACGATGACCAGCTGCAAGGAGCAAAGTGAGAGTCAGAGAGGTGAGCTGGGACCCCTTCGCCCAGAGCGCTGACCACACAGTCACAACGGGGCTAACTCCTTGTCGCTTCCAAGAAACTGGATCTTCCATCAGCAGTGTGCCAGTGAAAGGAAAGAGGCGTTCGAGGCAGACCAGAGCCAGAGGCAGCCTCGGGTTTGTATTGCAGCTGAATGAGATGCAATCACAGACGGATGTGCAGGATCCAGGCTTGCTGGCTGGTCTGGCTCAGCCCACACCTGCCTCGCCCTCCAGCCTTGCCAAGTGGACCAGGCTTCTTGCAAGTTTTCTCAAGACTATGTGAGCCCAGGGCAGAACAAAGAACTGAGACCTATGACCACATGAAACTCTCTGGCTCAATCCATACCATCATTTTCTTTCCAAATACCACCTACCCTTTGTCCTATGGCAATTGTGAGGAATCCCACCCCAGCCCACCCACTCTGAACCTTTAAGCGGCTCCCACACACAGACTCAGAAGTAATACTTATCTCACTATGTTTTTGCCTTTAGAGTCTGTGAAGCCTAGGACCTGGGTAGGGGTCAGCACTCTGATCTGTGGGCCCCTAGCCCACGACCTGTTTCCACAAATAATGTTTTATTGAAACATGTGTTGCATTGTGCTAAGTTGTCTCCGTCCTGTCTTTTTGTGACCCTGTGGACTGTAGCCTGCCAGGTCCCTCTGTCCATGGGATTCTCCAGACAAGAGTGTGAGTTACAAAGTGGTCTGGAAAAATATAAGTCGATGAGAGTGACTGTGTTTTTTCAGTTGAAACTAGTGGTAAAGGACCTGCCTGCCAAGACATAAGAGATGCGGGTTCGATCCTTGGGTCGGGAAGATCCCTTGGAGGAGGCATGGCAACCCACTCCAGTATTCTTGCCTGGAGAATCCCATGGACGGAGGAGCCTGGCGGGCCACAGTCCATGGGGTTGCCAAGAGTCAGACACACCTGAGCAACTAACATCATTGATTTACAGAGGTGTGTTCCTTTCAGGTGTATCAAGAGAATCTGCCATACATATACATATATCCCCTCTTTTTTAGATTCTTTTCTCATACACAGGTCATTGCAGAGTATTGAGTAGAATTCCCTGTACTATATGGTAGGTCCTTATTATCATATATAATCCTATATATGATATCACATATAGGTCCCATCTATCATATATAGTAGTGTACATACATCCATCCCAAACTCCCAGTTTACCCCTCCCTTCTCCTTTCCCCGTTGGTAACCATAAGTTTTTTTTTTTTTTCTACATCTGTGCAGAAAAACACCTATTTCTGTTTTGTGAATAAGCTTGTACATTTTTTTTTTAGATTCCACATATAAGTGATATCATGTGATATTCATCTCTGTCTGACTTCACTCAGTATGACCATCTCTCCAAATGGTGTTATTTTGTTTTTATGGCTGAGCCAGGAATTTCACAGGGGACATACCACAGCAGATCAAGCCTGATCTTGAACCGCAGATCCTTAGATGACCCTCAGGCCGCTGGGCAAGCTGAGCCGAGAGGAGCCCAGTCATCTCGTGGGGTGTCTCCCCTCTGCTCTCTGCAGGAGCTGCACCGCCATGGAAGGAACAAGAGGGACCCCCAATCCCATCCCCACCTTGCAAAGAGAGCTGGGAGCAGTGAGCCGTGGTGAGCAGGGGTCAGGTGCAGGCGTAGCTTCCACGGGACCGTGTTTGCCTCCCAGCTCTGCCCCTTGGGAAGCCACGTAGCTGCAGGCTGTTTGCTGACCTCTCCAAGCCTCTTTCTTCATGTGCAGAAGGACAGGGTGGTCCCCACCCCCTGGGTTTTCTGTACGGATTCAACCGGCTAATGCCCACCATGCACGTGGCATGGGAAAGCACTCAGGAACCAACTCCACATCAGATCTAGATCTGTAAAGTCCAAGGCGGCAAAATGGCAACCTGGTTTCTTTGCCTGCCCCATGTCTAATGTCCTGTAGGGGCAAGCCTTTCTACTTCCGAACCTCCTCCTTTAGGCCAGAGAGGTATAAACAGGGTCATCCGAGTCACCGTGATTGACAAACTTTCAGATGTGCCAACCGATTAACCTCCACCTGCGGCCACGAGGAAACCTGTCCCACGTTGCAGCAAGAGACGATCTCCGATAACATCTCCGTATTGCAAACTGACCTGATGCCACCTCCGTGTTGCAAACTGCACGGGCAAGCAGCTCACAGCTCCACCAAATAAACTGGCTTTTCCGCTGGCAAAAGGACCTCTCCTTTTAAACTTTTCTCTGTCTTTTCCTAAGGGGAGTGTATGTGAGTGACAACTGTATTCGGGTGGGATAAAATTGCACCCGCAGCAGAAGCTGAGGCCTTAGCTCTGGTTTTAATGAACAGATACCCAGGATAACACATTGTGAAGCCCTCATGTCATCTTTCACCTCTCATTCCTTCTTTCCCTTCCGCCCTTCCCTTTTCCTGACTCAGGCCTCTTCCTCCCCCGACCCCAACCACTTCTCACACAAAAGTTGAAGGGGAAAAATTACGAACTGGCAGCTACGGCAATTGCCATGAAAATCTAGTGCAATATATCTTGTCAAAAAATCAGCCTGCACGTTAAAAAAGAAGAAAGCCAAACTCAAGACTCAGAAGAACATGAAGTCTTTCCAGATTCTCATTCACTTTTTTTTCCTATTTAAATTTCTCCACATTTCTTTTTTTAACCTCTCCTGCAGGTCTTGATAATATATAGGACAAAAACACACACATACACACACACACACACACGCACACACACATACACACACCCCGCTCACTTCCTCACCCTGTCATTTAAAGTACGAAGAAAGTAGCAAAGAAAAATCTATTTTCAGCTCTTTTGCAATAGAACACTTTTCCCCACGGTGATGAAAAAAACTGGATTTCGAAGAAAGTCAAGTCACTGATGGAGACGAGGAAACATTTATGACCAGCCATCTGTTCATGGCAATGAAGTCCTGCCCATATCAAGTTATTTGTTCTCACATAACTAATATGTAAGGACTAAAGAGATGTGTGTACACAGCATCTACACTTCTATACATCTGAAAAACAAAAATGACAGGGAACTGTATTCAGTATCCTATGAGCATCCATAATGGGAAAGAATATGTAAAAAAAGAATACGTATATATATATCACTGAGTCACTTAGTTAGCACATTGTAAATCAACTATGCGCCAATAAAAGTTTAAAAATAATGAATAAATAAAAATAAAGACCCACTCCTGCCCTGGTCCACAGTCTAGAGATAACTAAACTAGTAAGGGTGCGGGCACTTCAAAGATAAAACAGGATTTGGGCCTCAAAGAACAAAGATTCTTATCAGATGCCTTTTTTCTAATGGTCCTTGTGCAGTAAAAATAAAGTCCAAACACTATAATTTCACTCAGAGAAAAGTTACAAATACTGTAGGTATCTTTAGAAACAGCTGCAAAAGTGGTTTCACTTCTGACAAGATTGGTGTTAATTACCGGCAAGGACTTCAGTATAATACTATTTAAATCATTTTAAATTATCCCTCTCAAAAATTAATTTTTCATCAAAGATTACACACACAAAAAAAATCATGATATCATCTCTGCAGCTGCGATTTAGTAATAATTTCATCTATTATTACCAATGTCAGTTGGATAAAAGAAAAAATGGCACCCCACCGTGCCGATCCCAGCACAGGCCATATATAGAAATTTTTAACTATCACTTATAATCGCTTTGATGAGCTTAAACCTCCTCTCAATTAACACCCTAAATGACACTGAGACATCTTAATGGGGGATGTAAGTAAGAGAAAAGACTTTAATCAAAGAATAAAGAAAAAAGTGCCAAGAAAAAAAGGAAGACTCGCCATATACCTCTTCATGTCCAATCCAACCAAAGTCCTTTATTGCCTTTTAAACCTTTTGTTGTCCCGGGATCCAGAGCAGTGCTACCAGGCAGAAGTAGAAAGACGTGTGGCCATGGCGGGATGCGATACCCTCTCCGTAGAAATAATGGCTCTCTCTAGGGCTTCCTAAGTCTAACAGCTAGACTAGGGGATGGGGACTTCGGAATGCCATCACTTGAATGAGTGCAGTAAAGAATGAGTGCAAAAAGAAAGACATTGTTCCCGGAAGACCATCTTTTGGGGCATCCCAGGGTAGCTGTTTCGGGGACCCGAGTCACCCATGTGAGGGGACCCCAACTCACTCTCAGCAGGGCCAGAGGATGAAACGGGTCCCGCTAGACACATTTGAGTTATGCAAACTCACACAGCCGTGGGGATGGTACAGAAGGACATTTCTCAGGCCATTATTTTTTATCGTGAAGCTGCTGTGCCTGGCCTTGGGGAGAGTTGAAAATAAAATGAAATAAAACAAAATCCAAATGAAAACTGACCAGCATGCTTTACTCTTTTGAAACCATGTTTGCGGTCTCCATGGTGATTTTTGTTTCCAATTAAGTTGTCCTAATGAACATGTGTTGGTGCTCAGGCTTTACTCCCAGGGAACAAACTGGGTAATTAATGGCCCTGCAGGAACCCTGATCTCTTGAGCCATCAATGCATATTGGGTCAAAAAAGCAACAGTTTGCAAAGTCTGGAAGACTACACTTATAGGTTAGGTGGAAGAAACTTGATTTTCAGAGTTGACTTACTTCTTTCCACACTTAAGCCACTTTAGTTCCCAAAGATAAGAAGGCTATGTTATTGCTGCCTGCTTTGTGTCAAGGTCTGGGAGGAAAAAGCGGATAAACCATATTCACCAACCGAAATGATGGTTTCCTACATCTGTGCTCACAGAGAACATCTGTGCAGCGTCCACCCGCAACAGTGTCATGGAGGCCACACTACATCAAAAAACTTCACAGATAACCTTTCACGGCAGGCTTTATCATCCAGCGTCTAGAGATAAGAAGGTAAGGATCAGAGAGCCTGAGAAATTTCCCAAATTTTATGCAGCCTTTAAGTAGAGAAGCCTGATTAGAAACTAGACTTCAGCACGGTAGGGACATCAGAGACAACCAATTTCAGTGTCTTTCCTCAGAATAAAGACTGGTTAACCAGACAGTTTGCCCTAACCCTGTTCTCTCGCCATACCAGCAAATCTATTGGTATTAGGCTATTATGTAGAATTATAACTATTTAATGTGTGGTAAAGCATTGTTTCTACCTGATTGCTTTTGAACACTGCTTTAAATACACACACACATACACAAAGGATAACCTGTACAATTCACCCTTAGTATCCATTTTTCTCAAAGCATTCTCTTACTGGTGTCTTCTTCCAAAAATATTTTCAAAGAGGTTTCATGCACGATCAGTCATGGCCAATTCTTTGCAGCCCCACTGACTACAGCCCACCAGGCTCCTCTGGCCATGGGATGTCCCAGGTAAGAATACTGTGAGATGCCATTTCCTCCTTCTAGATACAATGCTGCTATTGAGAAATGAGATTTTAATTTGAATGTTATTTCTGTATTGGTGATCTCTACTTTCTGTCTTCAGTCTTTTATTAAAAGTCAACAGTCTTTTATTAATCTTTGGTTTTCTTTAATGTCATCATGTTGTTCAAGAATGATTTTTCTCTTTTATGTTTTGTTTGACATTCCATAATAAATTATAACATGAATATAACATGAATAAATATATATATTTCTTATATATTACAATATATATAATATATATTATATAATATATTATATATATAATATAAATAAATAAATAAATATAACACGAATCTTCTTCCTTTTATTCTGTCATTATTGTTTCACAAATACTTTCTTCTTTTTCATCTCTCCTTCTATGGTTGCCTATTACATTTATATCAACATGCATGCTCCTGGCCTCCATTTATTTTAACTTTTCCTTTATATATTTTAACACCTCACACCTCATTGCTTCTTTCTTGGTGAATTCTTCAATCTGATCTAGCTCACTCATTTATTCTTAAACTACACTCACTGAGCTCTTGACTCCACTCCTAAGTTCTTTCTGCCCAGTTATTATATATTGTATCTTTAGTGTTCCCACGCGATTCTGCTTTGCAACTGCTTGTTCCTGCTTCTCAGTCCTAATATCCTTGCACGTTAAGGTTAGTCTCTTCTGATGTGGTTGAGCACCCCATACCCTTTCGTCCTCCCTCCTCTAGAAGTTAAGGGGCGAGTCACGTGTCCCTGGATCAAGATCACCAACATCAAAGTCTGGGCGTGGCCACTCCATTTGCGTGGTAACATCAAAACCCCATAGTAGCTTTCTGTCTGTGTCTCCAGGTCTGGCTCCTCCAGAGGGAGATTTACCCTCTCTCCATCCACTGACAATGTGGAAAGAAGCAGAGGTGGAAACACTCAGCCACTAGGCTTTTGACCTTCCCTGCTAATACTTGCATCCCAAACTTGCCCTCAGAGGTGATATTTCCTTACTGACTTCCAACAACACTGGGTTGACTTTGCTGTCTTTTACTTCCTCCGAGATGTCATAAAGTTAACAGCAATATGCCAAGGGCAGTGTGGAGAAAAGAACAGATAACATCTTCAAACATTCCTTTGTATATCTATCCTGCTAAAAATGACAAGTGGGCATCCTGTGGTCATCATACCTGTCTTTGGTCTCCCCAGAGACTTCTTGTTATGTTTTATATTACTTGTCTAGGTTCTTACTTTCATGGCATCTCTGATATGAAGTTCATGGAAGGGGGCCAGCATTCCACACTAACCATATTACTAAACCAGCAGGAATAAGACAAAAGCGTAGGATACTCAGAAGTAGCATGTGCAGAGAAAAACAAGTCATAAGAAAAGAACGACATGAACAAAACCACAGAGCACAAGCCGGGGGACGAATGGAATGCAAGAAAACAAGTTTCTTGGTTTCACTGTCTGAGTGAATCTGGGCAATAGTAAGACCCACTGGCAAATTGAGGACAAAGAAAATATGGCAGAACATGTGTCCTGGAAGTAAAAAATGAGGTGAAGGAGTATATTTTAAAAGTGGAGTCAGTTTTTGGCAAGCAATTGCTTGGGCTCATGTCATAAAATGATAAATACTTCCACATAACTTCACCGATTGAGCTGTTATACTGGAAAGTTTGAACTGCCATATCCAGCACTCAGGTAGATGAGATTAATGCTGACTTAGGCCTTTTTCTTTTTTTCTCTCACTTTTATTTCATCTTTGAGTCTCCTACAGCGAAGTCAGGTCTTCACCCGTGTCCACAGATGGCTGGTCTGTGAGTGGCTGTCACCCCACGGGAGAGAGGACAGACTTGGTTGGGACATCAGCTAGTGAATGATGCTCCCTGTGTTCATTTCACCAAAGGCCTGATGTAGTCAGTGCTTCATCACCAACCACCTGAAGAATCCTTTTCTTTGTCTTCACTCCTTTCTTCCCAAAGGCTGAGACTCCAGGAAACACTGAGACCTGGAGGAGAGAGCCCTGGACAGAGTCACCGAACCTAGCAACTAGTCGCTGTGTATGAGGTTCTATGCGAGATACTCTACAGAAAGTACAATTTCATTCATTTCACAGCGGCTTAGGAAAGGGGTGAGATTATCCACCTTCTACATTAGAGCAAATCAAGGCCCCCAAATCAAAAGACTGATCCAAGTTCATCCAGAAAAGAAGGGCCAAAATGTAAAGCTAATCCAAGTCTTAGATCTCCTGGTCCAAGAGCAGGTGCCCCTCTGCCACAGCTGAGATGTGGAAGAAAGAGATTAGTTCCCATTCATTCCTTCAAACCACATCTGTTGAGTTTCCACCATAGTCCAGGCTCTTTACTATGTTCTGGGTTTATCCTCAGACCAAACTGATGCAGACCCTTCCCTCTAGGCAAGAGCAAGTAGGGCTTACAGATATGAAACAGAGTGCTTGAAATGAGCATATACTTTTGTAACATGATATGCGGAACTCAGAAAGAGGATGAGAAAAAGAAAAACAGGGCATTTTGAGAGAGAAAGCCGAGGGTCTAATGTGATATTCTTATGGGGCCAGGGAAAGTAAGACCAGGTCAATGGCAATGAGGCAGGCAGCTCTCTAGTCTCAGCACCTCGGACAGCCAGGGGTACCCGTAAACCTCCATCCTGATATCTCCACCTGTGGCTCTGCCTATTGGCAGCAATTGCTTCAATAACACTTGGTCTATATATATAAGCTGTTTGTTCTTTGTAAATAAAAATGACATTGAGGACTTATCTGCTGGCGCAGTGGATAGAAATCAGCCTGCCAATTCAGGGGACATGGGTTCAATCCGTGGTCGGGGAAGATTCCACATGCAACCGAGCAACAAGCTGGCACACCACAACCACTCTGAGCGCTAGAGCCTGCGAGCTGCAGCTGCTGAAGTCCATGCGCCTGGAGCCTGTGCTTCACAGTCAGAAGCCACCGCAGGGAGACGCCTGCACACCACAGTGAAGAGTAACCCCTGCTGGCCACGGCTAGAGAAGGCCCACGGAAAGCAACGAAGAGCCAGTGCAGCCAAAAAAAATAATTTTTTAAAAACTGGCATTGAAGCAATGACATGAAGCAATCCAAGGAATTTATTTTTCAGCAAATTTTGCACCGATTTCCTGTGACTATAAGGAACTCTGGACTGAGAGTGAAAGACATGGTTCAAAGTGTGGCCCCATGACTGATTCCCGAGACCACGTTTCCCATACATCACCTGCCAGCCGTGACAAGGGCGTGGACGCTGCAGCAAGGCAGACGGGGTTTCTGGCCCCATGCTGATGCCTACTATATGTGTGGACATTTCTTAACCTCTCTGAGCATGACTATTGCACTACATTGCTGTGCGTAAATGGACCACACACATCTACCTACTTGACTTGCAATGGCTCCAGGAAGGGCTTCACTGACTATTAGCCTCTGTCCTCCCAACAAGGGAAAAATCCACTCCATGGGCATGTGATCATGGCGGGTCTAGTCGAAACAAAGCCTGGACTCCCTTACCCAATCACACCATCATCCCCAAGACTCAACCTCTGTTCAAAACCAGAAGAAAGCTGTGCAGAGCAAGCCTCAGTGCCTGAAGCATGACCATCCCAGAGATGCCCACGTGGACAGACATTCCAGGGGCCAGTCTGACTTCAGTGCCGAGGGGGCTCTGAGAGCAGGCAGAGAGGCGTGCCAGGGCTGTGCTCCACATAACTCAAGCTCTCTTCACATCATCAGGGCAATCGAGGGAGTCTAAATTGGCCCACAGTACACATGCCCAGAACACCCCATTCAATTCTGAAATGAAGGGCTCTTAAAACTGTGAAGTACTGAATTTGGAAAGGATCGAGGGTTTGGGCACACACAGTGCAGAACAATTTAATATTATGGGAGCTCTTCAACTACTTTTTTCTATATAAGCACTCCATTTTGGAAGTAACTCAAATAATGCTCTACCACTTTCACCAAACACATGACTGACTCAAAAATGCAATCATCCAGCACCGAACACTTTCCCCCTCAGAGCCCCCAAACTGGGGGGAAATGAGCAGGAAAGGCAATACTCAATTCTTCAGTACACCTGCAATATCTTCACTTTTCCCCTCCATCTCTTCAAGCATCGTGCATTTTTAACCCCAACTCTAAATGCTGCCTTTCCGCTGCCATTTGATTCAGACTTGCTGACATCCACTGAACGCCTACTGTCAGCCAGCCAATTTTTCATCTGTGAGGTCATTTAATCCTCATAACGACTCTGTAATGGAAGTGGTCTTTATCCCCACTTGACCCCAGAGGAAGCGGAAACTCAAAGAAGCAAAACTAGCTGCAGAATTTCTAAGAACCTCAGAGAACGCAGGAGCTGCTTTCCTACTCCTTCAAGTGAGGGAGCACGGGTCAGCCTTGGAGGAACCAAAGAAGAATTGACTTTGCCCAAACATGGAAGACTTTTATCCAGCCATGAATGTGACCATATTTGGAGATATTGCCATGAAACAGGAGATGCTGTTAACAAGGGGCCTTTCGGGTGGGCTCTCATTCAATATGACTGGTGTTCTTAGCAGAAGGGAAGCTTGGACACATGAACAGATACCAGAGGAGAACGTGCACAGAGCAAAGGCCACGGGGACACTGCTAGAAGGCGGCCATCTGCAAGCCAAGGAGGCCCAACCTGCCAACACTTGTATCTTGCACTTTCAGCGTCCAGAACTGCAGGAAAAGAGTTTGCTGTCTAAGCCCTCCCAGACTGTGCTATTTGTTACGGCAGCCCCCAGCAAACCAACGCCTCTTTTTTCCTTACAGAGACACTTCACTCATAGATGCCTGGCTGCCCCTGAAACATGACAATGCATTTCATTGGATTTGCCTGGCGAGGTGGCATCATGGAGGAAGGCTCGTCTCTGACCTTCTCTGGGTCGGTTCCCTGTTTCAGAAGGTTTTATTGCAATTTCCTCAGCATGGACTTAATTGTTTATTGGCATCGCAGCGTGGGATGTCAGAATCAGCTAGATAATGCTCATCTTGGGAAACCAATCTGGCCTGATCTACAGAGATGGCCAAGAGAGGAGCTGGCTTTCTCTGCAAAAATATTCTTAGCCTCAGCATCCCAGGTTCACATAGGGCATCTTCGGGAATATAAAAAATAGATCAAGAGATTTATTATTTGGGAACAGGGGGAAAAGAGGAGACTTGCCAAACACTGAAGACTTCATTTATACATAGTTTAAAATGTTTGTAAATATTTAACAGAAACACCGAGCGATAAACTCAAATTATTGCGGAGGGCGAGAAAGAACCAGAGAGTAATTTATCAACCAAGAGGAAGGAATGGATACTGTATTTTACTGGGGCGCACATATCCTGACATACTAATGGGGATTGTGTCAGTTAAGTGTTGACATGCACCGAATCACGGCCCAGTCTAAATGCCTTAGTCATAGCAGGGAGTTAAAAAAGAGAATATTTGAGAATAATGTGAATTAAAAAGGCAAGTTAGTTTAAATTTCTGTTTGGTAGGCCCCCAGGCCTACAAGTCCAATGGGAATAGACTCTAGCTACAGGCTTGATGAATGGCCTTAATGAAGTTGGACAACCCAGAATACATGCATAAAATGATTTTAAATATTGATATGGTGTCATTGTGTGTCTGAAGATATTGAAATGTTCATTCTCCAAGCAAGACAGGTTCCATCTAATTTATTAAAGGTGGAAATGATTATTTACATTGGAAAATGGAATGTGTTCCCAGATAGAAGCCAGGGCAATAAAATAATTATTGCATTCAGGGAAACGGAGCCAGTCCATCTGCTGGAAGCAGAAAAATCAAAATACGTCCTCATCCCGATATCTTGGAGATTTGGGGCAGCTGTGAAGAAAACAATGGTCATTTCCTTTGGGTTATCATTTTTAGGTTCCTGTGATCTGGAATGCAAATAGATCTTTCTATGAACAGTGAGTGTGGTTTAACGGGTTTCTCTGGAGGAGAAGGCCTGATGGGGAGGCGTCTGGTGTACAGTGGGGGCTGCTCCACTCTTCCCAGATGTGTCTATTAGGACATTTCTATGACACTGGCTGGCATCTGCAACCTGCTACGTTGCTCGCTGATGGAAGGAAGAGGCATGGCGTGATCGTGGAAAGCTGAGTTCTGTTGTGATATGAGAGTTTCTCTGGAGAATGCCTCCGGGCAGCTGTCTGCCTCGTGTGTTCGACATTAGGGCTGCGTAGCAAGCCAGGGTAGAAGTGTATTAAAGCTAGCAGGCAGTGCAGAGTCAGCTGGAGGTTCCAAAGTGCTAACTAGGCCGATGAACCCAGGGGCGGGCCCAGGTATAAAAATAAAATCACCGCAAGCTGATTTCATTTCCTGCCTATGCATCTTGGCTTGGAACGCTAATTGCCCCTCACTAGATGTGAGGCTCTCACGGGTGGAAAGCCGGACGAGTGCTCTACTCAGGATCCCATTATTTCCTATTAATCTCCCATCAGTTTCACTGGGGCTCCGCTTGTATGACAGGCAGGCCACCCCGTAGCTCCCACAACCCTTTTCATCACCATCCCATCGCCAAGACCAGATCTGAGCAGCCCAACTGCAAAGCATTCAAAAATGGTGACGGGAACCTGCAGAGGGCCATGATCAGGATCCAAGGATTAAGTCAGAGTTAGCCACTCATTCATCCATTCAATCCTTAGTGAGCATTCACTATTGTCTCAGCTTTCCTGTGTGACCTTGGACAAGTTACTCAACTTCTCTGGGCCCGTTTCCTCATCTATAACATGGGTGCATGACTGCAATTGCATCATAAGGGCCATGTGAGGATCTAAGAAGTTAATGTATAGATCTTCCCAACCCAGGGATCAAACTGAGGTCTCCCACAATGCAGGCAGATTCTTTAACAGCTGAGCCACAAGGGAAGCCCAAGAAGACTGGAGTGGGTAGCCTATCCTTTCTCCAGTGGATCTTCCCAACCCAGGAATCAAACCAGGGTCTCCTGCATTACAGGCAGATTCTTTACCAACTGAGCTACCAGGGAAGCCCTAATGTATTGAAGGTCTTTGAACAAGAGTCTAGTAGAGCATCAATGCTCAATAAAGCCGATGTTACTGTTATTCCTGGTCATCTTTATTAGACACTGTCCTGGGCACTGAAGTAGACAGATGATGAAAACAGACCTACCCTCAATGAGCTCACAGTTGCAGAAAGAAAAGAAAATATATGTCAGGCCAGTGATCAACATTTCCATGACTTGAGCAGCCATCACCAGGCTTTGTTCCAGAGGTCCACCTGTGCTATGACCCTTCACCTTGTCAATGTCTTCTCCTGGGCAAAGAATAATGATCTCCTAGATGAGGAGGTTCAGCCCCAAAGAAGTCAGCGATGAAGGCACGGCAAATGGCAGAAGCAGGAACCCAGACTCTCTTTTTTCTCTGTGCCACATCAAGTTCAGAAGCCAGGAGAGGGGTGTGACCAGCTCGGGGTCCCTGCACAGGATAAGAGTGGGCTAGACTCGGCCTCGGGTGCACACACTTGCTTCCTTACTCAGTGCTCTCTTCTGCGGGCCCTGGGACTTGGGATCATTTGTCAGCATCCTCAAGGACCAGGGAAAGGGACAGTCAATGATGCATTTTCTCCCTGACTAGAGCTTTGGGCAAAGATCTGGATAGTCAAAGCTATGGTGTTTCTAGTAATCATACACAGATGTGAGAATTGGACCAAAAAGAAGGCTGAGCACCAAAGAACGATGCTTTCAAACTGTGGTGTTGGAGAAGACTCTTGACAGTCCCTTGAACTGCAAGGAGATCCAACCAGTCCATCCTAAAGGAAATCGGTCCTGAATATTCATTGGAAGGACTGATGCTAAAGCTGAAGCTCCAGTACTTTGGCCACCTGATGTGAAGAGCCAATTCATTGGAAAAGACCCTGATGCTGGGAAAGATTGAAGGCAAAAGAAGAAGTGGGCAACAGGATGTGATGGTTGGATATCATCACTGACTCAATGGACATAAATTTGAGCAAACTCCAGGAGATAGTGATGGACAGGGGGCCTGCCATGCTGCAGTTCATGGGGTTGCAAAGAGTTGGACACAACTTAGAGACTGAACAACAAGAAGAGCTTTGGAGGCTAAACTTTTCCCCAGTGTGATTAGGGCAGATACTTTGATAGAATAATTTTGAAACAGCTTTTCAAGGCCAATTTCACAAGGCTTTCTACTCATGGTCTTACTTGCTAATGACAAACACACGTTCACTAAATGCATGATGGTTCAAGGGTGGTGTCCTCCTCTGATTCTGAGTTCTCTGCTTTTAGAATAGAGACCCCAGGGTGCACATTGCATCAGCTTCAGTCACATTTCCTTTCCATGCTGGCCACGGCCAACTTCTCTCTTCTCAACTCTAAGTAGCTTCACGTTAAATCTCTACCATGGCATCAAAAAAAAAAAAAAATCATGATGGTGGAAAGTGTGGTGGCTTCATAATAATAATAATAATTACAAAATGAATGATGAAATATCTCTGATGAGGTGAGCTTTCTGGGTGTATGTGAGTGTGTGTGCTCAGTCACGTCCTACTATTTGGGACCCCTGGACTGTAGCCTGCCAGATTCCCCTGTTCATGGAATTTTCCAGGTAAAAATATTAGAGTAGGTTGCCATTTCCTTCTCCAGGGGATCTTCCTGACCCAGGGATCGAACCCAAGTCTCTAGCATCTCCTGCACTGACAGGCAGATTCTTTACCACTGAGTCACTTGGGAAGCCCTGGGTTTTCTCTACATTAACCCATTTAACCCTCAGGAAGATGTGAAGTGCATACATGCACATATGACATAGAATTGTCCCCATTCTGTAGATGAGGGACATGTCTAAGATCACTCAGCTCTGTTGTGGCCGAGATGAATTCTAATTAAGTCTGTCTGAATCCAGAGAGAGCCCAGGGACATTCACTCTCTGAGATCTATGGACTTTGAGACATAAGCCCCAACTGTGCCTTCAAGTGAAAGGATAACTAGGGTGTTGCTCCCTCTCTGGGGGCTTCCCAGGTGATACTAGTGGTAAAGAACCTGCCTGCCAATGCAGGAGTCGTAAGAGACTCGGGTTCACTCCCTGGGTCAGGTAGATCCCCTGGAGGAGGGCATGGCAACCCACTCCAGTATTCTTGCCTGTAGAGTCCCATGGACAGAGGAGCCTGGTGGGGTGCAGTCCATGGGGTCACAAAGAGTCGGATATGACTGAAGCAACCTAGCATGCAGCACAGCACCCCATCTCTGGACTCCGCTCCCCCGATACACAATTCGGGAGTAGGTCTAACTGTTGTCTAGTAGCCCTCCCAAACCGTAAAGTGCATGATCGTGTGACTCTGTGTCTGATATACACTAAGAATGGTTTGCACAGGGGTGAAACCATTAAGAGCTGACCCTGAAATCCAGACAGAACTGAATTACCAGACACATGACTTTGAACAAGCGATTCGTCATCTCAGAGCCTAGTTACCTCCTCTGGACAATGGTGGTAGCAAGCTTGCCTGTTTCACCCAGCTTCATACAGTGGCATGAAGATTAAATGAGATACTATTTAACGCTTTACTGCAATGCTGAGGGCAACGATCTTCAAAGAAGAGATGTCATTATAGTTAAAATAGCTTTTATGACCAGAAGCTCAAAAAAAAAAAAAATCTGAAATGATCATTGAATGCAGACAGAGCCTCCATTGCAAGTTACTGCTTCCTCGAGTAATTGAGTTTGTACATCCCTCTTGAAAGAGAGTTGTCCTAATAGATTAAGTGTACTTTCCACTTGCTTTTATTATTTCTACAATAATTATCTCAAATATTCATGTGGAATTCACAGTGTTGTGCTACTTAGTAACGTGTAAAAATACTTCTTCCATTCAAAAAGTGAAAATAACTCAGCATCTCAGATTTACAACAGAAAATCCTTTTCTGGCAACTTTTTGGGTTTTCATCTCAGATCGACATACAAGCAGGCTACATATTCCTTCTTATGCAATTTCAAAGAACAGAAAGAATAGAAAATAAATATTAGGAAGAATAGGAAGATGAAGAAAAGACAAGTTTCCTTAAAAAAGGGGGTTTGAATGGTATTTTGTGGGATTGTTTGAGGCGTGCAAAAAAGGGAACCCTTCCCCTCAAGCTGTGCAAGAGGGCTTTTCCTTGAGTAAGAGAGAAAGAACACCATTCTGGGGGCTTTGGTAGGACTCTTGTTCACCTGTTACCACTTATTGGCCAAACGTAAATGCATATGGTGGATCCAACCTGGTTCCCAACGAGGAAGCAATTCTTCAAATGGCTCCTTCCTTCAATCATCATTACTCAGGATCTGTTTCATGTCACATATGCTGCGTGGGTTCCCTGGGATAAGATCAAGACTGGCTGCTCACATCAGAGAGAAATAAGGTATTGATGGGGGAAAAAGGAGGGTGGGATGAATTGAGAGATTGAGATGGACATATTTACACTATTGTGAATAAAACGGATAACTAATAAGGACCTACTCTTCAGCACAGGTGCTCTGTTGTGACCTAAATGGAAAAGAAATCCAAAAAGGAGGGGATGGATGTATGTGCACAGGGCTGATTCACTTGGCAGTGCAGCAGAAATGAACACAACACTGAAAAGCAACTATACTCCAATCAAAATTCATTTACAAAAATAAAGAAAGAGGGGAAGGAGTAACTTTGCCTCAATTGGCCTTCCATTTTCTCCATTTCCTACCACGTGAAAAGTAGAGTTAATGACATCTCATAAGTCTCATAAGACTGTCGAGAGGGCAGTAGGAAGCCACATGCAAAAATCTTTGAACCAAACACATGTGCAAAAAGGTTAATTCCCTTTTTCCCATTCTCCTTGCATCGTTTCTGACGTTTAAAGCACTCATCACTTTTTCTCTTATAGCCTCATTTAATGGATTCCTTTCTTGTCGTTTAGACTAGATTGACTTCTTGAAGTTCATGTGGTAGTCATTAGAGCTGGCGTGCCAGATATTTCCAGCTGTCTGCTTTCCCAGCACAAGGCAGGACTGCATTTCCCATGCTCCTCGACGTAGAGTGGGGCTGAGCGACGAATTTCAGCCCATAAAGGGAGCGGAAGTTACGCGCACCCCTTTCTACTGTGGGTGCCAGACCCTTTAGAACTCTTTCTCACGAAATTTGAGGAAGCACTTACTCTCTCAACCCAGATTCCACGATAAGATGATATGGAGTCAGTCCACACAATGACATGAAGATGAGACTTTGGTTTCATAAAGTGAAGTCGCTCAGTCATGTCCACCTCTTTGGGACCCCATGGGCTGGAGACTGCCAGGCTCCTCCGTCCATGGGATTTTTCAGGCAAGAATACTGGAGTGGGTCACCATTTCCTTCTCCAGGGGATCTTCCTGACCCAGGAATTGAACCCGGGTGTCCCCCACTGCAGGCAGACTCTTTACCATCTGAGCCACCACGGAAGTTAAGTCATTTCATAAGTCAGTCACATTTAGAGGATGTTTGTTACAGCAAGATAACCTCATCCATCCTGACCAACACAGACCACAACTTATCAGTCATCATCTGGAATCCAACTCAGGTCATGTGCAAGACTGCAATCAACAGTAGCTAACTGGCAGAGGGGAAAACAAGAAGATGAATCTGAATTTCAGAATTTAGAACACGTTTTTAATAAACCGCCAGATGCCACAGGGATAGGGAGGTCTGGCATGCAGCAACCCACGGGGTCACAAAAAGTCAGGCATGACTTGGCGACTGAACAAGGATAACAACATAAGAAAAGTCCAAACCCTACAGAAAGTTGACCCTACTGGATTCTAGCCCTGGGGACACAGAGAGGAAATATACATGATCCTTTAGGGAGAAAAATCAAATTGCAAAGAAGTCAGAATGGCAAAATAATCACTGGAAACATGCAAGGCAACTGAGAAAAAAATATATCCAGGGGTTAAGAAGACAAAATGCACGTCCATGCAGTATTGGATCCATTCACGATGGACTGGCTGTCACTGCCACATGTAATGACTCTGAGCAAGCAGATAATCATCTCAGTCACGGGGCAGTTCACTGAAAGGTTATGATGACAAGATTCTCCTTAATACATCAGAATGACACCCTGGCCCATCCATCAGAAGGGCAGGCTTTCAAATTATGTTTCCAGTATTAGGACAGGAGTTGGGGTAGGGGTCATCTGCTTCCAGTCTGACACGCTGGCTACCAAAGGCATGACCATAGTCATTTCAGTTGATATTATTTATAGAGAAGGGACTCACATCTGTGTTCACCTGGATCTCCTAGCTACGGCTCTGAAGAAATGAGGACATGGGGTCCAGGGGGTGGGGAGTGGGGGAGGATTGGCTTGCTGGTGACCAGCTGGGGCTCTTGAGCCAGGACCTCTGGTTCAGATCTTGGTGTCATCTCTGAATGGCTGTGTGAAGTTTGTCTGGTTAAACGATATTTACTTGCTGTGGTTTGCTCATGCAAAAGATGGAGATTCTAACTAACTCGTGGAGAGGGATGTTATGAGGGTTTAACAAGTAAATGCATGGAAGACAGGCAATTTATACATTAATATATGTAGGAAGTGCTTAACATATGTTAGCTGCCTGCTGCGTGCCTACTAAGTCACTTTGTCATATTCAACTCCTTGCAAACCCAGGACCATAGCCCACCAGACACCTCTGTCCATGGGATTCTCCAGGCAAGAATACTGGAATGGGTTATCATGCCCTTCTCCAGGGGACCTTTCCCAACTCAGGAATTGAACCCAAATAAAACCTACATGCTCTGGCCTCTTGACCACCAGGTGGAACCAACTGAGCCAACTGCCTATGGGTTACTGACTTTTCCCCACTCCAGGGCATCACTGTAATCTTCATTTCTATGGCTGCTCAGGAGCAAGACTTCCATCATATCCTGACCAGCCTCTTCATTTCCCCAAGCTCACCAGCCCTAATTAGCTCAAGGAGAGTCATCTGGGTAAGTTGAATATCAAGCTCATCAGGATACACACACTCTCTCTCTGATTGTAAGCTCTACAAGGCAGTCATAATGGTTCAATTTCCCTTCAAGAACTTCATTGATTATAGGAGGCAACTGACGGAATAACAGGGAAAGAAGGTTGTTTGGGGTGTTCTTTTCTTTCTCTCTCTCTCTTTAAGTGATTGCAAGGAAATGAAAGGAAAACTACTGGTGGTTTGTCATACATACCATAACCTTCCTTCCATACTATCTGTTCAAAGTTAATACACTGCCACTGGAAGCTCAGAAGCCCCACAGATTGGTGAGAGATCAGAGAGAGTTTCTGAAGAGCAAGCTGTAAGTGTCAGAAAATCTGTGCATATCATTCCAATTTGTAATTTGCCAAAGAATCAAAAGTTTACTTAGAAAAGTTGGAAACTTTCCCCATCAACTTACCTGACACCATTTTCCTATTGACATCAAAAAAGCAGCTCCATTGATCAGTTCCGAGTGATTGGACTTGGGGATTTGCACTCAGTGTGAATCATTGATTGGAATGGCAATTTCCATTGACTTAAAGAGGCTTTGGGTCCTGATTGGAGCCCACCAAAAGAGAAAGTATCCACTTTCAATCATCTAAAACTCAATGCTCAGTCACCATTCTCGAAGAAGTCCCACTTCATCACTTGATGAAAAGTTCCAAACTTTCCAAGGAGCTTTTCAACACCATGGCAAGAATAATATGATGCAAAGTTGGTGTTTCCTACTATCACCGTAACTCCTTGGCCTGGGATGTTCTTTTATGGTGTCCCTTGAAAAACTCCTAACTCTCCTTCATAGCCCAGTTTTCAGCATTGATGATGAAACTGAATCTTTTTGAAAGTAGAAGCTAGAGCAATCTGGGTGTTTCCAGTCATGCCAAATCATGGGCTCCATTAAATGCCTTTCATTCCATTCATTTATTCAATAATTCATTCTTTTCTTATCTACTATATGCCAAGCAGAGTTCTAGGAATTGGAGCTACATTGGTGAACACAACAGCTAAGAAGTAAGAGTTTTTGTACATACAGCCTAGAAGGGAAGACAGACAATGAAGAAGTAATCAAACAAATAATGAAGATTATTCTAATGGTAATAATGCAGTAAAATAACAAAAGAGCACAATGGGACAGAGACATGCATGGCAGTATCTTAGGCTGGGTCATAGGGAAGTGGAAATTCTACTGACCTCAGCAATCCCACATTTACCCAATCCTCCTTTTACCACTGCTCCCGCTTTATGATCCCATAGCTTGGGTCTGAGGACAACAAAGACATCTGTGTATCCACTTTTTGAAACAGGTAAATGAAAAAGTAAACTGTATCTGGGGCAAGCAGATCAGGCCACAAAGAAAGGAATAATTATAAGCTACTCTTGGCTTGAGATTCCATCAAGCCATCTTAAGCAATCTTCCTTTTCTGCATGAACACATTGGAATTGACTGTGTGTATGTACAGAAATTTCAGAAAAATATCTATCTCTGTTTCATTGACTACACTAAAGCCTTTGACTGTATAGATCATAACAAAGAGTGGAAAGCTCTTAGAGAGATGAGAATACCAGACCATCTTACCTGTCTCCTGAGAAACCTGTATGTGGGTCAAGAAGCAACAGTTAGAACCCTGTATGGCACATCTGACCGGTTCAAGATCGAGAGAAGAGAAAGACAGGGCTGTCTGCTGTCACCCTGTTTGTTTAACCTATATGCTGAGCACATCATGAGAAATGCCAGGCTGGATGAGTTATAAGCCAGAATCAAGATAGGCAGGAGAAACATCAACAACCTCAGATATGTGGATGATACCACTCTAATGGCAGAAAGCAAAGAGGAACTAAAGAGCCTCTTGACAAGGGTGAAGGAGGAGAATAAAAGAGTTGGCTTAAGACTAAATATAAAAATAAACTAAGATCATGGCATCCAGCCCCATTACTACATGGCAAATAGAAGGGGAAAAGGAGAAGTAGTGGCAGATTTCCTCTTTTTGGGCTCCAAAATCACTGTGGATGGTGACTGCAGCCATGAAATTGAAGATGATTGCTTCCTTGTAGGAAAGCCATGACAAACCTAGACAGTATGTTTCAAAGCTAATATATTACTCTGATGACAAAGGTCCATATAGATAAGGCTATGGTCTTTCCAATAGTCATGTACCTATGTGAGAGTTGGACCATAAAGAAGGCAGAACACCAAAGAGTTGATGCCTTCAAACTGTGGTGCTGGAAAAGGCTCTTGAAAGCCCCTTGGACGGCAAGGAGATTAAGCCAGTTGATCTCAAGGGAGATCAACCCTGAATATTCACTGGAAGGACTGATGCTGAAGATGAAGCTCCAGTATTTTGGTCATTTGATGTGAACAGAGGATTCATTGGAAAAGTCCATGATGTTGGGCAAGATTGAGAGCAGAAGGAGGAGTGGGTGTCAGAGGATGAGATGGCTGGACGGCATCACAAACGCAATGAACATGAACTTGGGCAAACTCCAAGAAATAGAGAGGGACGGGGAGGCCTGGCGTGCTGTAGTCCATGGGGTCGCAAAGAGTTGGACATGACTGGACAACTGAACAACAACAACATGTACAGGCTCAGTCATATCCAACCCTGTGACCACCTGAGCTGTAGCCCACCAGGCTCCTCCGTCCATGGGATTTCCCAGACAAGAATACTGGAGTGTTGCTAGTTCCTTCTCCAGGGGATCTTCCCAACCCAGGGATCGAACTTGCAACTCTTATATCTCTTGCATTAGCAAGCGGGTTCTTTGCCACTAGCCCCACCTGGGAAGCCAGGGATGACAGCTGTATAATGATGCGTAATTATTTCAAGAGGAAGTTGCAACAGTCACGAGAGGAAAGTGATAAAACCCAGGGGGAAGACTAGCAATGAGCCATCTACACTATGGTATCATGGAAGCTTTGAGGCCTTGGACCTGGTTCTCAACGATGGATTTGAAGATTTGGTTAGGAGAGAAAAGGCATTCTGGGGACAGGGACAGCTCATGCAGATATTGAGAGCCTGGAAAGTGTGAAACTAACTGCAGAGACGTCTAGTGAAGCAGGAAGGAAGAGGGGAACATCAAGCTGTAAGGAACCAAGGAGGTCACATTGTAGCGGGTCCCCACGGCCAAAGAGCTCACGCTGCCCTGAGCAAGGCTCAGGGCAAAGAGAGCGGGCTCCATGCATAAGAGAAATTCAGGGTCAACTTCGTGCTCATTTTCTGCAAGCCTCAGTGTCTTTGCTTCTAAACAGGGAGTAAGTCTAGATCTCTCACAGGCTGGAGTAGGGGATCTAGTGAAATGATGCAAGTAAAGACCCAGCACAGTGCCTGGCATCCCTCAAGTACCTGTTCCTGGGATATGTGCTGGGACCCTTAAGAAGATGACCTGGGAGGATATGAGTCTGGAGCCAATGGGTAACATCTCTCCCACACAAGCCTGGCAGAGGACAATGGCGATGCATGGCAACCCAGTGCGTGGGGGGAGGAAAGACATTCCAAATGTCGTAGCTTGAGTACCTGGTTCCACTGTACCTGAAGCTGCAGAATCAGAGTCTTCAGTTATAAGAGACAGTGTGTTGTGCTCATTTGCCCAGTCACGTCTGCCTCTTTGTGGCCACAGGCACCACTGTCCATGGGGATGCTCCAGGCAAGAATACTGGAGTGAATTGCCATCCCCTCCTCCAGCGCATCTTCCCAACCCAGGGATTGAACCCAGGTGTCCCGCATTGCAGGCAGATTCTTTACCAACTGAGCTACCAGGGAAGCCCGCAAGAGCCACTAGCCTCCATCTTTTGCATACACCAATATAAATTGATTTTCAGCTGCTTGTTACTGAAGATTTTAAATAACAGAAATGTAGTCACTTTTCTCAAGTGGGATCCTGAGGTCAGCTTCCTCACAAATGCAGCTATCCTCACGAACTGATGTGAAAGTGATCAAAGAGAAACTGAACTCTGGGTAGAAGCTTTGGAGGTGGGCTGCAGCATGACTTTTGTGGTCCTTGTGGTACTTTTGCCTTTGTGTGCTTTTTCCTCCATAAAATTGTCAAAAAGTACATTTTGTATCATTTTGGCATAAATTTATATTTGCATTTTTTAATAATTTTATAGTCAGTATAAGATTCATATAATACAAAATGAATTATCACATTTGTTTTTAATATGTTTGCATTTTCCTTCTGATTATCCAGGAAGTGAAAGTTCAAATATTCTTGTGGGCCCCTAAATATATCATGGGCTTCCCTGGTGGTTCAGATGGTGAAAAAAATCTGCCTGCAATGCAGGAGACCCAGGTTCGATCCCTAGGTTGGGAAGATCCCCTGGAGAAAGGAATGGCAACCCACTCCAGTGTTCTTACCTGGAGAATCTCCACAGACAGAGGAGCCTGGCGGGCTACAGTCACCAGGGTGGCAAAGAGTCAGACACGGCGGAGCAACTAACACTTTGGAACGTACTGTGGACCCCAGGCGTGTTCTCAGGTGTGAGCCCACGGTGTCCACAGGGATGTCAGCCCTGTTAGAAGCTTCCCCTTGGTTCATCTTGAAGACTGCATTAGTGGAAGACAGCAATTTTCATCATCTTTCACTTTCATCATATAGTCCACTTGTATGATCAGGTCTCATTCCTAAGTACATGGATCTTAGTTTTTATACCCAAAATCACCATTCAGTCTTGATCCTACAACCCACTGAAGGCCTGGGGTTCATACCCAATTCTGCTGCTATGAAGCAATATGATTATTTTGCTTGGTCCTGCAAAGCACCCCGCCCTTTCAGAACTCCATCATTTATAAAAATGAAGGGATCCCCAACATCTCTTCCCAGGGCCAAGGCCATCAATATCTTCACTGTTTCTCATTTCCACTTTCATCTCCTACAATTCCCTCAGGCCAGTGTGTACTCAGCCCCTTACACACCCACACTCAATGAATACATTTGTCTATCCCCTTCTTAAAAATGCACAAATGATCAGAGAAAGCATGAAAAAACAAGAAAAGAAGAAAAACATCTGTGACTTGAGCAGGAAAGAGTTCCACAAATCCTTGGAACCTTCTAATAACAGAAAGGTTGTGTAAGCAAGGTTAGACAAAAAATATGTCTAACCTTCCTTACACAGCTTCCACCTTGCTTGTCGTATGTGGATTGTAATTCCCCTGGGTGAGCAAGCGATGTGCAATTTCTAAAGTGCCTTCTAAATTATCAGTAATCAAGAAATGCCAAGTAATCATGATCTTCACGTGCTTATTGAGGGTCATTCTGAAATTGGGCGTCAGAGCCTCCTGTCTTAAAGAGCCACAGCTCCTTGGTTAAATGCCTAAATTGATGTGTGAGGTTACCACGGATGCCCGCCCCCTGTACATTACCATTATTATTATTTTGTGTTTCCCTAATACTTTCATTGAAAGATAATCATGTTATGAATATTAACTTTTATAGGCTGCATTTGTAACTGCTTATGTGTAAAGAAGCAGCACTTTCTGAAATCAAAATGACACTAATAATTTAGTCAATTTACTTTTTTCCATTTCCTTGTTTACAGTCGTGTTATTTGGTTACTGCACGCTCTGAATTTTGATATAGTCATCCCAGTAGTAAACCGGGTTTTGTTCTTTGTATCCAAAGACATATTTTTCTCACAGAACAGAGTTGGTTTAAACTCATTCATTCAATAAATATTTATTGAGTGCCTCCTTAGGTGCCCAATTCTGTTTGGTACATGGGACAGACACTGTCTTAACAGAGCAAGAGGAGGGAAATAAGCTTAGACACCACCCCTTAGAGATGAGGCATCATCTCTCCAGGGATCAATGGCGGGCATTCTCAGTGCCCCACGTGGGGACACCTGATCAATTCTGGAGCTCAGGGAGTATTTCCTAAATTTGGAAGCTTGAGAAAAGTGGAGCTAGAGAAATAGCATTTTATCAAGACATGTTTCAAGATACACAGAACATTCACACCCATGAGGATAGCCATTATCATTGGAAAAAAAAAAAAAGAAAATAACAAATGTTGGCAAAGATGTGAAGAAATTTGAACTCTCTTACATCTCTGGTGGGAATGCAAAATGGCATCTCCTTAAAAAAAAAATTTAAATATAGAATTAGCATAGGATCCAGCAATTCTACTCCTTGGTAGCACCACAAAGCAGAGATTCAAGCAGATATTTGTACTTCTGTGTCCATAACAAGCATCATCACAACAGTCAAAAGAGGGAAGCAGCTCGTGTGGTCACTGACGGATGAGTCAACTGCAGTGCATACGTACAATGAAATAGTGCAGTTCAGTGCAGTTCAGTCGCTCAGTCATGTCCGACTCTTTGCGACCCCATGAACTACAACACGCCAGGCCTCCCTGTCCATCATCAACTCCTGGAGTCCACCTAAACCCATGTCCATTGAGTCAGTGATGCCATCCAACCATCTCATCCTCTGTCATCCCCTTCTCCTCCTGCCGTCAACCTTTCCCAGCATCAGGGTCTTTTCAAATGAGTCAGCTCTCTGCATCTGGTGGCCAAAGTTTCAGCTTCAACATCAGTCCTTCCAATGAACACCCAGGACTAGTACTCAACCTTAAAAAGGAAGGAGATTATGACACATGCTACAATGTGGATGAACCCTGAGGACATTATGTAAAGTGAAATAACCCAGCCACAAAAAAGACCTTCAGTTTTTTTAATTAATTAATTAATTTTAATTGGAGGCTAATTACTTTGCAATATTATAGTGCTTTTTGCCATACATTGACATGACTCAGCCACAGGTGTACACATGTCCCCCATCCTGAACACCCCTCCCACTTCCCTCCCCATCCCAACCCTCAGGGTCGTCCCAGTGCACCAGCCCTGGGCACCCTGTCTCAGGCATTGAACCTGGACCGGTGATCTATTTCACATATGGTAATATACGTTTCAGTGCTATTCTCTCAAATCATCCCAACCTCGCCTTCTCCCAAAAGTCTGTTTTTACATCTGTGTCTCTTTTACTGAAAAAGGACCCTCATTTTATGATGCTAACTTTATAGTGTACCTAGCTACAGTAGTCAAATTCATAAAAAATAAAAAGTAGAATGGATGCCAGGGGCCAGGAGAGGGATTTGACATTTCCACTTTGGGAAGATGAAAAAGTTTGAGATGGGTGATGCTGGTGGTTGCACAATAGTGTGAATGTGCTTAATGCCACCGAACTGTGTTTTACGCATATTGTCATAATTTTTTTAAATAGATGGAGAGAGCCCACCACCCTGTCTCTATTTTTGCGTAACATTAGGCTGGAAACCCAAGGAAAGTCCAACTTCTGCCCATTTTCTAAAATTTCATCTTCTCAGGAGTTGCCACTATTTGTATGTCAGCTTTATTTGTAAATACAATTAAAAAACCAACCACAAAACACCATCATCCAAGGAGAAAATGTTCCCGGGCTCCGAAACAGAGTGCCGTCATTCCCATTAACAGTAATGAGAGCCCATGGCTAAACCTCCGTGCATCATGCTCAAAATTTACCCCCTAGAGTTTGCAGATGGAAAAAAAAAAAAAAAGATTATCTTATGTACAAACAGAAAACAGAAAATAAAGCCAGAAATGGGATTCTGACCACAGAGATGCCATGGGGCAATTAGCAGGCAATCTGGTGAGGATTGCTTCAGAAAGAATCTGAAAGAGGGAATATGGCAGGACTACACCCAGCCCTGGTCTCCAGAGCTCTTACATGTTTCAGAAGAGTCACGGCGGCTGGTGGCTGAAGGTCAGGAAACTAAGCTGTGAGTCTGACATTAAAACCCATTTTTTAACATAAATACCCCCTTGTGATGCAGAGAGACATACTTCCTGTGCTACACAAAAGTTCCAAAATGTTTGTTTCAAGTGAATTGCAGTTGAGGTTTTTAAGAGTCCACGTGCATTCTTATAATTAAAAGACTTTAAGATTTAATTCTCCCTTCACTTTGCATCTCCCCTAGAGCCTTTGTCATGTCCTAAGTTGTTAGGAAATATAATCAAATTAGCACAAGTAAGAAGGGTTTTATTGAAAGTCAGTCTGTGTGTGTGTGCGCGTATGTGCGCATGCGGATGGCTCTCTACTCTCTCTTCCCCACGAGTCTTCATGGGCTGCCATCCCTACTCTTCTCAACAGCAGTTCGCAAAGAGCAGTCTATGGCCACCATGCTGTCTAAGTGTTTACATGGTCAAACATTTTCCCCGTGGTAATTCTAAAACATCGTTGACCTCTTTATACTCTGTTGGCATGCTGTACTGATGGTGCATAAGCTATGCAGGATAAAACTACTGATGCCTGGCACAAATCAAGGCACTGGCAGCAAATTCTTTTAGCGGGCAATGCCTTCTTCACTACCACATGCTGGAAGTTAAGGGAAAAATGTCAGTTTCCGTTAAGAATATCTTTAAGGAATTGGTAAAATGATTTTTATAGTAAAAATGACTCATTTAAAAAAATGACTCATTTTATTGTCTCTTGAGTATTATGAAACTTCTTTTTGATGTTCTTTGTAAAATACAGGCAGTACACATAGACCACTTCTGTTGCAGCCCAAAGTATGGTCTTTGTCCTGCGGAAAACATTTGTGTGATTGCTTGAGTTGCCAACTAAACTAGCTATTTTTTCATGCAATACTTTTACTTAGAAGAACAAGAAAATTGGGATTATTAAGATTTGAGTATTTAGCAAACATTTTTTTCTCAAAAATGATTTTAAAAAGCCTGTCCTTTCAAAGAAAATATGAGTATTCAAACCAAAATATTTGAACTTTAGAAAATTTCTATCTGCCACTATGAGCTTGACAGCTCCTCCATACTTACAAAGGTTTCTGATGAGATCACTGGTAATATTATTTACTGTGATTTTTAAAGAATTTTGTTATTAAAGTGTCAATATTTAGAAGATAATACAGTGAACCAATATTTTCCAAAAAATCAACATATAACATTACAAAATCACACATAGGTCCACCAGCAATTCCATTTCAAAGCTCAAGAAATACAGTTTTAATGTATGATTTAAATGTAATAAAATACAAAAAGCTCATTGATATGGTTTCAGATTTTACATTGTAACTAACCTTTAAGAAACTACCTCTTGCTGAAGTTGTTTGTGGTGTCAAAAAAGAATACCCCACATTATTTGAAAAGACTATTATATTACTTCCTTTTCTAATACATATATGTGAGACACTAGAGTTTTTTCATATACTTGAAACAAACCAACATATTTCAGTGGACTTAATGAAGAAGGCACGTATTCTGAAATTTATTCATTTGGTTCAATATTCATTCTGAAATCTATTCATTTTAGAGCATCTAACTAGCTAGTCTACTTTTGCCACACCATAATATTCCATTGTAATAAACCTCAACATGAAATTGAGTATTTAGGTTGTTTCTGATTTTTTTTTTACTACACAAAATGCTTCTGTGAACATTCACTGTATGTGTCTTGGTAGGCACATTTTTCTCTGATTTCATTTCTAGAGGTAGATTTGCTCATTTCTGGTAATGAGACCCTTTACCTCCACGAACATGAGTAAGAGCTAATTCTTATTGAACACTTAATTGGTAGGTCCTTTTCTAACAGCGTTACGTATATTAATCCATGTAATTGTTGAAAGACATTAGTTCCATTTCACACAGGAGAAGAGTGAGACAGAGAGATTCAATAGCTTATTCAAGTTCATTCAGCTAAAGGGAGGTAGAACCAAGAGTGATTTCTCTCAGCTAGGCTCTGGAATCCATGTTTCTAACCATGCTCTTCAAAAGCTGGCAGTGAAGAGATGAAGGAACTAGAATATTACCACTAGAACACAGTACTAATAAATGCTGCAGGCCAGATCTACAGATTAATGCCAAAGTGAACGGGCAAAGCTTTGAGGAAAAGCAGATTATTTTCATAGTCTCCAAGTATCTCCCTCATAAATTTCCTAATCACTGTGGTGGTGTTAACAAATAACTACAAATTCTTTGATATCCCTCCCTCCAGGAGGCGAGCTTAATATACCTCTCCTGAATGTGGACTAGAATCGGTGACTTGATTCCGATGAACAGAGTATGGAAAAATAAAAAGAGTAACTCTGTAGTAGAGAAACCAGGAAAACACCACATCTATGGAGGGATCAAGGTTAACATCCCAGTAACAAGTCCTGTGTCCCCATCATGATGAAACAAGGACGCATCATCTCTGCGGTACCTTCTCCAACATCCAAACCAACAAGGACCTACTGTTTAGCACAGGGACCTCCACTCTATATCCTGCAATAACCTAACTGGGGGAAGGATTTAAAAAGGATATATGCATAATAGAATTGCTTTGCTCTACACCTGACGCTACACAACATTGGGAATCACCTATACTACAACATAAAATAACACAAAAATCAAAACATTTTAAAAACAAGGGCATATCACCTCTGTGCTACCCTTCCCCAACACCCACACCTTCAGGCGATCTGTGAGAAAACATGGGACAAACTTAAATTGAGGTTTATTTTACAGAACAGCTGACAACTCTGCAAAAGCGTCAAGGTCAAGAAAAGATCTTAAAGAAAAAAAAAAAAAGGTCCCTGATTAGAGGAAGCCAAGGAGACCCTGTGCAGACTAATCTGAACCCTGAAACAGAAAAGGGGTGGAAAACTGGGGAAATCCAAATCAAGCCTACAATTTTAGTTAACAGTATTGAACCCAAGTTAGTTTCCTAGTTTTAATCAGTGTTCTGTGGTTACATAAGCTGTGGGCATCAGAGGAAGCTGGTTGAATAGTACAAGGGACACATGTTTTCCTTTGCAAATTCTCTGTGAATCTGAAATCATTACCAGAGGCGAGGGTGGAGGGAGGAGGGACTGGAGGAAGGTGGTCAAAAAGGTACCGATTTGCAGTTATAAAGTTAGTAAGTCCTCGGAATGTAACGTACCACATGACAAATGTAACTAACCCTGCTCTGTGTCATATACGAAAGTTGTTAAGAGAGTAAATCCCATGCTCTCATCGCAAGGAAAATAATTTTGCCTATGTCTTTAGTTTTGTGTCTATAGGAGATGATGGCTATTCACAAAACTTACTGTGATAATCATTTCCTGATGTATGGAAATCAAATCACAATAATGAACACCTTTAAACTCATACAGTGATGTATGTCAATTACATCTAAATAAAAATGGAAGGAAAACGAAGAAAAGAAAGCTAGGAAAAATAAAAAATGGTTACACCCAGCAATGCCTTCCTTTCTCATTCAGAGTAAAACAACCAAAGAGCTTCTCCAGAAGGGTCCCACATGATCTGCCCCTACCCACCTCCCTCCATAGCCCAGTGGGTTTTCCAGGTGATGCAGTGGTAAAGAATCCTCCTGCCGATGCAGGAGATGGAAGAGATGCAGGTTCAATCCCTGGGCTGGGAAGATCCCCAGGAGAAGGCAATGGCAGCCCATTCCAGTACTCTTGCCTGAAAAAAAAATCCCATGGACAGAGGAGCCTGGCAGGCTGCAGTCCATGGGGTCGCAAAGAGTCAGACCCGACTGAGCGAGTGAGGATCCACAGCGCAGCTCCCTCGGATGCCCTCCACACACCTCACTGTTCTGGAAACTGCTTCTGCCTTAGGCTCTTTGCACTTGAAGTTGGCTCCACCCAGGATGCTCCTCCACAGGTATCACCATGGCCACACACTTCAGTTTGTTCAAGTCTTTGCTCAAAGGCAACTTCCTCGATGTGGCCCCACCCAATCATTTGGATTGCAACTGATTCCCCCTCCAGCCACTCCAGTGTTCCCTCATTCTGCTAGCTTTCCATATCAGGCATCACCTCCCCTCTCCCGGGGTCATTTCCTTAACGAGTGCAGTTACTGTCAATTGCCCGCGTCCCCACCAGAATGTCAGTTCCATGAGGGCAGCGATTTTGTTTTTCTCCACTCTTGCATCCACTGTGCCAGGAACATGGGACAGCTAATTTTGTTAATAAGCTTACCTATATCACTCCTAGGATTCCCAGGTGGCATAGTGGCAAAGAATCTGCCTGCCAATGCAGGAGACACAAGAGACTCAGGTTCAATCTCTGGGTCAGGAAGATCCCCTGGAGAAGGAAATGGCAACCCACTCCAATATTCTTGCCAGAAAAATTCCTTGGACAGAAGAGCCTGGTTGGCTACTGTTCATGGGGTTGCAAAGAGTCGGACATGACTGAGCAACTAAAGAGATATCACTCCTAGTATGTAACTTATTTATTGTCAGCATGCCTGTGCCTAAGAGTTCACCAAGTGATGGAGAGGGTGAAGACTTTTCCTGCAGAGAGAACATGAGCAAAAGGTCCTGAAGAGCTTCCCAGAGCTGGAGGGAAAAGACGGGCAGAAGCCCCAGAACCTCAGCACAGGGATGGCAACGAACTTTGCTCCTTAGCAGGGTGTCATGTGCCTAGAAAGACAGAAATGGAAAAAAGTAAATCTGCTTCGAAGGCAATGTGTAAGCCAAGCTGAAAGTTATAAAAGATTTAGGTGAGTTCCTTTCTAAGCACCTTCAAAATTCCCAGAGGGCTTTCCTTATGTGGTAGGTATTATAATGAAAAAAGACCCAGACATGACAAGAGACACATGGGTAAAGACAGCTATTAAAGCAAGAATGATTGATTTCATAACATTCCAAGGTAGCACTCTTTAACTCCAGATACAGCCACCTCTCAATGTCGGCCTCCCTCATTTGCATATGTAATTGACAGCTTGTTAACAACTCATTAAGATCACTGAAAACCATGTGACAACTACAAACGGGTGTGCTTAAATGGGGACAGAATCTGTGAATTGCATGATATTGAGAACTCAATCAGATCCTAGATTACAGGTCAGAAAACAAGTTGATCCACTCTGATGGTGAAAAAATAGGAACATCCACCAACTTTCTTTTTTTAGAACTTTATTCAACAGCCCTGTTGTCTACAGGGTAATGAAAAGCCTCAGTAGTGGTGATTTTCAGGGCTCAGCTCTACCAGATGCAATGATGTGAGGACCAGTTTAATATAAACACCTAAGAGCAGATCATTTCCATTTCTAAAAACACCCGTTAAACTGCTTATGCAGTTTTAAAATTTGTTCTTAAAATTCACCTTTTTCATAAACACAAGTCATTTAGACACTGCAATCTAATATTCTGCAAGTGAGAAAAATGTAAAGTGTAATTTGATTTTAGCCTATAAAAAGGAGATAAGTTTCCTGATTTGCACACAGTTACCATCGGTAAATTTGGAAGCTGTATTTTTTTAAAGAACATTTGAATATAAATAGTGCAAATAATTGTTACATCAGCAAATCTCTTCTGAGCTTCAGACCCGATGCAAAAACCTTCTTCTGCGAACTGTTTCCCTGGATGGAATAACAAGTTTAAAGGCCAGGTGTGTACAGATTTATTCAGTACCTGTAAGCCCAGCTCATCTATGTAAGTAAGCTACAGTATGTAAACTAAGCTCATCTATGACCAAGGGTATACCCTCCACAACTGTAAAGCCTCCTTTTCGTCTTTCTACCTCCATCTGAAAGTTGCAAATGGATGGTGACTATGGACTGAGGCTTCCAGCAAAGGCTGCCCCATGCTCAGCCTTGGGATTCTGAAACCATTCACAGGGTTGCAGGTCAACGTGGTCCACCATGCTTCCCAGCTCCCACCAATTTGTCCAAGCCCACTCTACACCAGCTCCTTCCCACCTACCCCTATGCCTTTAGGTCAAGTGGACTTCCTTACCTGGTCTGTTCCCCCACCCTCTGTCCTTGTAGGATGGCCAGTTCCTCCTCAACTGATCAGGTTCAGTCCCAGGGGCCCTGTAAAGTCAATGGGGACACGTAGAAAAAGCACAGAAGCAGTATTTAGGGAGACTCAAGGTCAGCCACCCAAGGACTGGACTTCACTGATTACTAGCAAAGTGTTCCACCCTGGGTTAGATATTTCACCTCAGATGAACTCAGTTTCATCCCCAGTACAACAGGAATGATGCTAAGAAATCTTGGCCATGTCAGTTAATGGGGACAAAGCCATGGTACAGGATGGTATTTTGACAAGAACGAGAATTGATACTGATCACTGATCTTGGCATTAAGTCCAATGCTAGACCTATCAATCTCTTAGACTGACCACTTGACCTAAGAAATCCAGTGACTGAACAAAGACGTCTACTGTGACCTAACAAGAAGAGATGAACTCTGCTCATCCCCAAAGTCTGAAAGGAGGACGAAGGCGATGACGGTGGTGGTAGAGGCTGAAACCAGAAGTCTATGACACGGGGTGAGCTTGAAGAGACCGTCCATGGAGACTTTCTGCATCACAGGTTGTAAGGAAGCAGAAACCACAATGAAGCAGAGACCACCAGGGGAAAGAAGCCACGACACGGAGGGAACAGAGGCTGGTGGGCATAGCAGGAAGCAGATAAACAGGTCACCAGCAGCAGAGACCTCTCTTTCCCCTTGGGGGCCTGCCTTCTGTCTGGTCTAGTCAGGGTTTGGTAAAACTTCTAAAAAGATCCAAGAGTAAATACTTGGGGCGCTGCAGCCCACATAATCTGTGTTGGAATTCTTCAGCTCTGCCACTGTAGACAATACAGCCATTCTTAAAAGCATGGCGGTCTTCCAGCACACCTACTTACAAAACCAGGTGAGGGGCATTGCTTGCTAATCCCTGATTTAGTCCACTCCATGCAACAATGATTCGGGCCTTCCGTGCTCTCTCCAGGCCACCACAGGACATCTATTGATCGTTTCATGATCACCTAAGGGCCTAGTTCCAGCACTTTCTTTACCCTCCACCAGGAAGGAACAAATCTATAGATCTTCAGGAGGTAAGTGCTGAACACAGAAACTGCCAGTGACTTTTTTGTTTAGAGATTATTAAGAACATCTAAATTTGCATGCACACACCACACACACACGCGCGCACACACACACACACACACACACACATGCACATACACCAAAATATCTTTGGACATCATTCTGTCAGTGTTTTTCAATGTTTCTTTTTTTCCTCATATTTCTCAACTAGCCCAGCCACAAGCAACATTTGAAGGCAGTACCACAATTTGCAAAGTAATAACAGCAAGGACAAAAAGTAAAATATATATTTTTTTATTACCAGCCTAGGTGGCCAAGGAATTGCTATTTTAATGACCATTAATGATCTTTCCAGGTAATTCTTAAATATACTAAAGCTTGAGAATCACTTGCCTACACACTGATTAACCCTGTGGAATTTCCAAAAGGCATTAATGAACCTGATGCTGGGAAAGACTGAAGGCAGGAGGAGAAGGGGACGACAGAGGATAAGATGGTTGGATGATCACTGACTTAATGGACATGAGTTTGAGCAAGCTCCAGGAGATGGCCAAGGCAAGGCAAAGCCTTGCGTGCTGCCGTCCATGGGTTCGCAAAGAGTCAGACACGGCTGAGCAACTGAACAATAACAATGTCTGGGTTAGGGTTACCAAGGTTAGAAAAAATAAACAGGATGCCTGGTTAAATTTGATTTGCAGATAAGTAGCATATAATTTTTTCTGAAAGGAAGGGTGTGGACAAACATGAATGGGTGCTATGGCTTGGAGATTTTTGGCGTGTTTGCCTGTTTTTTAAGAATTACATGGACACCTGGACTCATAAGTCAGATCAGAGATCAGCAGTGAACAAAAAGGCTAAAACAGAGCTATCCCCAATGGCAGAACAGGCTGTTTCCCATGCGGTCTCTGCCTTAAGCATTCTCCAATGGCCAGTACTGAGTCCAAGTTGAAGGTTCCCCTTCTTGGGGTCATGAGCTTGGACAAACTTGTGACTCTGTTGAAAAACACTAAGAGGTGTTCACTCCTGACAATGGAGAATTTTCTCCCTTTGTCTAGAGTCTGTGCTTCACAAAGATACAGAGTCTGTGCTTCACAAGGATAAAATCCTAGTTTGCAACTATCAGAAGAGGGTTCCAATAGTTAAATTCAGAAAAACTAATAGTACCCATGGACCTTTCTATACAGGGATCAATTTTAGCTTAGATCAATCTTAAAGTTAATATTTCTTCTTCTGTGTTTTAATTCTTTGTGTCCCATTCTTTATCACCTTCCCTTATTTAAATTCCTTTAAAAAATCAATATACTTATTTTGTTGTCCTTTTCAAAATGTGCTAGGATTCCTACTTCTTGACGTGTTCATTCTCCAGTTTGATGTATCTGCTTATTTTCTCTTCCAGTGTCTTCTTTCCTGATGGAATTTTGTATTTTTTATTGAGTTTATCTTCAGCATAGATTTGGTTTGGTTTTGCTGTCTTTTATATCTATGGGAGTTACATGAGCCCAAGTTTCAGAGTGTGTTCCTAGAGAACTTTTTACATTTGCTTTCACTGGGGCACCAGACTCATACCTAGGTTTCTTCTGGATACGGGATTCCTCCATCAGCAAGGAGATGTTCACTTGGACCCTACTCCCATACTGCCTACAGGTGGTAGCTTCAGTTTCTCATAAAAACCTATTTTTTTTTTTGCTACCCAGAGGCCCAAGTAGAAGGCAAGCTTTCTTGCTGCTTCTCTTGGTCTATCAGATCTTTTGAATGTGTCTGTTTTATAGTAGCAGTCAACTGGTCTCCCACCACATATAGACTCAAAGTTACATCTCTTGCCCCAATGCAGGCCAGAAAATCACTAGACCCAAAGACCTGTGATAAATACTCCTGAGGACACTACAGTATCATTATCATTAAACCAAACTCTCATTTCAAATACATGCATTTCTTTGGAATTCATGTATATATTTTTAAATATTACTGTACTTCCCCAAGATTTTTGTGGGTTTGACCAGGAAGGCAATGTTCTTTGTTTCAGTCTGCCACGTTGTTAAAACCAGACATCTGAATGCTATTCTTGCAACCAAAGAGCCAGAGACTGAGTTCTTTCCAGAGGCAGTTGGCAGCAAAACAAAGGATATGAATGAGGAGTCTAGGTTTAGATCAATAAAATGTAAAAAGCAGTGGCCATCTTTTGCAGAGATATTCAAAAGCAACTCAGACAAATTGAAGCATGGAGAAGACAACTCTAACAGGCTCCTGGCATTTTGTAATTATAACAAATTATTCATGACAACTGATCAATATCTATGTCTACTTAACAAACTATCTCCAAATTTCGTGGGTTAAAACACCAATCATACCTGACGATGTTGTGGTCAGGAAGTTGGGTAGGACTCAGCTGGGTGATTTCTCTGCTCCAATGGTGCTGACAGAGATCACCTAACAGTACTGAGCTGGTGGAGAGGACCTGTCCAGAGTACCTAAGGTGATTTCATTCACACATCTTACTCACTACCTGGGTGGAGTCGTGGGACTGTTGAGTGGAATGCCCACTTGTGGCCTCACCAACGGAGTGATCACAGAAAAGTCAGATTTCTTACATGACTCAGGCTTTCAAGAGAGAGCATTTCAAGAGACAGGAAGTGGCTACTGCCAGACTTGAAGTCCTGAGCATCACTTTGCCAAGTACTTGTCATCAAAGTGTCCCAGAACCCAATCAGGATTCAAGGAAAGGGGGCTCTTGGTAGGAGAACTGTCGAGTTTTGCCCATCCTTTTCTGACACAGGGAAGCCAAGTGCATCAGCCCTATAGCCAGGCAGCAACACAGGGAAACTGACTTATCTAAGTTCCTTGGTGCTGATTCAAAGCTTTGGTTTACTCTCTAAGCTTTGGTTTTTCTCACCTTGAAAATCTTAACGTGAAATCAGATTGGCATGTTTTCAGCTGCAATTAGTGGAAAAGCTAACTTAAACTTAAGCAAAGAGGGTTTTATTTTTCTCATATAGAAGGACTTGAAGCAGGAAGCCTCAGGCTAAAGCAGCAGCTGAACCATACCACACAAAGCCAGAAGCTTCCTCTGTTTCCACCTGACCACCCTTGATCTACTGATTCATCATTTAATGGCTGTGAGACAGGTATGGATCTTCCAGAATCATGACCATGTTCAAAGCAGAGAGAAGGGATAGGGCTGCCCTGTCCAGGTCAATCCTCTCTTATCAAGAAAGCAAAAATTTCTCAGAAACTCCTGGTAGACTTCTTGCATCTCCTTGAGCAGAACCTTGTTACAAGGCCACTCCAGCAGCAAGATAGTCTGGAAAAATGAGTCTTAAGCTGCATAATTTGATGCCTTTGCAAAGCAAGCTTTTGGGGGACAAGAAGAAGGAAGAGGCAGGATGATGAAGAGAAAATGGCATCTGCCTCAAAGACATGTCATGAACCAAGCTTACATGTAAAACCCAACCCGATGCCTGACCTGTGGCATCAACTCAAGTGTTGGATTTATTAATATTATTCTGAACCTAACCAAGCACGTGCAGTAGTTTACTATAAGAATGAATTAAAATAATGGCAACTTAGAAATGAGGTTCATGAATCAAGACAGAGGGAATTGGAAGAAAACAATCTTCTTTATAGATATTTGAGGAGCAAAGGATTTAAACTCTGAATTGAATAACTGAATCAATAGATTGAAGATATTCTGCTCTTGGTAATAAGGAACTTATGCAAGATAAAATAGCTATTGAAGTACAGACTGATGTACAGTCCATAAAAAGTAAAACAAAGGTGCAACAGTGAAGAGGATCAGTTGCTCATGGATGAAAAAGGGAAAAACGTTTGGATGAGACCAAAACAAAGATAACTCCCTTAGATAGCAACTCTCAGTGAGATGATGTTAGAAGTGAATGTCAGAGTCCCACTGTATATAATTTAGGATTTGAGGTATATAATTACACTTAAATTAAGTGTACAATAAATTCTAAATAGAACCCATACTGTGGGTTCAATTACTAGCACCTAATTGTTTTGTGACATTCAATGCAAGTATTTATGAAGCGCTTACCACCAGGCCCACTGCACCGTGAACTTTCCCTGTTTTTAAATCCTGGCCAAACTGCTGTGGAGAGGGTGAACATGACGTTTTACAGATCGTAAAATTAAGCCTTGGAGATGCTAAGGGTCCCCCATCCATGATGAAGGCCTTACTTGGACTCAGCCAGATGCTCCCCCAAGGGCATCCTGTCCACACCCACCAGGTTGGGCCACGCTCCATTTTTGTCTGCCCGGAAGGACTCTTCACAGAGTCACAACTATGAGCAGTTTCAACAAATCCAGAACGGAGAGACAATTCCTCTGGAAGTACATGCAGAAATAAGATAACAGTGGAACCCCCGGACAGGTCCCCAGGCTACAAAACCAGCAGATGCTCTGCCTATAAATGGAGTTCACAGTAGAGATGGAGGAAAAAACAGATCAAGTGCAAAGTTCTCTCACCTCCAACCCATATACTCTTGTTGTGGGGTTTTTTTTTTTTAGCCAATTGCATACATTTCTGGCTAGGAGTCTATGTGTAATCACTTCCTGTGTGCATGCCTGCTGAGTCATGTCTGACTCTTTGTGACCCCATGGACTGTAGCCCTCCAGGGTCTTCTGTCCTTGGAATTTTCCAGGCAAGAATACTGCAGTGGGTTGCCTAGGGGGATTCTAGGGAATCTTCCCCGCCCGGGATTGAACCCACGTCTGCTGTGTCTCCTGCACTGACAGGCAGATTCTTTAACCACTGCGCCACATGGGAGGTCCAGTCACTTCCTAGACAAAAGTTAATCATCTCAGGCCTTGAAAAACAAGGTTTCTCTTTAACACCCATTTGGGAATGGAATTTCCAACAGGTAGACAAAACATTGGCTCAGAGCACAAGGGCAAACAGGAGGTGCCTTTTTTCAAAGTCAGAAGCAATCTTTGGGAAGAATTTGATATTTAAAAAAAAAAACACATCAGGCTGCTCGAGTCACGTGACCGACCGAGCGGTTCCCAAGACCAGAGTTAGAGTAGGAGGCGACGCACGGCAGGAGGGAGGCAGTGAACGGAGGGCGGCACTTGGGGACACCCAGGGACTGGGTCTGGGCTGTTGCAGAGGCCTGGCAGGTGGTGTTATCTGTTCTAGCCCAGCAAGCGTCCAAACCAACCTCGGACCCCACTGATACTCCTGTGGTATGCCTAGAATCAGATAATAACTGAAAGATTATGATCTAGAAATGCAATGACATCAGGGTGGCAAGCGCAAAATGACCACTGGACATGTCTGTCTGCTCTCCAGCAGCCCGCCGCAGGGACTCAGCCGCATCTTGTGTTAATTACCTTATAGACCTATTAGAGCTCCAGTAATTAGACCATTCGTGTCATATGCAATGGGTGCTTTTCTATTAATTTTAGAGTAAGCTGCTTGTTAACATTCTATGGATTGACTTATCAAAATACTAGTTAAGAAAAACAGCACACTTGGAAGCAGCAGATTTGCGTCCCCTTGTATATAGAACTTTGTTATGTTTAATAAACCTGGTGGGAAGGAAAAAACACATCCATCATTCAGCTGGACATTCTTGCTGTCCTGGTTTAATGTTAGTTTTAGTTTAAAGATACTCATGAAAAGGTCCCAGACTATTTTTGGTGCTTGGGATCTAAATGTTTGGGAGAATCCTGGGCCCCTATACGGATGTTCCCCACCTCTCCGCATACGTCACAGGGGCAGATGCAGCAAAGGAAATAAAGGTGAGACTCTTGACCCCACGTCCACCTGCCTCCACCTCCCCCATCTCTCCTGAGCTGCCTGCCCTTAGGGGGTCCAGTGGGTGTCTGGAGTAACCCCATCTTGGCCAGAAACCAAAAGCCAGTTCCCAGGAAAGGCAGAAAGGAGACCTAAATTCCAAGACCCATGATCACTGCTGCCTGGCAGCCCCTCCTCCTCTCCTGGAAAGGCAGAACCAACCATCCTGGGTATCCTCCTCCAGGAAGTTCCCCGGGACGTCCTAAGCCCCTTAACGAGAGCTGAACCCGCACCGTAAGGATGCCGGTGTCTCCCCACGCTTGCACACACACACTCGTTTCAGGACACCGCATTCATCTCGTTCCCCTTCTCCCAAATATCGTGCAAGGCCTTCTCCTTCTTTCTCTCTCCTGCCGCCTCTCTCCCCGCCTCTCCCCCTGAACCACCGCCTGCTTTACTGGAATTATTACTCTCCTAAGTGGCACGTGTAGTACCACTTCCTGCTCCGTCAGGCCCCGCCGCGAGCGACGGAAGCAGGCTCTCCTCGCCGTGACATCTGTCTCGGTGGCAGCCTCCTCGGGCGGTTTTCCTGGCAGCCTCCTCGCTGCCACCAGGCCTGTCGGGTGGCTCGGCGGCTGACGGGCTGTCACCACCGCCTCATCTTGCGGGCTGCCATTTTCTTTTGATTTACCTTTTGATTCAGGAGCATTTGCATGCTTTCATCACCTGCTGGACAAAGTCCTCCTCGGCAAGTCCCCCATGGCTGCCTTCTGTGTAGGCAGTTTGCAAAAGCGGGAGATCCCTGGGTGACTGCTTTGAGGTGTAAATGGGGAGGGGGCCCGGCTGGTCTGTGCCAGGCAGAGCCCAGAAGGAAGCGGGTGTGGACTGTCACTTCCCTTCTCCCCGAGAAGTGACGCTTTGTTGGGCCTCTCCTCCACTCCGAAGCCGCTTTGTCAATTGCGAGGGCCCCTCCATGTCAATTACCTTCTTAATCACCCAGCTAGAAAACTTGGTAATTTGGGGGGGTTTAGAATAAACCCGGGTGCTTCCCTTCCCTAGCTGGGCACAGAGCTCATTAAAGGACCTCCCCTCCTCTCCAGAAAATTCCTCCTTTGCCTTTGTGCACATCCCAATGAACCAATTCGAAACTGCAACTCCTGTCTCCCCCCCGGGGGCGGGCGGACAGAAGCGACGACAGGGTTAAATTGCTAATCGAGGTTTCGTGAGGTCTGCCCGCGCCGACTCTCCAACACTTACATCTGTTCAACAATTATTACAGCATTTTTGTCATAAAAAATTCAACACCCTGAGTGTCGTGCTAGCAAAACCTGAAAATTTATGCAGTGAATAGAATAGCTAATTTCTCTGAGGAAATGCAGGGGGAAAATTACAGATTTTACTTAAATTCCAAACACCAGAGCACACACATCTGACGCCCTCCTCAGGGTCTTGTCACCACGCTGGACTGGAGGAGGATTTTCGAGTCACCGAGAGATGGATACAGCTCTCGAGGTGTGTTCTTACCTTCAAAGGGGCCACGCTGTGAAGAGTCCACCCTTGTCCGCACACCCACCCCTGGGTGTCTTTAAAAGACCTCTCCCCCAATTAAATCCATGCGTGGTAAGGAATCAGACTTCAGTAGTTCTGGAGCAAGGCTGGCGTGATTGGTGTGCGTGTTTTCCACTCTCTCTCTCTCTTTTTTTTTTCCAATTTGCCCCACGCCTTTAAAACAACTCCTTGGAGGAAACAGAGGGATGGAGAAGGACTCTAACAGCTCTGAGAGTCTTTAATCTCCTTAATTCATTCTAATGCTGTCTGATGCTTGCCACCGCAGCACTGGAGTTGCCTCTCTGCTCCATAATGGTCTGGAATATGGATTTTATGCTAAAACTAAAGCTGCCTGGTTAGGATGCCAGTGTAGTGGAATAAGACGCTACAGGCAATCACTGACTATTCTCCAGGGCCAGAGTCTGAGTTCCCCAACTGGGTGTTTGCTACCCAATAATCGTCGCATGAGAGGAACAGGGATGTCTTGCAGTGGCACCATGATGGCACCCATCAACATTCCCCAGATTTTAAAAAGTTCACCTGCAGAGAGGGGAGGAATGTGACTCTCCTTTAAAGATGGTTTCAGGATCTCTGATTTATTTCCCCTGGAATATGATGGTTGAGGGACCACCTGCCCTTCACCCAAGCACTGTGTCTTATAAACCCTTCAGGTGAGGTGTAAATATTCTTGCTGCCCATCTCCTCTTTACCAAACACCAGGCTAGGGAGCGCAGGCCCCTGGGGCAGGGATTGGAGGGGAGGGTGGACACATAGCTTCCTGGAGAAGCCAAGAAAATTCACCCTTGGCATTTATCTCTTAACAAAAAGCATGTGCAGTTTTCAAATACAGCAAACACCATGCTTTTTCCTTTTCATTGTCTTTTCGCCTTCCTCTGCTTCACACCCTTCTGGAAGGTGAAACTTGCCTTCTGAAGAGTCCGAGGAGGCAGCATCCCGCTTACTTCTCAGGTGGGTAGGCGGTGACAACGACAGCAGGCAGCGCTCCCTCCTCTGCAGCCGGGCTGAGCCTCGGGCACTGAGCGCCCACTGGGAGGAGGGCAGCCCCGCCTGGCTCCCGGCCGGAGCCATCCCCAGGCACTGGCATCAGCCCGGGCACTGCCTCTGGCTCTGTCACACAGCGAGGCCTCCCAGAGGGTCCTCCTGCCTGACTACCCCCCTGAGTCTGTTCCCGGATTGGAGAGCTCCAAGCTGGGGGCCTCCGAGTGCAGTTTATCAGCAAAAGGAGATGGAATGGAGTGACCCTGCATGCACCTGGCCCGGAACCTACATGGAGAACAGCCATAAAAATAACAGGATCCTTGCAACAGCTACCTTGCTGCCGATACCGCACCACGGCCACATCCCAGGCTCTGGCGATAGAAGCTCTTGTCTGGTTTAATTTTCAAAGTCACCCTAGGAAGCATGTGCTGTCATCCCCCCTTTTCCAGCTAAGGACTCTGGGGTTTACATGATAAAGTAGATTCTCTAAGATGGCTCAGTATGTAAGTACCAGGGCTGGCGTCAGACACCCAGAAAGGTCACACCCAGGCGCCTCTCTCCACTCTGCCCTTGAAGCCACTTTCCAGTTGAAAAATAAGTTTGGTGTGGGATGGCCAACAAAAATGGTAAAAAGCAGATCTATGGAATTAGGAGTGTTTCCAGATGGGCTTCCCTGGTGGCTCAGCTGGTAAAGAATCCACCTGCAATGCAGGAGACCACAGTTTGATCCCTGGGTTGGGAAGATCCCCTGGAAAAGGGAACAGCTCCCCACTCCAGTATGCTGGCCTGGAGAATTCCAGGGACTGTATAGTCCATGGGGTCGCAAAGAGTCGGGCACGACTGAGCAACTTTCACTTTCATAGCTAGTTGGGCAGACAACTCAGGGGACACAGGACAGACCAGGAAAGTTAGCAAGAAGACAGGGAATTAGCCTGACTTGAGACAATTGTGCGCTCAGAGTCATGATCTCCACCAGGAGATTCTATGGTCTTCTGCTTTCCTCCAGAGCTGTCTGTCCCAGAGGGGAGAAGTCGCAGGGTCTATCTATCATGGTGAACACGGAGGGCCCCATGTAGGTCAGCACTGATCAGCACTTGTTTACTTTAGAAGTCAGATCTTGAAATCGAGGCCCTGGAAATATCTCCTCAGTGAGATCCCCACTTTTCAGCCACCAGCAGCCTCTGCCAACAGGAAGGTCTCAAAGCCATGCTATATCCTGGCGGCCAGACCTCAGCATCAGCACACAGGGGTCGTCTTTGTTTCCCTGGATACTTTGTATTAGTTATCTGCAGCTGTGTAACAAATAAACCCTTTTTTCAACTCCAAAAGCAAATTTTTATGCATGCTGCTTATACATAGGACAGTCTAAGTCTAGTGTAACCCTGAATTCTGGATTTTTAAGTGAAGCATGTCACTTAATAAAGCATGTCACTTAATAAAGCAATCTATATAAACAAACAAATATGATTTCCTGCTGTCAGAGTTATTTTGCATAGTCATTATTAGTGATCCAAATATCAAATAGCAGCAACTTTATGTAGTTTAATCTAACACAGATTTGTGAATATTTTCATCTAAACAAATGATCCCAACAAATGAACAAATGGTGCTTCAAATAATAAATGATCCTTATATACACCACAACTTCTATATATTTAAAAGAGAAAAAGAGAAATGAGCAAAATATCCTTTTTCTGTAGATACCAGCATATGACAAGAGATATGGCAATACTGAATATTTATGAGCATCTCTGTTTGAGTCCTTTCACACATAATATTTTATTAAATCTTTACAGTGTTTCCAGTGTAGATAATGTTATCCCAACTTTTATATTTGAGAAGACTGGATCTCTGAGAGGTGAAATGACTTACCCAAAACCACATAGCAAGATGACAGAATCAGCCTTCTAACCTAGATATGCCTGTAGTTAGAATATCACCTGTTGCTTCTCTTTGTAAATAAAGTTTTATTGAAACACACCTATGCTCCCTTGTTGATGTATTTTCTACGATGGATTTTAGTACTTGAAAGCAAGGCCTGAGTAGTTGCTCCAGAGTGTACAGCCCACAGAACTAAAAATACTCAGCCCTTTAGCCTGAGTTAGTCTTTTACAGAAAAATGTGCTGATCCTTGATTTAGAGAAAGATGACAAAGAAACATAAATTATGTAAGGAAAGATGAAGCTATGGAAAATATAGAACAAAGACCCGATTTGTTCTCTTAAAATCTGGCATTTAAGAGAACATAATCAGGGTCAACAGAACTCCAAGGCTAACAAAATATACACAGAAAATTTCAAAGCTAGAAATACCTTAGTTCCCCACCCCACCATCAAAACGGCTCACATTTTTCCAAACAACCGTTCTCTAAAGAAACTCCATCTTAGAGGAATTTTTAAACTCCAGGAAATTTTTTCCTACAAATCTGAGGTGTTGATGGTAGAGGTTACCTGCAAAATAAAATTAAAATGCCACCGATCTCAGACTTCCAAATTGTTCCTGTTAAGAGGTAAGTGAAATGGAGTCTAATGAGTTTTGAGAAGAAAATGAAATAAGTCAAGAATTTTATATCCAGCCAAGGGATCATGCATGAAGCAAAGACACTCAGCTACACAAGAAGGTATAGCACCTCTACATCATCCAGGAAATGATGGTCTGAAGGTACACTGGAAGTGACATCAAAATAAATAATTCAATGATAGAGAAACTAAAACTCAGGAAAAAGAGTGCTTTGAGTGTAGATCACTGTTATTAAACACTAAACACAGAGTTAATTTCAAATCATTTCAGTAAGAAAAATTGAAAATTCAAAAATTAAAATGTCATACCAAATAAAGTATGTAATTTAAAAATAATAAGCCACCTCAAGAAAAGCAAAACAAATCTGAGGACAAAAGAATCTAAGGAATAAATGTCATAATATCAGATATCTATTAATTATACACTAAAATAATAGCACTAGCAAAAATCATAATAGCTTTTATATAGGAAGAAAATAAAATAGGCCACTATCAAATGCAGATTAAGAAGCAAAAAATATGCAAAGCTGGACATGCAAAATCAGGTACAGTCTCAGATGAGAATGAAAAATTATCAAAATATAGAATGTGTATCTTTCTACGTGTAACTTTATAAAGATAGTTGAAAATATAATGAGATAGATGACTCTAGAAAATTGAAAACAACAAAAACTAACCCAGGAAGAATTAGAAAACTTAGAAAACCTACAGCTACAGGGAAAACATAAGGAAAGAATGTTCAACAAAATTATCTCCCCAAAACACCCATAGGGCAAGTAATTTTGCTGGTTTTTTGCAACTTTAAGAAACAGATAATTATTATTATATATAATTTGATCCAGAGCATACATAATAATGAAAAACTCTTCCATTCATGCTATAGAGATACTTCACATCCAGATTGAAAGCTGAAGATGAATGCCACACACACAAAAAAAAGAAAACTAGATATCTGAAATCATTTATAAGAATATATGCAGTATTCTGTATCAAATACTAGCTGAATATTTCAAAAACACAGTAAAAGAATCCTTGAGCTTTTACTAGGGATATAAGGAAGGCATAATATTAATAATCTATTAATTCAATTTATCATATCACATTAGGATGCCAAAGTTGGAAGATATCATATGCATAAAAGGATCTTTGTAGAAACCAAAATAAATTTCACAAATTCAGTACCCATTTCTTTAAAAAAATATCTTAAGCATTCAAAGTCTGGAAGAATATCTCCTGAATACTCTAAAGACTATGTTTTCTAAGCATCAGTCGGTATCATATGTAATGCCTGTGTTCCAGATATAATCCCATTCAAGTCAAGATTAGTGCAAGGACATCCCATCCAACCATTCAGACTTGGCATTGCCCTGTATATTCTAGGTAATGTTATGAAATGGGAAAAATGAACACAAGTTACACAAATCAGAAAGAAGAAACATGGTCATTAATCATTGATAATCATCAATTTCATAAATCATTAGATAATATATCTGGAATATCTTACATAATTAACTGAAAGAAAATATCCATAGCTTTAAACCAGTTCCGTTAACCAAATACCAGATCAGGCACCTAGACAAAGCCAGGTTACTGAATGAGCCAGCTTAGCACAAGCCACATTCAGAGGAAATACAAAAACAACATCCAAAAAGAACTGGGAAAAAATACGTACCTAGTAAACGGTGCCTTTAAAAATGTCAAAGCAGTTTTATGTCATGTTCCACAAAGAAAAACTTTAAAATGTTCTTTAGGCGTCTCTGGCCCAAATTTCCATTTATTTACCTCACATATCTGCTGTCTCCAAGCCGTTGATGAAATCCCTCTACATTACCACAAAGTTCACTCAAAATTTCCTGACCTCCACTGTTTTCAGATAGAAAAGATAAATCAATCCTTTTTTTCCAAATTAATATCTATATTGAACACAATTCAAATCAAAATCTCCATTTTTATTATTTTCCTAATTATCTCCATTATTATTATTATTTCATTTGGAAGATTTAAGTAAAAATTCCTGAGAAAATTTTGAAAAAGTAATATAAAATGACTCTATTAAAAAACCATAGCGATTAAAATTGAGATAATCCACTGCTAGCATCTAGACTATAGTAGGTTTGAATAGCTAATTCTGAAGCAGGCCTGTGTGTGAGTGTGTCTGTATAACCTTAATATATAGGAAAGAGTAATCAACTGTAATCCAACTGTAAAGAGAATGATGAACCAATAGATGAAGTTAGAAAAGTGATAGAATTTAAAAAGAAAAGTCCAACATCAACTCATCTCGAGCAGATTTTATTTCAATTAAAGTTAAAAGCCAAATAAATAAAAAGGATTTCTGGAAAACAGAGACATATTCTAAAATTCTGAATGCATTAAACGATCCCCTAAGCATAAAAGTCAAAGTAAAATTTGTAATAAAAATTCTCAGTGCACCTTACCAAAACAAACTTTAAAACTTTACCAAATATCATCAAAAACAAAATGAAAATGCAGTGCAAGAGAAAGGATATTTACTATAAACATATCATAAACAATATTAATTGTTATCTGAAACATTAAATGTTATATATTGATATCAGAAACAATGTTAAATATTAATTGCTGTGCTGTGCTTAGTCATTCAATCATGTCTGACTCTTTGCAACCCCGTGGACTGTAGCCCACAAGCCTCTTCTGTCCGTGGGGATTCTCCAGGCAAGAATACTGGAGTGGGTTGCCATGCCCTCCTCCAGGGGATCTTCCCAATCAAAGGAAAGAACCCAGGTCTCCTTCACTGCAGACAGATTATTTACCATCTGAGTCAAGATTAATTAAACACACACAAACATCTCAAAAGAAAAAATGGACAGAATACCTAAGCAACTTAAAGTAAAAGTATATATAAGTGGCCAAATGAATAAAAGCCATCACTGATTACTAGCAATTTAAAACAAAATGTTAGAGCAACAAGGAGCTGGCATTTGTCCTTGATTACCTTGGAGAAGTGTGACAAGGCAGGGACCTCGCTTCATGGCCGCTGGGAGACTCCCAGAGGGAAAGGCCACCGTCAACCCACAGACCCAGCAGGCTGTACCATCAACAGCAATATCTGCTGAATGAAAGAAGAATAATTAAACTTCCAGAGATAACATGTTCAAGAAGCTGAAAATATTTACTCATCTTTTTCTCAGTAACCTCAATCCTACAAAAGTACCTCCAGTAATGATCATATATATTCAGATAAAGATATAGGTACAGGAATGTTTTTTGCAAAATAAACTGTAATTTAAGCAAACAGAGAAAATGAAAATATCTAATAGAATAAGCTGACATTTATATAACAATCTTTTAAAAATTATATTGCCCCTAAGTATTTAATGGTATAGGAAAATGATTAATGTGCTATTACTGGAAAAAAAGAAGATATATTTATATGTACATGTCTATATATACACACAGTATTATAAAATACATATTTTGAATATAAAATGTGAATATATTCAATATATGTGAAATCTAACTGTGTATACACACACACACACACACATATATATACATATATATGAAAAAAAAAATGTTAGTTTGCTCAGTCCAGCCAAGCCCTCCAAGGGGCACTCTGATTTTCAGAGCTCAATTTCTTTATTCCTCAACCTCACTGTAGAGAGATGAGCTAAAAGAAGTCAAGATCAGCTTATTTGATTTACATGTAGGGTAGCTAGATTTAGCAAATAAAAATACAGGATGCCCAGTTAAATTTGCATTTCAGACACACAATGGGTAAGTAAGTCAAAGAGGCATACTTCTGCTAAAAAATTATTCATTGTGTACTGAGATTCAAATGTAACTGAGCATCCTGTATTTTATCTGGTAGCCCTAACAGAGAACGACTGTTTAAAGAGTAGGGGGAGAAAAGCTTCAAGACAGAGCAGAATGAGATGAAAATAAGGAGAACCCAAGGAACCAAGGTTTCCAGTCCTGTCTAGGGAGGTGGGAGGACAGAGGGCAGGGGTGGTCTAGAAGGAGGGCCGACTGGGGCAGAGCACAGAGTGTGTGGCCTTACAGAGGCAGAGGCCAAGTGCCTACCGATGAAAGTCTTGAGCATTCATTTTTGGATGTCAGACAAGTGTCTCTTCTGAAACAGACATCATACCAAACCAGGCCACAAAATGGCCCAGCGAAGCACAAATGGGGCTGAGAGGAGCAGTCCCACCTCCAAGGAGCGGCGGCTGCGCGGGTGCAGGAGGGCAGAGAGGACCTACTCCACATTCAAGGTCAGGAGGGGCGGCCGTGAGAAGATACCCCTCATCCAAGGTAAGGAGCAGTGGCTGTGCTTTGCTGGAGCAGCCGTGAAGAGATACCCCACGTCCGAGGTAAGAGAAACCCAGGTAAGATGGTAGGTGCTGTGAGAGGGCATCAGAGGGCAGACACACTAAAACCAAAGTCACAGAAAACTGGCCAGTCTTATCCCACGGACCACAGTCGTGTCTAACTCAGTGAAACAAAACCATGCCGTGTGGGGCCACCCAAGACGGTCGGGTCATGGTGGAGAGATTTGACAGAATGTGGTTCACTGGAGAAGGGAATGGCAAACCACTTCAGTGTTCTTGCCTTGAGAACCCCATGAACAGTATGAAAAGGCAAAATGATAGGATACTGAAAGAGGAACTCCCCAGGTCAGTAGGTGCCCAATATGCTACTGGAGATCAGTGGAGAAATAACTCCAGAAAGAATGAAGGGATGGAGCCAAAGTAAAACAACACCCAGTTGTGGATGTGACTGGTGATATAAGCAAGGTCCGATGCTGTAAAGAGCAATATTGCATAGGAACCTGGAATGATAGGTCCATGAATCAAGGCAAATTGGAAGTGGCCAAACAGGAGATGGCAAGAGTGAATGTCGACATTCTAGGCATCAGTGAACTAAAATGGACTGGAGTGGGTGAATTTAACCCAGATGACCATTATTTCTACCACTGTGGGCAGGAATCCCTTAGAAGAAATGGAGTAGTCACCATGGTCAGCAAAAGAGTCCAAAATGCAGTACTTGGATGCAATCTCAAAAGTGACAGAATGATCTCTGTTCATTTCCAAGGCAAATCATTCAATATCACGGTAATCCAAGCCTATGCCCCAACCAGTAATGCTACAGAAGCTGAAGTTGAATGGTTCTATGAAGACCTACAAGACCTTTTAGAACTAACACCCAAAAAGCATGTCCTTTTCATTATAGGAGACTGGAATGCAAAAGTAGGAAGTCAAGAAGCATTTGGAGTAACAGGTAAATTTGGCCTTGGGGTACAGAATGAAGCAGGGCAAAGGCTAATAGAGTTTTGCCAAGAGAACGCACTGGTCATAGCAAACACCCTCTTCCAACAATACAAGAGAAGACTCTACACATGGACATCACCAGATGGTCAACACCGAAATCAGATTGATTATATTCTTTGTAGCCAAAGATGGAGAAGCTCTATACAGTCAGCAAAAACAAGACTGGGAGCTGACTGTGACTCAGATCATGAACTCCATATTGCCAAATTCAGACTGAAATTGAAATAAGTAGGGAAAACCACTAGACCATTCAGGTATGGCCTAAATTAAATCCCTTATGATTATACAGTGGAAGGGAGAAATAGATTTAAGGGGCTAGATCTGATAGAGTGCCTGATGAACTATGGACAGAGGTTCATGACATTGTACAGGAGACAGGGATTAAGACCATCCCCACGGAAAAGAAATCCAAAAAAGCAAAATGGCTATCTGAGGAGGCCTTACAAATAGCTGTGAAAAGAAGAGAAGTGAAAAGCAAAGGAGAAAAGGAAAGATATTCCCATTGGAATGCAGAGTTCCAAAGAATAGCAAGGAGAGATAAGAAAGCCTTCCTTAGTGATCAATACAAAGAAATAGAAGAAAACAACAGAATGGGAAAGACTAGAAATCTCTTCAAGAAAATTAGAGATACCAAGGGAACATTTCATGCAAAGATGGGTTCAATAAAGGACAGAAATGGTATGGACCTAACAGAAGCAGAAGATATTAAGAAGAGGTGGCAAGAATACATAGAAGAACTGTACAAAAAAGATCTTCACAACCCAGATAATCATGATGGTGTGATCACTCACCTAGAGCCAGACATCCTGGAATGTGAAGTCGAGTGGGCCTTAGGAAGCATCACTACGAACAAAGCTAGTGAAGATGATGGAATCCCAGTTGAGCTATTTGAAATCCTGAAAGATGATGCTGTGAAAGTGCTGCACTCAATATGCCAGCAAATTTGGAAAACTCAGCAGTGGCCACAGGACTGGAAAAGGTCAGTTTTCATTCCAATCCCAAAGAAAGACAATGCCAAAGAATGCTCAAACTACCGCGCAATTGCACTCATCTCACATGCTAGTAAAGTAATGCTCAAAATTCTCCAAGCCAGGCTTCAGCAATACATGAACCGTGAACTTCCAGATGTTCAAGTTGGTTTTAGAAAAGGCAGAGGAACCAGAGACCAAATTGCCAACATTTGCTGGATCATCTAAAAAGCAAGAGAGTTCCAGAAAAACATCTATTTCTGCTTTATTGACTATGTCAAAGCCTTTGACTGTGTGGATCACAATAAACCGTGGAAAATTCTGAAAAATTTGGGAGTACCAGACAACCTGACCTGCCTCTTGAGAAACCTATATGCAGGTCAGGAAGCATCAGTTAGAACTGAACATGGAACAACAGACTGATTCCAAATAGGAAAAGAGTACGTCAAGGCTGTATATTGTCACCCTGCTTATTTAACTTATATGCAGAGTACATCATGAGAAACGCTGGGCTGGAAGAAGCACAAGCTGGAATCAAGAATGCTGGGAGAAATATCAATAACCTCAGATATGCAGATGACACCACCCTTATGGCAGAAAGTGAAGAAGAACCAAAGAGACTCTTGATGAAAGTGAAAGATGAGAGTGAAAAAGCTGGCTTAAAACTCAACACCTGGAAAACTAAGATCATGGCATCTGGTCCCATCACCTCATGGCAAATAGATGGGAAAACAATGGAAAGAGTGTCAGACTTTATTTTGGGGGGCTCCAAAATCACTGCAGATGGTGATTGCAGCCATGAAATTAAAAGATGCTTACCCCTTGGAAAGAAAGTTATGACCATACTACATAGCATATTAAAAAACAGAGACATTACTTTGCCAACAAATGTCCGTCTGGTCAAAGCTATGATTTTCCAGTGGTCATGTATAGATGTGAGAGTTGGACTGTGAAGAAAGCTGAGTGCCGAAAAATTGATGCTTTTGAACTGTGGTGTTGGAGAAGACTCTTGAGAGTCCCTTGGACAGCAAGGAGGTCCAACCAGTCCATCCTAAAGGAGGTCAGTCCTGGGTGTTCAATGGAAGGACTGATGCTGAAGGTGAAACTCCAATACTTTGGCCACCTCATGCGAAGAGTTGACTCATTGGAAAAGACCCTGATGCTGGGAGGGATTGGGGGCAGGAGGAGAAGAGGACGACAGAGGATGAGATGGCTGGATGGCATCACTGACTCGATAGACACGAGTTTGAGTTGGTGATGGACAGGGAGGCCTGGCGTGCTGCGATTCATGGGGTCACTAAGAGTCAGACACAACTGAGCGACTGAACTGAACTGATTGAAGCACAAATGACCTAGAAATGCAAAGTGAAAAGACTGACAGATTTAATACAAGCATCTCAGGGGATGGAGAGAGAGGATTTCTGTGGGTCTTTTTTTTTTTTTTTTTCTACATTCGTCCAGATTTTCTGCAATAGATACAATTAATTTTGCAAATAGGACAAACACGGAGCCTGACCTCAACATGCAAATGTTGTCAGCTTCCCAGGGTTGATCCCACCAGCGAGAGAGGGCCCCCCTGGGCATCCTGGGTCACAATGCCAACTGCCAAATTGCTCCTGCTGGCCCACAGGTGCTCCTAAGAGAACAGCCTTGCTGTCCCTCAGAGTCTGAAACCCAAGTCTGAGGCTTACGGGTGTGAAGAAATGAGACCCCTGGAATGATCACTGCATATCATATGACTCACTCGCACCCCCACCAAGCCCCTGAAGCTGCCCTTTGGACAGTGGCCACACCACATTTCTGACCTTTGCTGAGGAAGGGCCCCCACGATCAGACATGGGGTAACTCCATCCGCACGTGTTCCTTCGTCCAGCCTGCTCTGCCTCTCACACACCTGGCCACATCTCAGCTCCATCCAACTCTCTTAGACCTTTTCCAGTGAAGGAATAGCTTTGTGAGGCATGGTCCATGCACCAGACCTGGTACCAGAGCTTCACCTGTATCACTTCATTGCATCTTTAAACACATAAGGTTGTTAGCACTGAGACTCAGTAACTGAGTCCAAGTCAGCCAGCTCATTAGGTTCTGGAGCTGGGCTTCAAATCCCACCCTACTTAGCACTAACCACAGTACTGCCTACAGAGTTGACTGCTATGAAACATCTCTGGCAACTAGTTTTTGAACAAAAGAATGAAATCTATGTTCCAGACAAGAGATGGGTGTTTTCCTGGCCACAGAAGCTCCAGTACTTTGACCACCTGATCTAAGAGTCGACTCTTTAGAAAAGACCCTGATTCTGGGAAAGAGTGAGGGCAGGAGGAGAAGCAGGTGACAAAGGATGAGATGGCCATCACATCAATGACTCATCACATCACCGACTCAATGGACATGAGGTTTGAGCAAACTCTGGGAGATAGTGAAGGACAGGGAAGCCTGGTGTGTTGCAGCCCATGGGGTCACAAAGAGTTGGACACGACTGAGCAACTAATCCTTTTCACTCCAGTATTCCATCCTATATATGTACCATACCCTCTTTATCCATTCATCTGCTCATAGACACTTAGGCTGCTTCTATTCCTAATCAAATAATGCTGCACAGACCATTAGGGTGCGTGCATCTTTTTTTTTCTTTACTTTTTACAGTTTTTATTGGACTATAGTTGCCTTACAATGGTGTGTTAATTTCTGCTGTGAACCAATTATATGTACACATATGTCCCCTTTTTTTTGTATTTCCTTCGCATTTAGGTCACCACAGAGCACTGAGTTCCCTGTGCTACACAGTAGGTTCTCATTAGCTATGCACATAACCTTTTTTGTTTGTTTTTGCATGTAACTTTTGGAATCAGGTCTGGCAACAAAGGAAAAGAACCCTTTAGCCCTTGAAATCTCACTCCTCCTCCCCCTAGTGGCCGGTCTGTGATCTACGTGGCCAGTAAGCTGCCAAGACACCCTGGGTCTTTGTGACACCCGTCTCATGCCGACTCAAAATGGTTTGGTTTTTATTTTCACCTCATTTCATTTTCTCCTCTTGAAATACACCCCACCCCGGATAGCCCAGTTGTCTCTTGCACCTGGTCAAACTTCTCCTGCTTCTGTAAAGCTGTCCCTGGCTACCTGCGTAAAGGAGTCAGGTTTTCCTGTATCCCACGGCCCCCGGTGTGTGCTTCTGGGACCCTCTCATAACACCAGTGTTCAATTATTAAGGGCCTGCTATGTGACAATCAGTTCTTTGCCACTGAACCCTCATGAGGCTCCAGGTCAAGGGTAGAGACAGGAGTCCCAACCAGTCTCTGGCCTCACGCCTGGTCCTGGCCACTTCGCCCCAGGCACGCTGGTCACCACCCACGTGGTCACTCCCTGCAATTGTCTCAGTACATAAGCTGGTCTGGGCCCCCAAAAGTCTGACTACTCAAGGCCATGGTTTTTCCAGTGGTCACGTATGGATGTGAGAGTTGGACTGTAAAGAAAGCTGAGCACCGAAGAATTGATGCTTCTGAAATGTGGTGTTGGAGAAGACTCTTGAGAGTCCCTTGGACTGCAAGGAGATCCAACCAGTCCATCCTAAAGGAGATCAGTCCTGGGTGTTCACTGGAGGGACTGATGTTGAAGCTGAAACTCCAATACTTTGGCCACCTGATGCGAAGAGCTGACTCATTGGAAAAGGCCCTGATGCTGGGAAAGATTGAGGGCAGGAGGAGAAGAGAACGACAGAGGATGAGACGGTTGGATGGCATCACTGACTCAATAGACATGAGTTTGGGTGGACTCTGGGAGTTAGTGATGGACAGGAGGGCCTGGCATGCTGCAGTTCATAGGGTCGCAAAGAGTCGGACACGACTGAGCGACTGAGCTGAACTGAACTGGGCCCCCAGAAGGGAGTGGGATATAAGCCTCAGTATACAAGCTGGTGCCCCACTTGGGCTCCATGAACCTGGTCCACACCAGGTGTCCCAGCACCTGGCACTAAGTTTGGAGCATGGTAGACACTCCCTGAAGGCTGAAGAATTAAAGAAAGAGCAAAAAGTGGAAGGAAGGAAGGGAGGGGGGAGAAACCAGAGGCCGAGTGTTTGGAATGTTTTTAGTAACCACCCCCCACTCCACCCACCCCCCGCCCACCTCCACTCCACCTGGGGTGCTGGAAGCAAGCCCCTGGGGCACCTAGCCGTGGCCCTGCAGGCTCCCCAGGGTGGAAAGCAGCACCTTGGAAGGGGAGGGGGCTCTGAGTCCAGTCTCCTCCCGCACCGGGGTCGCCACACTGTAAGGAGGTGCCAACGCGGTCATTAAGTCTCTCTGGACCTGCCTGTGCCCAAGCCAAATCCTCTGACAAAGAGATGAAATAAATCATCTTGGCAGAGAAGCTTTCCCATAACCGATGGGATGCTGGAGACTTGGAAAGTCACTCAAGGAAAATCTACCACTTTCCTTTCTCCTAAAAACATCATTAGCCTTCATTTAAGTCAAGTAGGGAGTAGAAGGGGCAGTCATTTCAGGAAATCTGAGTGACGATTGTCTAATCCCATTTAGGGACACGTTGAGCAATGACTTATAGATCATGAGAGATTTAAAATTCTTTGGTCAGTCTGGAGCTAAAGGCTTTTTATGGGGGAAAGAATGAGTAATTCAGTGTGGACCATCTAGCTTTTCATAAGCTTTTATTCATGATTTGTTGGACTCAGATAACATAAATTTTGCGACCAATCTATTAACAACTTAAATTGGAACCTGGTTTCCCTGCTCTGCACGTAGCATTCAGGAATAAGTGTAAAAACCAAAGGATCAATAATTCCTATTTGGTATAGTATCTGAGGTAAGCAAACACGACTGAGATATTTCTATGTATTGAATATCATGTCAACAAATTGCCATTTCAAGGATAATAAAACAAGTTACATTCAACTTCAAGGTTGTTTATCTATACGAAGGTTGCACAGTATATTTCACTTTAAAAAAAATTGCAGTCAGGTTCTTTATTTAAAATAATCCATGTTTTGATCCACTCTGCCAAGTAAAAATAATTTTCCATTGAATCTGTCAGCTGTCGAATTACATTACATTCTATAAAATGGACAGCAGCTTCAGGAAGAAAAACACGGTGCTTGTTTTGTTTAGTTTCCCCCCCCTGTTTATTGAGTGAAGCATGAGGTTAGTTTATACAAGGTATTAATGTAAACATGGATGTTAAAAAAATATATAGCAAGAAAAGCAATGGCTAAATTTACCAGATGAGGAAGAAATATAGCTGCAGAATTATTTCCAACCTATAGTTCTCAAACACAGCGTGAAAAGCCTGAAAAAAATGAAATTTTAGTCATTAGAACCTGACAGCTTCCAGTCATAATATGCTGACATGTACAACTGGAATTAAGAGGTTCTACTGGTGGAATGAGCATTATTATTTTTTTTTAAGGCAAGTCATTTATTTCAGCTGCATGAATCACAGCGTGACTGCAGATCACTGGACACTTATAAATGTCATCATACAACTTTCTGAGGCTTTGTGTTTCTTCTTGAGTAGATTCCACTTACAGACAGTAATTACTGGCTGGGTTAGAAGCACTTTCTGGGAGACAAAACAAAGTAGTTCTATCCAGAATGGAAAGAAGTGTCCAGGATCTTGGCAGGAGGACCGAGACCGTTGGGACTCTGTCATTTGGGGCCTGGCTAACGCGATTTTGAGTTTCCATAGATTCAACTTTTCCAGGAGGGATCACAGCCTCCTCCCATTCATTCATCATTGACAAGAACTTACTGGGTGCACCACGCACCAGACCATCCCTACGGCAACACAGAGAAAGACCAAGACAAAGATTTCCCTCTCCTTCTGGAGGTGGGGGGTTAAACACCCATGCAGACAAACTCTTGGCACTGAAGATGGTCAAAGTTGATGAGCGGAAGCCTCCCCTGGCATGAGCAAAAACACTGGGGTCAGGTCACCTGGATTCACATCCCAGAAACTTCAGAGAAAAGCTGTGTGGCCCCAACCAAGGAATGTAACCTTGCTGTGTCTCTCTCTGTCAAATTGTTACTGAAATCAAGCCTCATCATGAAGCCAAGCCAGCCTTGATCTTGGACTTCTAGCCTCCAGAACTTTGAGGAAATACACATCTGTCGTTTAAGCCCACCCCCACCCCCAGCTGCACCAGTTTATGGTACTTAGTTACAGCAGCCTTAGCAAGCTAATACAGATTTTTTAAAGATTCTGTAGATACTTCTGCAGGGCCCAACAGGTAGAGAATCTCTCAGTTTCACTTGAAAAGGAAGGTGTTGGATGAAGTCTTCCCAGAGTGGGTTTCTGTGACAGATCAAATGACGTCCTGCAACTTGCCCTTTCCCCAGCAATGAGATTTCACAAGAAACAAGACAACAGATTAGCGAGAAAAATATGGTTTCTGTAGGTCAAGGATTCTAGGGTGGGGAAAAGGAGGAAGCTACAGATTAAACCAGCCATCACAAACTAGCATCTCAAAGTTGTCACGGGGATGGCCAAGAGACTATTTCACAAAACTGGAAATTTGCATAAATCTACCCAATTCTAACTTAGAAAATAAGTCAACGACTCAGCCATATGGACCCCCATTCTATAGGGCACCATTCTGAAGCTCTGTCTAGTGGGGAGAATGCCTTCCTAGCACCCCCTGCCCCTGAGCCTATCACCGATCAGGTTCCTGACCTTAGAAATAGAAACTGATCAGAGACCAGACAAGAAATTCAGGCAAGGCTTCACTGAGGCCCTGGCTACAGCAGGAGTTGGGGGACAAAAACTAGTAACAGGTTCCCTAGCTTTGCTCTCTGAGAGGGGCTAGCAGGGACTTTACATGCAGTGAGGGTAGGGGCTGAGTCCAGGAGTCAGGCTGGAGAGATGGCTTAACGGGTTTGCCCACCCCTTTGGTGGTGTGGTATGCAGGGGACAATTGTGGTACCCTGCTTTTGCTCCCAGCTCTTCAAAAGTGGTAGTTTGGGGGTGGTTGGTCTTTTCATATATTATTGCCCATAGTTTGCCCCAGATGCACACATGCACAGTTATTTTTAGTCCCTTGTAGTTTCTTTTTATTCTGTTGCTTCGGAGAGGTGTGTCCAGGCCCAAGCACTGCAGCAAAGGGTCCCAGGTCCCAGCTTGTCTCATGCCCACTTAAACAGGAGTGGAAACAGAATCGGGGTCACTCTACCCTGCACTGTGGGGTGAATGAAACCTTGGGGGATCCCGGAAGTGGTCTTTGATAAAAACCTTCGAGAGACTTTGGAGATGCACCGCGTGGAGCAGGAAGGGAGAATCAGGGGATGAGGAAACCAGCTTAGGGGAAGGCCAGAAACAGAACAGGAGGGCAGGGGAGGGGGTCAGTTCTCCGGAATGAGGCCGCCGTTTGGAGTCCTTTAATTTGCATTCTTTCTAACAGTCTCCACCACAGAGCCCTGAGAGGCGGGTTAAGTCATTTATAGGGTGATTAATTTTCTTGCAAGGGATGTAGGCCTATTCCCGAAGGCCTCACATAATTCAAAACTAGCACAATTCAAGATTAATTCTCTGGAGGAGGAAATGTAAAGCAGGGTTCGCATTCTTTCGAAATCTGTGCATAAGCTAAGACTATTAACACATGATATATCACGATTTCGGATTTGTCTGATTCAGATTCACAGACACCACTACCAAAACACCCTGTCCTTATTCTGGAGCCAGGGGAGCTGATTAGCAAGGGCATAGAGAAACTTAAATGGACTAGAACCAATACACTCAAAGCCAGACCACCTCTATGGGGAGCTTCCCATGGCCCAGACCCTGGCTGAGAAATGCTCAGCTCCCCTTGGACAAGTCAGGGTTTTCTGAAGACCTGTGATGAGACAGGATGACTTAATGGCCACAATTTCATCTTGGACTTGAGACGGACATGGGTTCAGGTTCCTGTTCAACTGTAGAGTCTTTGGAAAATATAAAAATAAACTTTATGCCTCTTAGTCTCCCTGGTTATAAAATAGCAGTAATAATAGTCATAGTAATAATATCTGATTCAGAGGCTCAACAAGATAATGAATATCAAACATACCCTTTTGTGCCTGGTACATGTATGTGCTAAGTAAATATTAGCTTGCATCATTATTTGTTTGGACCTCTACAACCTCTTACCATTCTTGTCTGTTGACCATATTTACCATGACCACTTCATGAGCAAAGAGCTGGGATGTCAGAGAGAGAGAAGGTTAGGTCTGTTTTTATAACTAGTAAGAGGACAGGAAGGAGAGAGGAACCAAAGTCTTCCTGGCTTCAGTGACTTCACTCGAACTTTCCTGTCCAAAAACATCAGGAGTAGACAGACCATCCCAATGGTTCCAAACCATGGGGAGGACTGGGCCCCTGCGGCCACCGTGAAAGTGAAAGTCCCTCAGTCGTGTCTGACTCTTTGTGACCCCATGGACTCTAGAGTCCATGGAATTCTCCAGACCAGAATACTGGGGTGGGTAGCCATGCCCTTCTCCAGGGGATCTGCCCAACCCAGGGATCGAACCCAGGTCTCCCACGCTGCAGGCAGATTCTTTACCAGCTGAGCCACCGGGGAAGCCCATACTTTCTCCCAAAGTTGGTACCAGCAGGACTGCTTAACACAGATGCGCTTCCTGGATGCTGCTGGCACACCGATAACGCTGGGACATTATGTGCTGTAAAAACAGAACATCATTGCTTACCAGGGGCTTATAAAAATAATTGAGATCCAGCCTGGCCTCTGTCACTAGTAATTTATCGCATCGCTCCTCTTTTTGTTAATGCGGTTTACGTGAGTCAAACGCATTCTATGTAAATTAGGAAGCATGTTAGGCTTCAAGTCAAGAAGTGACAGGCCTAGGTGTGAATAAGATATTTTCAAATTTTTCAAATCCCAAATGGAAGCGGGTGATATATTTGTGATGGGAGCAGAGAGTGTTGAGAATGAGAAGGCGGGAGACCCTCCAGGGGGAGAAACCAAGGGGCAGGGTCCCAGCGGTCCCTGCTGCCTGCCCGCCGGTGTAGCCTCAGCTGGCCTCCGAGTCCATCACCACGCCCCTCAAGGTGTATCTTCTGCCCTCACCGCCACTCGCCTCATTTCAAAGGCATCTTATCATAATGATTTTTAATCTCTTGGATAACATTATAAATTTCTTTAGGTTGGGAACTGCCATGAAATCTTAATCATTTGCTCAATCAGATATTCAACAAATATGTAATATGCCTAATTAATATATACATTAACCATATATATATAATATCTTGAACTCCAAATATACATCTTGGGCCCCAAAATCACTGCAGAGGGTGACGGCAGCCGTGAAATTTAAAAGTCACTTGTTCCTTGGAAGAAAATCTATGACAAACCTAGACTGCATATTAAAAAGCAGAGATATCACTTTGCCAACAGAAGTCCATATAGTCAAAGCTATGGTTTTACTAGCAGTCATGTGTGGAAGGCAGAATGCCAAAAAATTGATGCTTTTGAATTGTGGTGCTGGAGAAGACCTGAGAGTCTCATAGAGAGCAAGGAAGTCAAACCAGTCAATTCTAAAGAAAATCAACCGTGAATATTCATTGGAAGGACTGATGCTGAAGCTGAAGCTCCAATACTTTGGCCACTTGATGCGAAGAGCCGACACATTGGCAAAGACCCTAATGCTGAGAAAGACTGAGGGCAGGAGAAGAAGGGGGCGACAGAGGATGAGATGGTTACATAGCATCACCGACTCAATGGATATGAATTTGAGCAAACTCCAGGAGACAGTGAAGGACAGAGGAGCCTGGTGCGCTGCAGTCCAGGGGTCACAGAGTCAGACACGACTTAGTGACTGAACAACATGGATGGTTTGAGGCTACAGTGACAACAGAAGGAGCGTATTTTGCCCTCTAGGAGTTGGGGAATGAGCATTTGGATTTAGGGAGGCGTCACATTTCAACAGAGAGAGCTTTTTGGCAGACCTAAAGTATGACCCCACTATTTTGCTTTACTTGCATCTTGACTGCATCCTGGGTCTCCCTGGAACTTTTGGAGCTGTGGGAGTCAGATGTGAGTTGGTTTCAGACTCACTGAACTGATCCGTGATCTGGGGGCCTTCACTAAAATGTGCCAGATCTCAATGAGATCTGTTGTCCAGCCTATAGGTCATCTAGGAGCTGTTCACCTCACCCTTCTGCACATTGTCCATCCCTCCCACCTCCTGTGTGGATAGTCAGGTGGCCCTTCATTAAGGCCTCAGTGGGTATATGCATGCCTGTTATTTATTCATTCATCATTTACTGCAAACCTACAGGACCTTCATTAGCTAACATTTGGGAATGCCTTTGAATTGCCAGACACTGTACCATCCAGACTAACCTGCTTAATCCTTATAACAACCTAAGGAGAACACCAAGATTCTTCCCATGGTGCAGACAGGAAAGCTGAAGACAAATGGATTTTCACCTGCTACATAATAATTGACCACAAAGGGCTGCAAGATTGTTCATTCATTCTTTAAGGAAATATTTAGCAAGAGTCTGCTGTTTCCTGGGTAGATCCTGTCCACAGAAATTCAGAGGACCACAGACACAGGGGCACAGAGATGACCAAGTCATGGGCCCGTCTCACCCTGACCTTCAAAGCCCAGCATGATCTGATGTCTGCTCCACTCCAGCTGAATCTTGCAGCACTTGCCTCAGTCTGGAAGTTCTTGGAGGCATGCAGCTTGTTAGAAAAACCATCATTCCTCAGGAGGACATCCCTCCATTTATTTTGAGCACCTTTATGTGCCAGGCAGGGCTTCCTAGGTGGCGCTAGTGGTAAAGAATCCACCTCCCAATGCAGGAGACACAAAAGGTGTGGGTCTCAATCCCTGGGTCAGGAAGATCCCCTGGAGGACGAAATGGCAACCCACTCCAGTATTCTTGCCTGGAGAATCCCATGGACAGAGGAGCCTGGTGGGCGAGAGTCCATGGGGGTCACAAAGAGTGGGACAGGACTGGGCATGAACATACACACATGTGCCAGGCCCTGAGAGAGACCACTAGCGATTTTTTCAAAAAGCACCCATATAGATAAAGACAGAGTCGAATTGAATAATTCAGGGAATGTACAAGACGTCTCCTGTAGAAATAGTCTTGCAGCTGGTCCTCCTGGAGGAGAAGCCTTAGAACTGGTCATGGAGGAGAGAAGGAGAGGATCCTCCCCCCATTAATTCGCTTGCCCATTGGTTCAACACCTATGTATTAAGCATCTTCGATCCTTATCATGGAAGTCATAAAGGACACAGAACAAAAGCCACTGTCTCATCAAGAAATACAAGTACATAATAATCTAAATGGAAAAAGAATTTAGAAAAGAATAAATATATGTATGTGCATAACTGAATTACTTTGATGAACACCTTAAACTAATACAACATTGTTAATCTATTCCAATTCAATAGAAAATTAAAAAAAAATTAAAAGATATACAAGTGCAAAATTCAGAGAATACTTAATTGACCAATTGGAAGGAAATAAACAGAAAAATAACAAGAGACTAGAGGAATCTGCCCTCATATTATGGGGTGAATTCTCGAGGAAAGTTTTGCTGAGGAACCAAGGCTAGATTTGACCCTTGCGGGAGGTGACCATATCTGCTACCATCCAAACTAGGATGTTTTTAAAAACAAAAGATGGAGCCATTGATAATTAATCTTGGCCAACAGCATGAGCTGCGTACTGTTCTAGGCAAACCAGGACAGGTCTCTTAGATTTAAAGAACTGACAAAGTTTAGATGGGGGCCTCACAAGAAGAGAGAGTAACCTGTGCGACAGCTTTGCAGCAGAAACTATTAATTGGAAATTATTGCAGAAATGAATGCAGTTATTTAAGTATGATGACAATAGGGCTCATTATAGTACATGCTCAATGAGTATTAGTCGAAGGAAGAAAAGAGACGGAGGTTGGTTTGCGATATGACCAACCTTTGAAAACGAATTCCACCAAAACCACTGGAGTTACTGAAGTCTCTTAAAATGTTTGACCTTGGTTTTGTATCTTGGTTGATCTTTGGCATAAGCACAAGCATCACAAAGGCGTTTGAGGATGGAGTATGATAGAGTGCAAAGGTTACGGGCTTAGAAGCTGGTTTTCAACCACAGTCTCACCATTTGGGTTCAGAACTTCTGTTTCCTCAATTACAAAAAAAGAGATAAGAATCCTTACCTCAAAAGATTATTGTGCAACTTAAATGAGATAATATGTTGACACATGCACATTCCTGGCACATAACTTCTATTAACATAGCTTCACTCTTCTTTACAATAATCTAAGAGGCCCAAGTATGCCGAAAATGATGTCATACAACCTTAATTTCTACCTAAATTAACAACAGCCTCCAGATAAACATGAGGGAGTTTTACAAAGGAAACTCAAAATTACCAAAGGCAATCCAGCCAGGAGTGGGGAAATGTCAGTTTATTAGTCGTGGAAACACAGCAAGCCTTCTAAAACCAAGAATGTGCATATTTTCACCAATGACTCAAGAGCCAAATAGATTTTTCTAAAGAAATTCGGATAATTTGACCATTTAAAGAACCAAGCAAACAGATTTTAATGGCATTTTAAGCCTCAGAAAATAAGGCGCCTTAATGTACATGCTGACAGACCCTTAACTATAGCGAGACATTCAGCATCACAGTAATAGCTTTAAGAGGAAGAGTAAGACACCTATTTACATTTTGAGTACAAGTCTATTCCCTAAACACATTCACATTTGAATCAGATAAAAGACCAAGAGGCAACCCAGAACTGACTGACAGGTGTTCAGAGTGACAGTGGGATGAACTGGGATCAATCTCTAAAACCACCATTAGTGACTGCTTCCCATTTAAAAAGCAAATGTTGTTATGACTGAATTCTACTTCCTGACTAGGAAGACCATTTTCTACTTTATACTTGCAGATGTTGCGCTGGAAGGAGGATGCTAAATATCAGCCCCGGGTTCCCAACCAGGAATCTGCAAAATAAACCCATGTCCATTTGTAGGCCCTGCACAGAGTCTGGTCTAACACAAAGGAGATGTGACTACATATTGCTTGGAAGACAAAATGGAAAGATGGTAGGAGGACACAGAGACGGAAAGAAAAGGAGGAGGGAAGAGGCAGATCAGAACCAAGTGCAAGATTTCAAAGACAACCCCAGAGATGGCCTAGCTTACCAGTTAATGCCGTGGGCCCCTCACCAGTTATAGATAAACCTGTTCCCATAGGCAAGATGGTGCACACCAATCTTACCAAATATCTGGGTTCAGATAGTCCTTGACTACTTCTTTCCTCTTCAGCTTTGCTGATTCTCCAAGTCTGAACATGATTCAGGACGTCACTGGTGGGGAGGGGCCCTCCTCTTTTCGGTGAAGGTCATGAGGTCATGGCCATCTGCCCCCACCCCACCCTGCCTCCCAGCACCTGCTTTAGCCCCTCCCATCCCCTCCCACCAGGCTTATGGCAAAGGTTCCCTACTGGTCTCTCGTCTTTCTCTCGGATTCAGGCACCAGGGCCCCAGGCTCCCATCCCAGGCTGGGGCTCTTGCATCCAGACCGCGCTCTCCCAGGCACCCAGCCCTTCCCAGATCCCGAGCCACATCCTGGCATCCCTATGCCAAGCCCAAGCTCTGCCTCTGTCTTGAGAAGTGTCGATCTGAATCCCAAATGTGCCAGCCTTATTACCATCATCAACAGACTTCTTAATGAAGCTGCCAATACTGTCAATGGCATCCTTTTAATGACACTTCATAAAGAAAACGGATTCTACAAACTCTCTCCGACGTTGCCATTTGGTTTCTTTGCTTTATGGCAGACTCAAAATGTTCTCCGAATAAAGATCATGATGACAACGACGACAGCAATAACAGTAATAACAGCAGCAGCGAATATTTACCGAATTCTAATCCTGTCTCAGGCAGTGTTCTAAGCGCGCTATTTTTTATTTTATTTGTTTATTTGCGGCTCTACTGAGTCTTTGTTGCTGCACCCAGGCTTCTGTCTAGGTGTGGGGTGTGGGCTCCTCACTGTGGCGGCTCCTCCCGTGGGGAACACGGGCTCTCGTGTGCAGGCCCGGCCGCTGTGGCGCCTGGGCTTATTCGCTCCACGGCATGTGGGATTTTCCAGGATCAGATTGAACCCATGCCTCCTGCATTGGCAGGCAGACTCTTTACACTGAGCCACCAGAGAAGCCCCTCCAAGTACTTCCACTGTGAGGTGGAATAACTGGTCCGCATATATACGGATGCAATGAACTCCCAGCCAGGCACACTTAGGAGTCAAGCCTTCCTTCACTGGATGTTACGAGTTTGATTGGACTGCTCTGTGCCTGGCACTGTACACATCATTTCTCTAATCCCTGCTACAAGCCTGCAAGGGCTTGGGCACTATTTGTACTAGTCCTGGAGGAAGAAATAATAATAATAAGGCCCCGGAAGATCAAGGGACTTGGCCAAGGTCAGCCAGCTAGGGGGTGACTGGCAGAGTCAGAGTCAGAACACATGTTCTTGGATAGTCGCGCCTTACTGGCTCCACTGGCTGCTCATCGAACAAAAATGTCTAGCGTGAGATGGATGGGCCAGGGGTGTCTCAGGGATGAGATGGCCAGAGAAGCAGGGCAAACAGCTGACTCCTAAAACAAACCACACCACAGTCACATTTGGGATTTGATGTGTATTTCATGGAGAAACCATGTCCCAAGTGGCCTTTTATATCTCTGCTGCTCTTTGGTAGCACCTTAAGTCTGAGCAGACTCTTATGAACTAACCGTCTTTATGCAATTTGCTCTTCTGAGAAGAAAAGATACTTCAAGGTGTCAACAGGAACATGATTAATTCCTAAATGGAGGACTGCTTGATCGTCATCACATCGCAGAATTAGACAACTACCATCATCATCAGGAACTTCCCTGAAGGATGAAGGTTTTCAGCAGGTCATTACGCTGCCAGTGTCTTGCACGGGCTTTGAACACCAGTAGGTGCTAGTTGGGGGTCCCCCTACTGTCCACCAACCATGGTATCTGAGATTTACCCAAGCTCTGTGAACAAAGCCCTGTCTTCTCCTATGGAAAATGGGAGAATTCCACTTATTAGGAAGCTAAAATGAGACGTAGGTGTCAGTCATCCTGGACTCCGGGGCTGTGGCTAGTCACTGGGGTTATTGGGGTGAGTTCTGGGGCAGGCAGCCTGGGTTCCACTCTCCGTAGGCAGGGCACTTGGAGAGTTACTTACTCATCTCTGGTTTCCTTATCTACACAGTAAAGGAAAGAACAGGTAACCTCGGGGCTGCTGTGAAAATGGAATGGAGGAACATATTTAAGGAACTTCAGAGTCGTAAGGTGATTGATTCCAGAATCTTCTGGGCATCATATTCTGGGCCTAACATTGGATCATACATGTGGTTCAGACTGTACCTCTTCCATCGAATTTTAATGAAAAGAATTCTGTTTGCTAAATCCTGTGTGTGTGGTGCTCAGTCATGCCTGACTCTATGCAACACCATGGACTGTAGCCCATCAGACTCCTCTGTTTGTGGGATTTCTCAGGCAAGAATACCGAATGGGCAGCCATTTCCTTCATATATATTATATATATAATATATATATATATATATTAATAAGGAAAATAGTAAGATTCAGAGGTGGCCACTGTATTTGCATTTGAAATCCAATTTAGAGAATCTTCTCTACCAGCCCACCACCATATTCTACCATTTAACCTAAAATTGATTGACTGAATGATGCCTACAAAGTCATGAGGTCATTGTCTTTCGTCAGCAAATCCTATGTAAAAATACCTTTTAAAATCACCCTTTTCTCCAGTCTCACTATGTGAGCACCAATGACCGTCCTATTATTTAGTGATGGAAACAGTTTCAAAAGCCACAGAGCATAGCTTTAAAAAGAAAAGCTTCATGTGTTTCCTTCTAGACAAATAGATCCTCCATTGGTTCCTTTCAAGTTAGAATGCTCAGAGGAAAAATATTTGGAACCAGAAGCTTTTAATATAAGGAGAAATGAAGAAGCAAGCAAGCAAAAATAAGGAACAGAGAGAGACAGTGAGTGAAAAGGAAAAGTTTAAGGGCCCTTATTCACCGATGGACATACTTCTTACTTTAGAATCTTTCTCTTCCTGCTCCTTGAAGTTCATGTTCATTTTGCTCAATTTCCTCCATCTCTTTGGAGTCTCTTAAAAGGCCCATCACCATTTGTGTCTCTCCCACTGAGGTCATGTATCTCGTGCAGAGATTCCAGGCAAGCAAGGATGGTTTACTGCTTCTCTGTTAGAGATGCTCGAATCAGGGAAACAACTCGCTCAGAATCACCTGGTTCCAACACCAAACACTGGCACTCAAACTCCTCATGCTTCTGTTAAGTCATACTGTCTAGGTCAAAAACATCACTTCACACACCTAAACCATGATACCATAACATTCAGCATAACACACAAGCCAAGGCACACAGAACTACAAGAGCAGGTCACAGCATATGTGCTACATATAACACCAAGCATGCGGGCAGAAAGAGGAGAAAATACAACAGAGTCAACAGCAGCCTTTTAGCAGTTGGGATATTATGAGGGGTCTTTTCTTTTTTCTTGAAGACTGTTTTTTTAAAATGCTAAATACTGTGGTTATAAGAACATAATGAATTTATTTGGAAAATTTATCCTTCCTATTGCTCCATGGTTTCCCCAGAAGTTTCCTTTTTTTAAAAAAAGAAAAAAAAAACACTTTTTATTGAGGTATAGTTGATTTACAATGTTGTATTAGTTCCAGGCATATGCCAAAGAGATTCAGAGATATATATATATGTGTGTGTGTGTATACACACACACACACACACACACACACACACACACACACACACACACACACACACACATATATGCATGCTAAGTTGCTTCAGTTGTGTCCGACTCTTTGCAATCCTATGTACTGTAGACTCCCAGACTCCTCTGTCCATAGGGATTCTCCGGGCAAGAGTACTAGACCAGGTGCCATGACCTCCTCCAGGAGATCTTCCAGACCCAGGGACTCAAACCGTGCCTCTTATGTCTCCTATATTGGCAGGCAGCATCTTTACCAATAGCGCCACCTGGGAAGCCAGATGTATATATATGTGTAGATACATGTGTATATGTTCATATATATTTGTATATGTGTATGTATATGTGTATATAATTTAATTTATATAAGAATTTATATAGAGAGAATTTATATAATTTAATATATATATAATTTAGTGTATATATGAATAACATGTATAGTGATTTGTGTGCTATATATATATATATTCTTTTTCAGATTCTTTTCCATTATCAATATAAGATACTAAATATAGTTCCTGTGCTATACAATCAGTCCTTGTTTATCTATTTTATAGTGTAAATAGTAGTGAGTATCTGTTAATCTGAAACTCCTAATTTATCCTCCCCAGAACTTTCCTTTAGAATCAACTAAGAAGTTAAAGAGGGACTTCCCAGGTGGCGCTCATGGGAAGAACCTGCCTGCCAGTGCAGGAGACTTAAGAGATTCGGGTTTGATCCCTGGGTGGGGAAGATCCCCTGGGGGAGGGCATGGCAGCCCACCCCAGGATTCTTGCCTGGAGAACCCCATGGACAGAGGAGCCTGGCGGGCTGCAGTCCATGGGATCACACAGAGTTCAACACGACTGAAGTGGCAGCACGGCATGGCAGGAAGTTAAAGAAAGTTAAACAAAGCCCTCCAGTTTCCCAGATTAATGCCTGCAGTACTTTTTAGGCATCGACTGTGTTCCTGAACCAAGGCCAGTCAGCGTGAGGGGCTGTGGAAGCGGGACAGACCTGTCCCCTTATAATAGAGCTGAGAGACAACAGTCGTGCCAAGCAATCAATCAGAGAGGGTTCCAAGATAAGACATAATCGAATGTTCTAGTAAACCTTGTCAGTGCCAAACTGTATGTATGGTTCAGGCAACACAGGGCAACCTGCAATTCTTCAGCATATAGGCCAGGCCAAGAGGTTTGAGTGGTTTATGAAGAATTCCCCACTTACCATATGCACTTCCTCAGACTGCTACTTCTTAATGCAGTGTTTTTCTTCCAACACCACTTCCAAGCTCTCCGAGTTGTATTGTACTAATAAGTAGTGATTTTGGAGTCTCTAAATGTTAGACTGTATAATGAAAAAGGGCAGGGAAGTGTTTTTAAATACCAATGAATTCCAGCATCTTGGGCTGCCAGAAGTCTGGTCTCAACCTCCGGTTTCCAGCCCAAGTGTTTGGGATTTGCACATGTCGGAAGCTGATGAATGGAGGTTGGGCCCTCCTACTTTTCTCTTTGGGTCCCGAGGAGTCTGGGCTGTCGGGAAGGCTGCCCACCTCGGAGAGAGGCCACCTGGCTGAGCCCCTGGGCCTCGGCTCTGTTAGGGACTGCCTGGAATTCCCACAAGCAGCCTCACCCTTCTCTCACTAAGGCTCAATTCTAGGGACAGGAGTGGTCCGTGAGTGCATTCCAAAAGGATAGTCCCTTGCAGGACATTTAGGAACATTTACAGAAGAAAATTTCAGATGAGAAACAATGTGAGATACTAGTGGTGGTGGTTTAGTCACTATGTCACATCTGACTCTTGCGATCCCATGGTGACAAGTCCACCAGGCTCCTCTGTCCATGGGATTTCCCAGGCAAGCGTACTGGAGTGGGTTGCCATCTCCTCCTCCAGGGGATCTTCCCCACCGAGGGATCATACGTGCATCTCTTGCATTGCAGACAGGCTCTTTACTGACCGAGCCACTACGAAAGCCTGTGAGACACTAAGAATTTTCATTCTAGGAACAGCCTATCGCCCTTGACTTCATAGCCCCGATGCATCACCATGGACAAGAGCTACCACCAGCTGAAGGGCACTCTTTGTCCAGGCACTGCATGGTTAGTATAAGCCTCAGAGCATCCTTAGGGAAACACTATTACTAAGCCCTTTCACTTGTGAGGAAACTGAGGCCTTGAGCGCATGACTCACTTGCCCTAAGTCACTCATCGCTTAAGTAGGGGAACAAGCCCATGATCCAGTTTGTCTGAATCACCAGGCCGTCCTGCCACTCAGGCAAATAACACAGAGCTAAGCGTGCTACCTGAGAAGACTGCCTTGCAATCAGATCAGTGCCCAGCAATGGGATATATCCTGATGAAAGCCGACAGGAGTCAAAGGATGCTTCCCCAAGACACCGCTGCCTGGGAACAGTGCAAGGAACTGGAGGTAAAGATATTGGAGTTGGTAGACATGATTGCAGAGAGGAACTGATATTTCTGGAAAGCCATGCGAAGGCGCAAGAGTCCTCCTGGTAGATGAGGGAGGAATAGGAATTCAGGCAGAGGAAGTAGATGAAGCTGAGACAGTGTGGGAGGCAGAAGAATGACCCAAACACATCCGTGCTCTAAAGCCTGAAACCTTTGAGCATGCTACAGAACTTGGCAAAAGGAACTTTAAGGATTCAGACCTTAAAAGAGAGAGATTGCTCTGGATTATTCAGGTAAGCTCAGTGTAACCTCATGAATCCTTAAAAAGGGGAAGAGGGGAACAAAAGGGTTGACCAAAGACATGTGATGATGAAAGAAGAGACAGGAGAGATTCAAAAGAATGAAAGAATCATTAGCGCAAGTGGAAAATGAAGCACAGGAATGCATGGGGTGATGAAAGAGCCCGAGGAGCTCCGCTGAGGCTTGAGGAACACAACACTTGAGGGGGAGCAGGGGAAAATAGACTGGTAAAGGCAACTGAGAAGGATCAGCTGGGGGTCTTATCAACCAAGGCAAGAGTCACGTTTGACGTGTGGTTATCTGTAATCAAGGACACCTTGTGAGATCAAGACTGATCTCTTCTCTTAATGCTGTCAGGATGAGAGAAGGGAGAAATGATGAATGTGAGCAGTTAGAGACAGGCACATCTGCATTTAGATGGAATAGATGAGACTTCCCTGGTTGGTCAGCTTGTAAAGAACCTGCCTGCCAATGCAGGAGACTCAAGAGATGTGGGTTTGATCCCTGGGTTGGGAGGATCCCTTGGAGAAGGAAATGGCAACTTGCTCCAGTGTTCTTGCCTGGAAAATTCCATGGACAGAAGAACCTGGCAGGCTACAGTTCATGGGGTCACAAAGAATCAGACCCAACTGAACATGCACACACACGTACACACACATAGATGAGAGCTGGGGAGAATTTTGAAAACAAAAACATTAGTAAAGATTTTAAATAAACAGCATATTCCTGGACAGGAAAGTTAAATTACTATATCTCAATGTCAAGTGATCAATGAGTAAAAATAAAGAGACAGAGATGGAAACAGAGAAAATGTAGGCTAAAATAATGGAAATATCCAAGAACAGTGTGGCTTCAGGTACAGCTGAATCCAGGAGCTCAATAAAATGACCTCAGGTCTCAGCCTTGCTGACTTTCAGTTTCACTCCTCACATTTTGACTTTCCCATCAGGCAGGCCCATTTCTTGTAGTAACCCCTGGAAGGTCCAGAATTCCATTCATTCAGTTCAGACAAAAGTCCCCAAATTGAGCCCCACTGGCTTGATTTGTGGCATGATCCCCTGAATAAATGACTGTGTCCAGGATAATTTGCAACTTCAGAGTTCAGGCAGCTGGCCAAGCCTGAGGCATGTGATTTCTTGTAAAAACCAGGAGTCACTTCTACCCCGCTGCAGATGGAGAGTCAGGGAGGAAGGTATGAGTCCCTGCTTTGGTCATCACTTGCTCCATGAGACACCACCCAAACTTCTCAAGTTACAAACATGAGCCCTCATTCATTCTGCCCCCAAACCTAAAGGCTGGGCTGCGTGGGGACCGTCTGCCTCTGCTTAATAGTGCTTCATCTGGGGTGACTCAACGGGAACTGGAAGACCCATCAGGGTGATCAGCAAGTAGGTAGCTGAGCTGGGACTGTTGGCCAGGGCCCTCTGCTTCCCTACATGAGCCTTTCGTGGATTATCTTGGGCTTAATGGCATGGGGCCTGGGAGCCAAGGGCAAGGATTCAAGAATCCAGGGCAGAAGCAGTAAGATTCCTTTTCACTTAGATTCACAGGGCCCAAAGCATCATTTCCACAGGACTCGAATGTAGAAGAAGTTGCTAAGGTCAGACAGCATCCATCTTCAGTATGTGAAACAGCCAGGCTTTTAGAGCCATTTTTATTCTATCAGGTCCCCCAAAGTCATACTGGGGGAAAGTTATCAGAAGAAGGAGTGGACAGTGGACAGGAAAGAAAAAAAAAATAGAGACTTTTCATGCAGCTACATCCCCAGTGCCACTGTATCTCGTTACTGAACCTCTCTGAAACTTGTCACCCACTCCTAATGGCACAGAGAAGAGTCAACACCATCATATACACCTGGCCCCACTCAATAGCTAAGGTTCCCTCGCTGTCCCCTGAGCCAATCATAACACTCCCAAAGTGAGATGACTTGTCCCGACCAAAGTGCGGTCCAAGCAGAGCCAACACAGGCTGGAAGAGTGCTTGGGACGCTGAGCCTGTGGTGTGTTCCACGGTGTAGCAGGACATGAATTAGCTGTTTTATGAGAAACTCAATTTCCTTATTACAGGGCAAACAGCCACTGTTCTATTCTAACTAACTAGACTGATTCAATTAACGGTGCTAAATACAGTTCCTACTTGAAAATAACTTCAGTTTACTGCTTCCACAAACCTCATTACATTTGATTAAACAAAATACATAGTAATAGACAAAACATGTTGCAAACTTTTGGCCATGGCCCATTGACTAGGAGGCCTGCAGCTCTCGGCAGGGAGGAGGGAGTATGGTGGTGGGCCTTGGAGTCAGACAGAGGGAGGTCGGAGCTCAGCTTTGCCTCCCAACAGCTCTGGAACTCTGGGCCTATGCTCCTGGATCTCAGGTAGGAGAAGCATCATTGTTGTTTAGTCACTAAGTCATGTTCAACTCTTTGTGACCCCATGAACTGTAGTCCACCAGGCTCTTCTGTCCATGGGATTTCCCAGGCAAGAACACTGGAGTGGTTGCCATTTCCTCCTCCAGAGGATCTTCCCAACCCAGAGCCCAGAGATCAAACCCACATCTCCTGTGTTGGCATGCAGATTCTTTACCACTGAGACACCTGGGAAGCCCCAGGAAAAGCTTTAAGAGGACCTTTTTCTAAGAGCCATCATGAAGAGGAAACAAGACAAACACTTTGTTTTGAGTTGAATTCAAGCCCTCCCACACCCAGTGCCTGTGCTGAATCCCTAACCCCCATCAGGACTGTATTTAGATTTGGAGGAGAGGCCAATAAAGGAGGTGATAAGGGTTAAATGAGGTCATAAGAGTGGGGATTGAATCCAATAGAGCTGGTGTCCTTGCAAACAGAGGAAGAGACACCAGACACCTCTCTCTTCTCAATTTCTCTTCTCTCTGTACTCTCTCTTTCTATCTCCCCCTCTCTCTCCACAAGCACACACAGGAAATGCCTTGTAAAGGTGCATTTGCAGTGAGAAGGCGCCATCTACAAGCTGGGAATTTGCCTTAACCCTGAGCATGGACTTTTCATCTCCAGGACTGTGAAAAAATAAACGCCGAGTGTTTACGCCTCCCAGTCTGGAGTGTTTGGTGAGGCAGCCTCAGTGGACTAAGACACACAGCAAGTGCTCTAAACAGCCCAGGACACAGATCAAGTATCGGATCAACTCTGGCAGGCGCTCCTCTCTAAGTGCACCATTTGCGGCATACAAGGGACCAGGATACTTCTAGAAAGCCTTCTCTGTAAGACATGCATATTAAAGAAGAGAGAAAGAACACCAACACCATCACCAACAAAAGAAAAGAAAAAAAGCAATGTGAGCATTTTCACTGGCTTCTAGATTAGGAAACTGTTGAAGGCAGGGGTTGCTATATTCAGTTGTGTTTCCCCTTTTCCAAGCATGGGACTCAACTCATGCTTAGCCAACATGTCAATGAATGATTAACAATTGGAAGAAAAGAACTCTACTAAGCAACCAAAAAAAAAAAAAAAATTCTCTGTTTGGATTCAATTCTATTCAACTAAACAAATACTTTTCAAAGGTTTCTTGCTCTACTAAGGGCTCAGGATAAATAACATCCCTCTCGTCAAGCAGAAAAAGGTGAAATACAACCAATTTAGCAGAAAACAAGGCAAAAGACGCTACAGAGGGTTTTCCAAGGACTCCAGGAACCCAGAGGAGGGAACCATCAAGTTCTCCCTTAAAAGAACAGAAAAACCAAGTTTAAGGGCATTCTGAGTTACGCCTTAAAAAAAATAGGTCAATAAAGTCAACCAGCCTTTATGAACATGCCCAGGAAAGGCTGGCAATCAACTCAGTTCTGCAATTAGTTAACAAGAAAATAAAAAAAATAAAAAAAAGTAACTATCCATAGATCTTGCCCTGATTTTGTCTTTATTGTGGAAGTAAGAAATAATTGCAGAGAAAATAATTCCCAAGAGAAAAACATGAGCTAGGTTTCCACCACCCACCCAGGTCATCAAGGCATATATTCATGGGGCAGAGAACAGATTCTTCTGGGCTCCAGGGAAGGGGCCCCAGACTGGTTCACATGGATGTAAAAGTCCAAGTGCTACTGCAAGAATCAGGCAGGAAGACGGGGCAGAGGCAGAAGGTCTCGTGGACAGCGGGACATTTACTCACTTCAATACATGGCTGTATACCATGAGCCCGGACCTGGGGGTTAATGAATACGGTTGAGTCAACCATCAGAAAGGATCAGAGTCTTAATTTCCCACACCTTCTCTGATAGGAATTCATTCTCCTGCCTCTTGTTTTCTACTGGTCATCCATCCCTCCTCTCATCGCCCAATCACCCTCTTTCCCACATGGATCATCACCTGCCTCCCTCCTTACCCTCCACTCACGGGCTGCATTCTGTTCTATCCATACTGTGACCTAAACCTCTCCTTTCTGTATACTTTCTGGACACACTCTGGGCCACCATCACCTCTCACCTGGACCACAGCGGCAGATGCCTCTCTGGTCTCTAAGGTAACCTGAGTTGATGTCTGTGGTAGTTTTCTAGGGCTGCCATCACAGAGGACCACAGACCCGAGGGCTTAAACCACAGAAGTTCATCCTCCCAGTTCTAGAAGCTACAAGGCTGAGATGCAGGTGTCGGCAGGGCTGGTTTCCTCTGAGGCCTCTCTCCTGGGCTTGTAGACGGTCACCTTCTCCCTGTATCCTCATGCATCTTTCCTCTCTGCCAGTCTGTGTCCTCACCTCTTCTTCTTATAAAGACACCAGTCATATTGGATTAGGACAAACGTCTATCACCTCTTTTTAACTTGTTTACCTCTTTAAAAATTCTCCCCCCGAATACAATTATATCCTGGGATACTGAGGGTTAGAACTGTAACATATGAATTCGGAGGGGCGGCATAATTCAGTTCTACAACAAGCCGCCTCTAATTCATTCCATTCCAGCCCTCTATGGAAGGTTACATCTAACATGCCCTACTGACCATGATTCTCCCAGATCAAATAGCTTTCCTGGAGCCCCAGAGACACAAGACAAGGTGGACATGTCCCTGCAGGGCAGAGGATGGAGTGTTACAGACCTCCTCCTACCAACTTCACCTCCAGACACTACGCTCAGCCTTCCCAAACTGCACCAAGCCATCTCTCGCCTACACGCCACTGCAGTTCTCCAGATCTTTGCATCTCTTCTCCAATCCCTAACACCTCTTCCAGGAAGTCCCCCTTGTACCACACTATCTTCCCAAGAACATTAGATTATCCCCTTCTTAGACTCCCAGAAAGAATCTGCCTGCAATGCAGATTTAGGTTCAAACCCTGGGTCAGGAAGATCCCCTGGAGAAGAGAATGGCAAGACACTCCAGAATTCTTGCCCGGAGAACCCCATGGACAGAGGAGCCTGGTGGGCTTACAGTCCATGGGTGGCAAAGAGTCAGACACGACTGAGTAACTAACACTTCACTTTCTAGACTCCCAGAGTGCTCATTCTTTCCGTTGTCAAGGCCCAGATGACACCTATGAGTTATACCCCACTGACGTGCCTGCTTTCTTCTCTGGTCTTTAAAGGTGAACATGCTGGTCAGCACCGTGTTCTCACCGTGGAGCTGCAGCATTGGGTGTTCAGGAAACACTTCCTGACTCAATAACTGAATGAATGTGCTGCCTCCTCTGCTGGGAGATTCCTTCCCTTGTTGCTCTCTCTTCTCTGGCCCTTTTTCAGAACCTATTGAAGGGTTTACCATGAGCTTTGGGGATTCAGTAGACCCTAGCGGGATGGAGTTAGGTTCAAAGGAGGCCAGAACTCTGGCGGGTGACAATACTCTCACGATACATCTTATTTTCTTTATGTTGATAGATTTCTACTGTTCAATCAGTTTTCAATGATTTCTCATCGTCTCTGTCAAGTACAAATTGGCACTTGCCAAGAGCATTTGCCAGTGACTGAGCAGCAATTCCAAGGGTATTTCTATCTGACTCTGCAGAGATTGAACCCTGTGCTGCTGCAGCTACTGACCTTCAACACCTCCCAGGGGGGATTCAGGAAGGAGAGTGAGGCCCTCTGTGCTCCAGGGACACTGGTGGAACAGGTCTTCAGACACTTAGATATTTTCAGGAACTGATTTCATGATCCCAATCCTTGCATCTCCTCATATCTAGAAAAGCACGAAACCCCTTCATGGTGACATCAGCGCCTTGTGACTACAACAAGCGCTTGACTGCGTGGAACTCCCCGTCACCAAAATCTGACATATTGACCTTCCCCCACTGCTGTTCTGGAACAGTCTTTCCCAATTATCTGAGGCCCTGTCTCCCGGGCTGCCGTCCTCATTCTGCCCCAAAGAAAACTTAACTCACAACTCTCATGTTGTGACTCTTTTTAGCCAATATCTCCTTCACTTAGCTAAATACTGAATTTGCCACCATTGCCTTAAAAATGAACCTTCATTAAGAAAGAAGAGTCTTCAATATTCTGTAATGACCGATATGGAGAAAGAATCTGCAACAAGAATAGATGCATGTATATGTATAACTGAGTCACTTTGTTGTACACCTGAGACTAACACAACATTGTAAATCAACCAGACTCCAACATAAAATTAAAAAAAATAAATTAGAAAAAGAAAGGAAGGAGGAAAGGAGGGGGAGAGGGAGGAACAAAGAAAGGAAGGAGGAAGGAGGACAGTCTTTAGCAGAAAAAGCAGTGGTTTGGAACCAAGACACTCTGGGTTCTGCTCTAGGAACCACGTCACCTTGACTGTGTCCCTTAACCCTTCTATCTTCTATTCACGATCTGGAAAGCAAAACACATGCAAATGACTTTCCATTTCACTGTGCGTATCAGAGGGGAGTGTGCAAAGGAAGGGCCTAGCACACAGTAGGAGTTTAAAAAATGCTAATTCCCTTTTCCCCACTGCACACATCACACTTAACCTCACTTCAATTATCAACCCATTTTCAGGGGTTTTCAGCACAGAATGTTTATCAGAAAACATCCTTGGGTGGGAGGGAAGCAGCAAAAACAGTGGCTTGATAAAGGAGACCGTGAGACGGCCGTCACTGGAAAACCTGCACGCGCCTAGAATTGATTGCCATTTTCCACTAAAAATTACTTGGGAAGTTCAAGTGGTAGGAGTTCCCGAAAAAGATTCTGTCAGTGACAACTGACAGCATGTTTGTGCCTCTTTCATATTCTGATGAAATTTTCAGAATCTCATTGCCTTGGAATAAAAATATTAGCACCTGTACGTGTGGAAGTGTGGACTGAGACAGAACTCCCTCCATCTCTGACGGCAGTGCTTGTGTATAGAGATTATTTCTGTTTCCCCAAATATTTATCACGACACTGTACACAATACAAATGGCCTGATTCTCATTCTGAAGCAAAGCAGAAGGCGCCCTCTTTCTCGGATCCTGGACAGAAAAGGACGAGGGCTCCTCCATGAGTATCGCAGCAACAAGCAGGGCTTCTGCTAAAATTCATACATAATCAAAACAAATTGAATATCCACCCTGATTTCCATAGGGAGCAGCGCTCTAATGATTAATGCTTGACGATGATATTTAATTAAATCTTATTTACTTTATAAATACTTTCCAAGTCTTTTTTTCTATGATATACCAAGTATTAACATTCGGAGATAATCTAACACATCATAGATGAAGACAAGGGTTCTAATGACAAGAAGGAGCTTACATCAACATCAGGCAAAGCCTGGAAACATTTTTTACAATAAAGAATATTTGCAGGGCACAGATTTGAAAACAATTTGATTCTCAAGGTCTGGAGTGTTTCTCTTTCTCTCTCTCAAAACATACATCACATACACACACACACACAAAACATACCCCTCAAATGTGTGTCTACAATTTTGTTTCACCTATTCTTGTAAAAGTCCTTACCTCCTCCAACCCAGCCTCAGGCTTCTGACTTCATGAACCCTGAAATTTTCAACTTCTGTATGTTTCTGCCTAGAAAACTAGATAGAATCAGCACATCGAGATCCATCCTGAATTTCAGGCCAGAAATCTTGTTTTCAGGTATCCGGGCATAGGATGATGAAGATCAAGTTACGAAATTTGATTCTGGAAATACGTCTTAGATATGTCATATTTTCCCCCAAATTCCAATCAATTAGATTTCTTCTTAGAATGTTCATTAAGTATCTTTAATTGAAATTATGATTCTTTCCATTCCAAAGAACCTTGATTTTATTTGTGCAATTTCTGTGAGAGGCATTATGAACCATTTTATTAATTTTTAAGAAAGCAGTTAGAAGCTAGACTTTGGGAAACATTCATGTTTTAATTTTTAAGCTTTTTTAAAAATTAATTATTATCTAGGATTCCCAGGAGGCACAGCAGGAGAGAATTCGCGTGACAATGCAAGAGACACAGGAGATCCGTGTTCCTTCCCTGGGTCGGGAAGATTCCCTGGAGCAGGAAATGGCAACCCACTCCAGTATGCTTACCTGGAGAACCCCATGGACAGAGGAGCTTGGAGGGCTACAGTCCATGGGGTCACAGAGTCAGACGCGACTGAGCAATTGAGCATGCACAATTATCACTAAGATCAGACAACTGTACAAATAAGGATAATGAAAATGGAGGAGAATCATTCATTCATTTATTCTGGTGCGCTGCTGAGATCAGAATGTTCTTTGCACTCTGCTACTAGACCCACAGCCTAAATCAACAGCAAGATTCTTGACCTTTGAAATGAAACAGCCTCTATGTGACTGCCTGATGAGAAGAGAAACCCTGCGTCCTCCACAGGGAAACCAAGGCACTGGTTCCTAAGGTTACAACTGTTCAGTGTCCCTGGAAAATACTGGCTGCATGTGATCCTGTGGGGTGCCAGGGATCACATTCCCCGAGGGATATCTGCTGGTCCTCATTCCTAACGAATTTACCTAATTCAAAACTCACACCCAGTGGCTAATCCTGACAAAGGAGAGCAAACGGGTCAATTTTGCAGATTAAGAAGTGGGTGTGATGTGGCTACCACCACCTCCAGTGTGCAATTCTCCTGGAACAAATTCAAAATCCCTTACTTTTCATTTCAAATTTTTTCTGATTCACAAGATCTCAAATTGAGATATAGTGAACCCTAATCACATTTCCTATGAAACTTCCTAAATCTTCATAATTCATATTGGCATACCTGTCTCGGACCCACCGCATTATCAGCCCCATCTTACAGATGAAATCAAACTTCATGAGTTGAGTCTTCTTCAGAGAAAATTAAAGATACAGCTGAGTATTCGAACCCAAGGCCAGTCCTAGGGTACTGCTCCATACCAAGGAAGCAAAATCAGACAAATGTCAGGCTTGTCAATACATGGGGTCAAAGGCAACACAGGATACCATCAACTCTCATTTCTGAAACACACACAGTCCCACCAGGAGCATTCTTCCTATAGTTATCAATGACATTGAGCTTTCAAATCTAGACAGTAGCTGGAAATAAATTCAATTTACTTGATTCAGCTTTTAATTCATGAAAAATATATCACTCTCTGTTCCACATCAGTTAATATTCCAAATACGGTGCCTTGCTTTTCTTTCTAATCATAATGACATAAGTGTATTTTATAACAAGGTGTTCTATTGCTTTCTAACTATTCATCCTCCATGTGTACATAAATGTTAAATGAGTTGGAGAGGCATTATAGCCAATTTTAATGCTTTTAAAACCAAAGGTGACATCCATTTAGGCTGGCTTTCTAATAAAGTCTGACGTTTTTTTTCATTTGAGGAAAAATATATAATGCTAAGTTTATGTGATTTAACAAGGTATTTTTAGCCTCGGAATAATAAATCCCTTCTAAATCAATGGTCTTTGTACTGTTACAAAGAGTTAATAATATAAGGCAAGTGAAAATAAGTGCAGTTATTAAATACTTTATTGCTAAGTTGAGACCAAGAGTTATACCAACAGAGAAACCATGAAGGGGGAGAACAGTAATGAAGTTAAAATATAAACAAATATATAATGCCACTTTGCAGGATTAAGTGCACTGTCTAAAAGAAAAATTTAAGGAAATAATTTAAATAAATGGTATAATAAGATCCTTTTAAGAGACAGCTGTTAAGATCCATATTTAGATTCATGTTCTTTTATCCATTCTATGAATAACAACCAGCTTTTGTTATTTCCTTACACAAAACCATTTTTAAAATAAATTTCAAGTGTTATAAATCACTCAGAACGTACTTACCCCTAATTCATGCAGTTTTATTGCCACTAAGGAAATCATCATTCTTTTACACTTTGAATCTCTCTTTTTCTCCCAGTGCCCTTCTTTATTGCAAGAGCCTGGATAGTTTGGGATTTTTTTTGGTTTTTGTTATTTTGTTTTCGATGCTATGATTGCAAAGCCACTTTTTCAAATCAAAATGTTTTCACAGTTTTAAAGGAGGAGAAATTTAACACCCTTAATAAATATTTTTTACAAAGTCTGTAACAAGCAGGTCAATAGACATGTAAATGTCGATGCATTTTGAATGTCCATTCCTATGAATTTATACAGTCTTAAGGGCCTTCATTTTGCCAAAAGCAATTTTGCAGGCTGTTAGTCCAGGCTCCTCTATTCATGGACTTCCCCAGGCCAGAATACTGGAGTGGGTAGCCTTTCCCTTCTCCAGGGGATTCTTCCCAACTCAGGGATCAAACCCAGGTCTCCCACATTGCAGGTGGATTCTTTAACATCTGAGCCACCAGGAAAGCCGTAGAATACTGGAGTGGGTAGCCTACCCAGTCTCCAGGGGATCGTCCCTCGCCAGGAATCGAACCGGGGTCTCCTGCATTACAGGCAGATTCTTTACTATCTGACTAGCCTCTTGGCATATTTGAAGAGAAAACGGTTAAACAGTCCAGGTACTGAGACTTACAGAGATGGATCAACAACTGCACAGGGTTCATTCCCATGCTGTGTCTGACTCATGAACATGGGATAATGTTGCTATAGTGCAGGCACCCAAACACACAATAACATACTCTATCATACAAGCACATGACCACGTTAGGATCTATGAGGCTCATGGTGAATATATCCAAAGAATAAGGCGCAGACACACGTAAGCACATGCCTTCAGGCAGATGAATAACAGGAAGCCCCCACTATTATTAATATATCAGAACCATATTGGCATGGGCTGTGACTATATGCTGGACATGGGGAGTGAGTGAAAGTTATTCAGTCGTGTCTGACTCTTTGCAACCCCATGGACTGTAGCCTGCCAGGCCCCTCTATTCATGGAATTCTCCAGGCCAGAATACTGGAGTGGGTAGTTGCTCCTTTCTCCAGGGGATTCTTCCCAACCCAGGGATCGAACCCAGGTCTCCCACATTGCAGGCAAATTCTTTAACATCTCAGCCACCAGGAAAGCCTAGAACACTGGAGTGGGTAGCCTACCCAATCTCCAGGGGATCTTCCTGACCCGAGAATTGAACCCGGGTCTCCTGCATCGCAGGCAGGTTCTTTATTATCTGAGCAACCAGGGAAGCCCGGATATGGAGACTGGCAACCTGCTCCAGTATTTCTGCCTGGGAAATCCCACGGACAGAGGAGCCTGGCGGGCCACAGTCCACTCAGACTGAAAGTCAGGACACACATGCTGGAAGTTACACACTGTCCTCATGCATAACCGTTTAACCAGTACACCGACATGTTAGTCAAACCTGCCTCCTAATCAATCTGGGAGGAATAATTCAAGTATTTAAATGTGGGGAAGAGGGATGAAGGGTAGAAAGACCAACCATTCCAGTCTGCTTGGAAACTAAGTCATGAGACTTCCAGTACCAAAACTGGGAAATTCCCAGGCCAACTGGAGCAGGCTGGTAACCCTCGAAGGAAGGAAATTAAGAACTCATTTTTGGTTGGGGCAAAGGCCACAGAGGAAGTGGACTGGAAAAAAGATAACCCCCCCCAAAAATAACAAAACTGAAAAAAGTGATTTGAATTTCGTATAATAAAGAGGGTTACCCCAATTGAAAGAAATGCACATTTAACAGAGGTTTTTAACTCTCGGGAAAAAATGGGGGGGGGGGGGAGAAGAGTCCTCATCATTCAAATACAATGGCCCCCAGGGATTCACAATGTTTAATATCACCTCATATAAAAATGGGGCTTCCCAAGCGATGCTACTGGTAAAGAACTCACCTGCCAGTGCAGGAGAAGTAAGAGACTCAGGTTCCATCCTTGGGTCAGAAAGATCCCCTGGAGGAGGTCATGGCAACCCACTCCAGTATTCTTGCCTGGAGAGTCCCGTGGACAGAGGAGCCTGGGGGGCTACAGTCCATGGGGTCTCAAAGAGTCAAGCACTGAGCTACTAAGCACGCACACACATATAAAAATGAGCTGTGCTTTTAATTTTACTTCCTGAAAAGGATGGATTTGGTTGGGCCAATCTATTTTAATAGCAGTTCTGAGAGTTCTGGGTGAGGAGTCAAAAAAATTTTTGCCTTGGCTAATATGGACCTTAAAAGGGCTAAAAATAGCAATTGTAGAAAATCCTGAACTGAAAAAACAAAGTCAGGCCAATTTCACAAGTGATTACAGTAAAATTTTTAAAAATCAGACCAAATTTCTGCCTTAAACCAGTGAATGATGAAGACAAAAGTTGCCCATGAAATCTGATGAAACTGATCCAGAAGCAGGCTTTTGAAACGTTACCCCCATAAAAAGAGCCCATAAAATTCATCTGCCTGGACCCTTTGCATGTTAAATCAGCAGAGAAAGAACTTTTAAGCACTTAGGACATTAGTTATAAAATGCATGGTCTCTAGTTGTCTGTATACGCGGACCCAAAATGCCGTGTGCTCGGATCACTCCTGCTCAACACACAGAGGGAAAACACAGACAAGGACAGAATGACAGACGCTTTGCAGTGATGACTGGGATTTGTGCTCAAGAGAAAGAAGAGTAACACCAGGGACTCAGGAAAAGATGAAAAAAATGTTGGAAACCCCCAGATCACTTTAATTCACTGGTAGTCCTAAGTCCGCTTGCACTCCCCCTACCGAAATTAAATGGCATCAATGTGGTCTTTCTGGGCCAGTTACTTAAAGCTTGGCATATGCTGTGTATAATAATGCCACCAATAAAGGACATCCATATCTTCTTGAATGAAGGCTCACATTGTTCAGATGACTTACCTGAGTGGGTCTAGAAATGCCCAGGGGACCAGGATTCTCAGTCCAACGATCTACCTGTCACAGGACAGCTGCCTCCCAGGTGAACATCCCACCTTGCAATTGATGGGAGTCTTCTTATCAATTATGGGTCAAAATTGAACACTGACCTTTGAGGAGGAAGTATGACAGAAAGAATCTGAGCTTTCACACCAGCAAATCTCAGGTGAAATCCTAGCTCTGTAACTGGCCACTGACGTGTAACAGACCAGCCCCTCTAAGTCCCAATTTCCTCTCCTATAAAAGAAGACTGCAAGTTTTTTCACAAAGTTAAACCAAGAATTGCCGGGTAACCCAGCAAATTCCACTCCTAGCTATAGACACCAAAGAATTAAAAACGGGGACTTACACAGATGCTTGTACACACGTGTTCACAGAAGCACTCCTCACAACAGCCAAAAGGTGGAAACCGTGCAAGTGTCCATCAATGGATGAACGGATAAACCGAATGTAATCTCTCCACACAATGGAAAACTATTCTGCTGTGAAAACAAATGAAATTCTGATACAGGTAACAACAAGGATGAACCTTAAAAATATTTTTGTTGTTGTTGTTCAGTCGCTAAATTGTTTCCGACTCTTTGAGGTCCCATGGACTGTAGCCCACCAGACTTCTCTGTTCATGGGCTTTCCCAGGCAAGAATACTGGAGTGGGTTGCCGTTCCTTCTCCAAAGGACCTTCTCGACCCAGGACTAGAACCCACATCTCCTGCATTGCAGACAGATTCTTTACCACTGAGCCGCCAGGGAAGTCCTTGAAAACATTAGGCTAAGTGAAACAAGCCAGACGCAAAAGGACAAATTGGCTATGATTCCACTTACTTGAAATATCTGCAAAAGGCAAATTCATAGACAAAGTAGACTGGAGATCACCAGAGGCAGAGGGGAATGGGAAGCTACTGCTCAACGGGGTACAGAATTTCTGTTCGGTATAAAGAAAAATTTTGGAAGCAGATAATGATGGTTGCCCAAGATGGCATCGATGACATCATTCATGACACTGAATTGCACATTTAAAATTGCTTAAGATGGAAAATTGTATGTTACACATATATTGTAATTTTAAAAATTAGAAACAACAGAAGCTTTAAATGATAGCTAACACACTGGGAGGATTACACGACAGAGTTCATGTCAAAGAGAGTGACAAAGAGGTTCCGCTCAACTCAGTCTGAATGTTCTTCCCTTTGGCGTCCAATCCACTTGGCCCACACTCAGGGCTGCGCTGTGATGCTGGCCACTCACCTGCCCTCACCAGCGTGGGCTCTGGTCCTGAGGCTCCCAGCAGCTCCTAGTCTGCAGGGCCTGTGTTCCTACCAACTCAGGAACTTTGATTTCTTCAAGGAGAGAGGAAGTGGATGTCAGTTTCTGACAAAGGCAATTAACAAGTTGCATGCACAGGAACCTACTTTTTCTCCCTCATCATGAGCTTTACAATTTACTGCATCTAGAAAGAAACTGAATTTAAAATGCAATTATTGTGCAGTAATTAACTTTGTCCAAATGAGGTCCTTTCAGAACTCAGTTTCTTTAGATACATTACTCAGCCCAGTGTTTTGTTTTTTTTTTAATGCTTTTCAATAAAGTTTTTTTTATGGTCACATTGGCGGATTTAAAAAAAAAAAGTCTGATTTGATATATCTGGGCTCTTTCCAAGAACTCTGTCATAATTTTCCGAGTTTCAGCTTTCCACTTGGTGGGATGGGGGGGCCAGAAGGAGGGAAGAGTCTCATTTCTGGAGATCAACTGTTTGCTGCCACGTGAAACAGTCTCTCTCTCTCTCTCTCTCTCTCTCTCTCTCTCTCTCTGTCTCAGAAATCTGCCTCCAGCCAGCCGGCCAGTCCGACTTAATGGCAGTAACAATAGTAACAATTTGATGTCGCCCATATCAACAGGGAGTGTGAAGAAAAACCCCCTACCCCTGGGTTGAGATGGACACAAGCGTCTGATAACAGGAAAGGCTGGTGAGTTTCCCTCCCCTCCACCAGCCACTGGAGGCTTCTTACATTTCTTTCTTTCTTCTTTCCCCACGCACAGGCGCCAGGGAGGCACCCGTCCCATGAGTGCATGTTCATTGACCCAAACATGTGAAACATAACTACAGCAGACTCCTCCCCTTCTCTCAAATGTCTCTCCTGGCAAACATCTGAAGCAAGGTTTATTTTAGAAACCCTCCCCAGTAGTTCTTAGATCTGAAAACCCTCCACGCAGCTCTCAATAAATAATGTGGGATTTCCAACCTCCTGGGCCCCTGTCATGGAAGACCACCTAGAGGGCAGATTCTGAATGTGCCGAAAGCTCGGAATCCAGGACACGGGCTGTGATCAACCCCGTTCTGAACACGGCGGAACGTGCGAGTCCAGAGGGAGAAACTGACCCTTTCGTCTCATCCCACGAAAACCCCGGCTGGGCCAAGCCAAGGCATTAGTGGACGCTGCAGAGATTACCAGCCAGTCCCTTCATTTTGCCAAGGGGGAGAAAGAGAAAAAGAGAGTAGTGAGAGCCCCAGCAGATACACGCTGGCCCTGCCAATGACTCTCTGTTTAACTTGTAATCAAAACAACTCAAACCCAGTTACTGTTTGCCTTTCTGCCAAGTTTCTCAATTTCAGTCGTCGGCAGCAGGCCCTCGGTATGACAGGCTGTCTTTCAGATTCCAGCAGAATCTGCCAAAGCCCCAGCTCAGAGGCAACTGGTAAATTAAATGCCAGCGAGCAAGGACATTCCTACACCTTTCCTCTGTGCGCACAAAGCAGCTTCGGGGCCCGCATCCTGGCAGAGGGGACGAGGACCTGGGGTGCTTAGCGAGGACCTCAGGCCGCTGTCCACGCCCCCCCATCTGGGTCATCACACCCCAGAGCCTGCTGGGCAGCAGTCATTGCACGGATGGAAATCAACAACCAAGTTTTCCTATTAAAAGGGGGCTGGGGTGGGGGCTGGGGAGAACCACTCTGCCAATAGATGAAAAGAAGACTCTCAAATCAAATAGACTCAGAAAAACTCGCTTTCAAGTGCCCCGCGATATCACGCAATCTATAGATAACGTGAGGTATTCAGATCCACTGCAGAGTGTAATTGAAAATAAAATAGACATTAAATGCATACAGGCACATCTTTAAATCTTGCATCCTAAAAGCTTCTTGTGAAACGAAAGATAAGGCTTCTTTTTTCCTAGGAAAGCGTAAGCTTTTAAAATCCAGTTGATCCTCTGGGGGCAGGGGTTACACAGTGCAGGTTCAGCCACCTCCCCGATTATCAGCTGCTGATTTGCATAGCAGATATTAATGAATAAGCATTGTTTTGACTGCAACTCTGACTATAACCTGCTGATTTAATGACTCACAGTAAGTTTAGGGAGTGCGGGCTGCAGTCTTAATTACGCAAACGTGGCCGTGCTCCTGATATTAATAACAGCTAGCATAAATATCAGGACTTGACAGAACTACGGGATTAAAGCAGGAAAGGCAGTCAAGTCAGTGGGCCCCACGGACCCTCTAAATGGGAAAATGATTCCTGATTTCACCACTTTACCAAAATCTGTTTCTATAGTAAACAAATACTGCTGTTTGCTTTTTTTTTTTTTTTTTTAATGTTCAAGGTGGAATAAAGGTGCTGGTTCTCACAATGATGAGGCTTAGTGTTTTGCAGGTGATGGGAAGAAATGTACTGGCAGCAAAGAGACTTGGTGTAGGGGCACTATGAGAGTGGTTTAATTTGTCTTCCTTCCTGGACTACTCATGGCTCACAGGCGAGGGCTGCCAGAGAGAGGGACCAGGGCCCTTGAGAGCCTGCCTAGGCCGTGTGTGTTGTGGGTCCGGGCATGGCTGTGTGGCCCCGGGGGATGCCCTTGGGGTCGTGTCTGCACGTTTGCAAGAGCATCTACATGTCTATACCTGGGTGTACAGCGGGGGCTCATGCTGCAAACCTCCCTCCTGTTCTGCATCTCCTCCTTAGTTCAGGAAGTAAGAAGGGCCTGTCGTGCCGGGCATCCCTTTTATTTGCAGTAATTTGGCGGGTTGCTCTCTGTGAGGCTGCAGAACTGAAAAGACGCATCACTTTGATGAAGCCTCTGATGGGCGTCGGGGGTGCAGGGCACCATCCAGGTAATTCTAGCCTCTGAGCCCCAAGATGCGTTCTCTTCCAACCTCAGGGGTTTCGTTTAAGAGAGGGAAGAAACGTTTTTTTAAGTGTAACTCACCAATCTGCAGGTTTTCTTTCCCTAAACTAACAACATTTGCAAAAGAGAACAGAATTCTAAACGAGGTTTAGCAGCCAGGCCCATGACCCGGGGGCGGGGGAGGCACATTTCTGGGGACACAGTCCCCATGGGAAAGCTGCTGAAAAATCCTAGTGGCCAAATTTTAATTAGCTGACAGACAAATTCCTGCTCGGTTTTGGGTTTCCAATCAGGGAAGCTACGATCGCTTTCTGGGGAAACCGTAACCGTGTGTGTGTGTGTGTGTGTGTGTGTGTGTGTGTGTGTGTAAACAGGAGGCCTTCGAGGAGCCTGCTTTCTGGTCTTGGTACAGGGAGGGCTCAGCTTAGGCTTTGGGCAGAAATGTCCCACCGCTGCATTTTGGCATCCGTGTCCGCCCTGGCCCTCAGCTCACAGTTCGCAAGGCCTCCTCACAAACTCAGGATGCCCCCAGTACCTTATTGCTATGCTAATGCCCAGGGCTGCCTCAATTTGCAATTCCTCCCTGGAAATGGTATTCAGATTTCCGAGTTCCTTGGCGGGGTGAGGGCGCCCGGAGACGGTGTTTTTGTTTTTGTTTTTGTTCTGCCTGCGTCTGCTCAGACGGGTAAAATAAACTCAGCCCAGTGACCGAAGATCCCCTCCCTGAGGTCTTCTTTGGTCTGAGCAGAAAAGCAGGAGCGTGGGCAAGTTAAAATACTGATCAGACTGTTTGCAGATCAGGAGTGGGGGGGAAAGGCCAGATTCCTTTTACAAACTGTTGTTCTCAATTATTAATTTCCAATTCTTTGTCCACAGTCTAGGAGACACAGCCTCAACATCTTTACTAGCGTAAAGGGGGAGACACCTCCTTTGCTTAATGTAACCCCCTCTCTTTGCATTTGAAAATAAATGTAAAGTTTACCTTGGGAACAAATGATTAATGAAGTGTTTCCAACGCATCCCAGCTGTTCACCATAATAGAAGAATAATTTGATGTTTGGGGTCCTTAAGCCATTTGATGGCAATTGATTTTTTTTTTTTTTGGAGGGGCTATGGGGGTAGAGTGATTAAAGGGTTAATATTCAAATCATAAATTTGCAAGGCCTGCATAATGGGAGTGCCACCCTCATAACAATAGGAATTTTTAACAATATCCAGCCTTGTTAGCAAGAGAGTTACATGCATTGAGGGCAATCAGTGTGTCTTGTCAGTTTCTTTTTATCTACCATCTCCAACCGCCGAGGAGCCGAAATGAAGCACTTTGGAATTATCAATTTCAGCCACATTTGCATAACAAAGCCCCCGAGGAAGAGGCATGATAAATGTGAAGGACCCCTCTTGGAAAAGGAACTGTCAACCGCGCCCCGAAAGATTCTCCGACCAAGCGCATTCTCCGGGACTGCAGTCAGCGAAAATAAAATGAAAGCATTAAAGAAAGTCATTCTCTCAGAGAGAAAAATCTCCCCCTCTGCATAGAGAGAACTGGATGAAATGACATTATGCATATGAAAATGTCCAGAAAGATGTTTGATTTATGTATGCATTAGATGCAAATTCCATTACGGTGCGCGCGCTGTTGTGTGATTTGGCGCTGAACACATCAGCGCCCTGATCAGATCTGATCTCATTAATTCCGACAAGGAGAGAGAGAGGGAATTGAGAAGAATTTATGGCCTGGACACTTGAAAGAAGTAAATTGTAATTCTGTTTAAAGCTGTAGCGAACCTTTTAAACACCTTTTATTATAGGAAAGAAGCACTCACTTTTATAAGACTGTAAGGACTTACTTAATCTTGTACTGGGGGCTTCTGGTTCTCATTTAGGGGGGAAAAAATCTGTGACCTTGTTTAGAGGAAAGGAAAAAATAAAAAGGAAAATGCCTATCTTAGACCAAAATTCAAGGAGAACATCACAATAATAGGATCAAGGGAAAAACAGCGCCTCTGTGAAGAATGGTGTAAACGCTGGACTTTTAAAGAATCATGTTTTAGTTTTGTTTTTTGGTATTTTTCAGTGGCTTAAAATTTTCAAAGAAAATACCAAACGGTGAATGGATTTTTTTTTAATGTGACTTGGCAGCAAATTTACCTTTGTAAATGTCTTTAATTGCATCGCAGATAAAAGTATTACTAAAAACACATGGGGAGAGATGACATGGGCAGAGCATCCTTTGAAAGCTCCACTTTCACTGCTTTGGGAACACAGTCCATTTCAGACCAAAATTAATAACAGTAATAATAATAATAATCCAACTGCCGAAACAGCTTTTTAAGAGGAAATAATATTTCCGTGGGGAAAATCCCAGATTGTTTGTTACTAGCAAAAAATGATTCTTATCTTTCTTTTTCTCCCCGAACAAGATTTTAATAAATCGTTTCCTCCTTTCAGGAGCGATAATCACCCTTCACGGGTGAGGTGTCCTGTATTTACTTGATAGCGAGTGTAAAACCAAAAGTGTCTCAATATGTTATTGCAGGAAGGAATCATGTCCCTCCCCAGTATTCATGACCCCCTGGGGTGCAGCTTTGCCTGCAAGAGTTGCCTTTCCCCGCGCATCTTTCATCTTCCTGAGCTATGATTAACTGTCTTCCCAGGGCCGGAGGTGGGGGCAGAGACTGGATTCGGAAAACCTTAGTTACCGATCATGTTTGATTTGAGATGGAAATGAAGATATGGAAGCGGCACCCTCCCCCAGCGCAGCCTCCAGCTTCCAGCTTCCAGGGGGCAATCCTCTCCCACCGAAGTCATGCTCCGAGTTTAGCAAATGTTGATCCAAATGGATGCGGCAAACTTACATGGAAACGCAGATAAAACAGCGACTCGGAGGGCAGTGTTTCAGGACCAGGTGAACCTGTTTAAACATCACACTTTGTCAGAGGCTAATCCCCAGGTCGGTCTTCCTTTCCACCCAAACCGTAGAAGTATCTCGCGTGTGCCATAGATATCATTACAGATGGGATGCTCACCTCCCTAACATTATGCATCTGCGCTCCTGTCCACCCGTGCTGTATGTTTTTAAGGACACAGGGAACGCGTGGTGCTTATTGGCTTGCCCACATCCCAACGTGGAACACCGGCAAATCAGGAAAATAATTGGGTTTTCCTTTGAGAAGAGAGAGAGGGGCGAAAAAATGCTTCTTCCTGTGATGTTTTAAAAATTCAAAATTTCCTCATTTTTCTCCATGATAGCTCTAACCACACAGTTGAAAGGTATATTTAGGCTGCAGAGATTGTATTTGAGAATGTGGAATTTCAAGTCCTCTCTCTTGCGGGACTTGAAAGAATTGTGCACATTTTGAATAGGATTGTCTGCAAGTAAAAGGAAAAAAAACTTACCTTGGCATTATGTGAGTGAGATTTTTTTTTTCCCCCAAGGCGTTTTAATGTGTCTGGGTATGTGTGAAGGCATGCACTGAAAACGGATCCAGTTTGTTCGCCTTCAATTAAATCATCTTTGAAATATACACGGAAGGAAATGTACATATTATATTTCACAAATAATAAGGGGTAGGGCTTTCTCGTATTTTCACACAGTCAGCCAGACCTTACACATCTCTCTCTCTCTCTCTCTCTCTCACTCTCTCTCTCACACACACACACACACACACACACACACACACACGATGAATGGGTAAGGCTTGGTGATTAAGGTCAAGCTGTTTGTTCATTTCTGCCCTGGCTAATGGGATTGAATTGGAACAATACCTTTGAACTCACTGGCTCTGATCTGCATACTAATTGAACTCACGTCCTTGACAATGACCTTTACTAACCATCCACCCATTCCAGGCCCTGCTCAAAAGTTGCTATCAAAATTCAGCCACAACAACAAAAAGTCCCTTTATAAAGAGCTCCTTTCACAGGGTGCTACTCCCTAGCTCCCCCTGCAAGATTCTTTAAGAAATAAAAAGTATTTGTCCAGGACTGGAAAACAGATTCAGGGCAGAAGGCCCAAGCTTCTGATCCAGTAACCTCAAGAGCAAGGAGGAAGGAATTCAATTTGCAGAACTTATACTCCTGGGCTTGTCACATTTGATCCTAAAGTAAAAATCTGTGATAATAGTTTCCCTGCAAGGTGTTTTCCCAAATCATCCACGAGTTTTTGGAAATCTGCACATTGACCAGGTGCTTTATTTTAAATTCAGGGATTTTTGTTCATCCAGGATTTGTGTGCATTCATTTTGATTTTTCAAAACGTTACCTGCTTACTTCTGTTAATTACTGAGTGTGGGGCACTCCTTTAAATTTCCACCCAAAGTGCTTGCCTCACTTGTCTTATTCTAACCCAGCCCTGCCAGGTGGTTTTACAGGATCTCTGCCATATTCCTAAAGATAGTCTGGAGGACAGAAATTAGAAAACTAGAAACAGTATAATTATCCCCCAATGTATACATATGTATTTACAAATTTAAATGGGCCTAAGAAGAAGGTGAAAGTCTCATATTCTACGAAAGCTGTCCTGTGTCTCAGGGAAATGGAGAAATGCTTTCACATAGACACAAACAGACGTGCAAAGATATCAATGCCCAAAGTCACGCTTTTAAAACTGTGTATTACAGTAATGAGTTAACCAGGAGCCAGAAGACACCAGGTTTCCATTAATAAGCCAAAGTTGCATTCTTGGCGTGGCCTTGAAAAGAAAAAGGCATCTCTTTCGAGGAGAAAATGTTATCAAAGGAATTTATTAAAAGCAACTATCATATCAGTCCAAAAACAACTATTCAAGCAAAATAAAAACACAAGACGTTTTCTCCCATCTTAACTCATCGATTATTTGCGACTGCAGAATCTCCTTGAAATTTGCCTGATGGGTATATTGGCAGAGGCCACCACACTGCCAAGAACAGGACCCGTCTTATTGCTGGAATAAGTAATCAACTAAAACCCCTGGACCAGGCTCACACAGACAGCTTTACCTCGACCCACCTTAATGACAGCAAAAGAAAGTAGGTGCACGACCAAAGGGCCACCTACTTCCTATTATCACCATGTCTGTCATCTAACCTCCTGCCTTCATCTTCCCAGAACACAGAGGCCAGATCCAGGTCCTTTTCAGCCCGCAGCAGCCACGAGTCATGACACCACGGTACCCAGGACCACAGACACCCTTAGCTCTCACACTTCTCCATTTCACTTTTCTAGGAACACGTGGTTCTAAAAAAGACAAGAGGAAGAAGCAAACTGTCTGTACTTTGTCATGAATTTCAATGACCGAAAAACTTTTGCATTTTTTTCCTTTTGCAGAGTAAAAATTGGCATTCCTCCAGAACTTAAGAATGTGGGTAATGCAGAGAATGGCAGAAAGATAGAGATATGTGTGTGTGTGTGTGTGTGTGTGTGTAAAAACTGCTCAGAACAACCAGCTTCAGATAGGCCTGGCTGGGCTTTAAACCTCACAACAAAGCTCCTGGTGACACGGGTAAGAAAGAGCATTTTGTCTTAATGGGGAGCAAATGTTCCGACAGGTTCCACGGTGTTTCTGGGAGCTGACATGTCACAAAAGTGACTCTCGGCATCCCAGAGTTGCAAGCACATACTGGGAAGCCAGTTGACACTCCCAAACTTGCTGCACAAAAAAAAAAAAAAAAAAGGGCTTTGGAGAGGATATCAAGAATCAGTTTGCAATTGGAAACTACAAGAGAATATTTTTTCCTCCTTTCAGATACACAGAATACTTCCCAAACGGGAGCAGAACTTTTTTTTTTTTTTTGAAATGTGCAACTGTGTGAAACTTCTCTGGTTTCAGATTTACACAGAAATTTGGAACCATCTTGTTTTTATCCAAACAAATTCAAACTGAAGAACCTCATCTCTAAGCTGGGAGCATATTTGCACCAAGAAACCGACGTTTCCTAATTCATTAACCTACAAGCGTTTGGGACCCGTTGAGCTTACTGACTGTGCAGAAGTCAGCGACATGCTGTGTCATTTATTCCATTTTATCCAGGGCTGACTCTTCGCCTGCACTGTCCTGGGAATGAGGTGAGAGATTAAAAAAAAAAAAAGCTGGCATGATGTCTATTCTGTGCTATTAAAGAGCTATTTTGGATTTTTGAGGAGCCTGGTACCTAATTGGGGCTGGATGAATGTTTAGCCAATAAATGAGTAAATCAAACTAGAACACTTTAAGTTGTAAAACAAGATCATTTGCAACTAAAATGCCAAATGATGGTCCAGGATTATTCCAGAAGAAGTTCAAAGGTCAGAGGAAGCTGGAATGGTGAAAAGCAGCCTTCCTAAGCACAGCAACAGGCAATTTAAAAGGGGGTTTGCGTCCAGCCCTCTGCACAGTCCTGCACGTTGGCAGGAAACACAAAAGATGAAGTCCCTGTTCTGGTGGGCTTCTGTCCTGGTGTGTGTTGGGGGGGTAGCTTAGGTCCGCCACACCCCAAGAAAGAGATGTGAACTCCCACGGAATTCAACTGCACCGCGATAGTGTTCCGTGTACAGTGGTTAGGAAAGCTCTCATCTGATAGGTGACATTTCAGTAGGGACACAAGGAAACACAAGGAGAAGCCACATGTGCCTCTGCGGGAAAAGAAGTTCAAGGAGAGGAGAGAGCAGGTCCAAAACTCCGGGGACAGAGCCCCCGCACATTCCGAAAGAGGAGGGGAGGTGTTGGGAGCAGAATGATCAAATATGGGAGCAGTGGCTGGGGGGATCAGGCAAAACCTCAGAGATGCAAAGTCAGCAGAGGGCTTTTGAGCACCGGAATGTCAGGCTCAGAGGGTAATGACGCAGCCCCCTTCTCAAAGCGCTGGGGAAGGTTAACCATCAAAATGCAGGCCCGCATCAGCTCACAGGGCCCAGGCACAAGCCGCAGTTTACACGCACACATGGACGTAACCAGCACAGACCGAAGGGAGAGCTCTAGCTTCAGAGATCCAAGTTTGTTCACTTTACAAAAAGGCACCTAAGCGACACGGATGGACCTAGACATGATCATAGCAGGTCAGACAGAGACAAGTGTGACAGATGACATCACTTGCACTCGGAAGCTAAGAAAGTGATACAGGTGAACGTATTTACAAAGCAGAAATAGACTCACAGACATAGAAAACACACTGATGGTTACCAAAGCGGAAAGAGAAAGGGGAGGGAGAAATTAGCAGTTTGGGATTAAAACATATACACGACTACATAGAAAAGAGATAACTGATATAAGGACCTACTGTTAGCACAGGGGACTCTGCTCAATATCCTGTGACAACCTATAAGGTCGAAAACACACACACACACATGGGAATGCAGAATGACTCTGCTACACGCCCGAAACCAACCCACCTCTGTAAACCAACTCTTCTTCAACAGAACATTTTTAAAAGCACATGCCACAATGGGAGGGTAAAATAAGCAGGGGTCTCTTCCAGGTTTTTTTTTTTTCTTTGACTGTCCTGTGTTATGTATCCATGCATTTTCTGATCTATGAGCTTGGTTTTTAAAAATCCATTAGTGAAGTGGAGAAAGGAGAAGAAAAAGCAGCAGGGACTCTTCTCTGTACTGTGTGAGTGTCACTCGAAAGATCTCCGCCCTGTTCTCCCCTAAACAGGGGGACCCCTCCTAGGAATGCTGGCTCCTGGATCAGGGGATCCCTGCTCCTTCTTGAAACGCTGCCCAAAGAGATAGGTCCAAAGTGCTGCCTCTCACGCTCTCCTTAAACTAAATTGGTCCTCAGTTTTCTTATCTGTGAAATGGGAGCTCTAATATAGATTCTGGCTACCTCCAGACTGGCAGGAGCAAGCAGTGGAAATCATGAATGTGAAAGTGCTTTGCCAGACATAACTGCAATTATAGTTACAAAATTAGATATAATTTTTTATTAGGTTTTTCTAAAAAACAGGCAAAAATAATGAAGGAAACTAAACAACAAGAAAACTAAACAGACTAGACTTTCTACCCTGATAAATATACATTGAAACACATAAAAATAGGTATATTTCATAGTGTAAATTTTAAATATATACACGCACAAAAACAATGATAATTATGGATTGTTTTACTACTCAGAGAAAAGCAAAAGTAACATTTCATTGTATTTCCTTCCAGTTTTTAATCTATGTTTAGAATAGAAGTATAAATATTTAAATTAGTATTTATGTGTATTTATATCATTATTAATGTACATGTGTATTAATATGACATAGCAGTGGCTATGTTATGAAACATTAGCCATGGTTGTAAGTCATATCATAGTCATAATTTATAACTTTACATAGCCATAGTTCTGTTACAATATATAATTACAAATTATTTTATATGATCATATAAATATGTTTACATGTATACTTATAAATCCAATGTAGATTTACATCACTAACTATATTACTATAAAAATTAGTACCAATTTTAATTTTTTAAATGTTAATCACATATATTGTTTAAAAATCAGCAGTACCAAAACAAAATCTTCCCTGTTCTCTACAATTTTTTCTCCAAAAGGAAACAGTTCTTCTCATTGATCAGTGGCACGTACTATGCATTCCATATCGATAGATATACAGAGTTGCTTCTTTCTTTTTAATGGTTGTATGGTGTTGCATTGTAAAGATATTTTATATTTCATTTAATCTACAAATCTAATCAATCAGTACTCCAAACAAAGTCATAAAAAGCATATTTTTGTGTATATGTGTCAAAGTACCTAAAAGATAAATGCCTAAACTGAAACTTCCAGCTCAAAAAGTATGAATCATGTTAAATCCAATACATCCAGTCAATTTGTCCCACAGAGCGGATGCACCAATTTACCACTCACAAGGATCATGCATGCACAGTTCTTTTCCTCATTCTCATTTGAATTTTGCCTTTTGATTATTGTGAACAAGTTGACAAACCATATTTAATAGTCACATGTGTTTCCTTTTCTTAGAAATTGTCTACTAATCTTCTTTCTCCACCTTTTTCATTGAATGATTCTTCTATATTAAAGATTTGCAGGAGCTCTTTATATATTAAGGAAATTAGTGTAAAATATATCACAGGTGATTAAAACTGGAGCTTCAAATTTACAAAAAGTACAATGTATCCATTTTTACCTTTATGGCTTCTGGATTTTGTGTCTTTCCTAATTCTGGAATTACTGATCGAGGGGAAAGACAAAAAAAGAGTGAAGAATAGCATCAGGTAGCAGGACAGCTCAGGAAGAAATGAGGCAGGCAGGCAAAGGAGAGAGGGTGGGAGTGACTGCAGGAACTGGCAAGTTGAAGAGTGATGTGGGACTGGCTGGATGGGAGAAGATCGAGAAGAATGATCCGTAGGAAGAATGGTTTTGTTTGATCAAGGAACCCTGAAAACATCACTACAGTGTGACTGAGGGATGGGTGGGTGGCCAGGATACCTGTGCCCAGGTAAGTGGTGCTGGTGGTCTGGACGAGGGTGATGCAGTTCAGGTGGAGAAAAGGGGGGTGGACTTAGGGCCCCTGTACAGGGGACCGAAGGTAAGGAATCTGCCGTGAATCACAGCACGCCAGGCCTCCCTGTCCATCACCAACTTTCGGAGTTTACTCAAACTCATGCCCATTGAGTCAGTGATGCCATCCAGCCATCTCATCCTCTGTCCTCCCCTTCTCCTCCCGCCCCCAATCCCTCCCATCATCAGGGTCTTTTCCAGTGAGTCAACTCTTTGCATGAGGTGGCCAAAGTATTGCAGTTTCAGCTTCAGTGTCAGTCCTTCCAATGAACACCCAGGATTGGTCTCCTTTAGGATGGACTGGTTGAATCTCCTTACAGTCCAAGGGACTCTCAAGAGTCTTCTCCAACACCACAGTTCAAAAGCATCAATTCTTCGGTGCTCAGCTTTCTTTAAAGTCCAACTCTCACATCCATACATGACCACTGGAAAAACCATAGCCTTGACCAGATGGACCTTTGTTGGCAAAGTAATGTCTCTGCTTTTTAACATGCTATCTAGGTTGGTCATAACTTTCCTTCCAAGGTGTAAGCGTCTTTTAATTTCATGGCTGCAATCACCATCCACAGTGATTTTGGAGCCCAAAAAATAAAGTCAGCCACTGTTTCCACTGTTTCCCCATCTATTTCCCATGAGGTGATGGGACTGGATGACATGAACTTAGTTTTCTGAATGTTGAGCTTTAAGCCAACTTTTTCACTCTCCTCTTTCACTTTCATTAAGAGGCTTTTTAGTTCCTCTTCACTTTCTGCCATAAGGGTGGTGTCATCTGCATATCTGAGGTTATTGATATTTCTCCCGGCAATCTTGATTCCAGCCTGTGCTTCCTCCAGCCCAGCGTTTCTCATGATGTACTCTGCATAGAATTTAAATAAGCAGGGTGACAATATACAGCCTTGACATACTCCTTTTCCTATTTGGAACCATTCTGTTGGTCCATGTCCAGTTCTAACTGTTGCTTCCTGGCCTGCATAGAGGCAGGTAGGTACCTGGAGAAATTATTCGATCTTCCCCACTCACAGTTTTCTCCTTGAGAGAGTCAATTCCTAGGCAGGTTGATAAGAAGTCCAGGGTCCCGGAGGAGAAGAAAGGGGTCTGGGGCTCTCAAGGAAGAGATAGGGGTCTGGAATTATCAAGGAAGAAGAAAGGACAAACTGTTTTTTTTCCTCTACATTCCTTAATCTTAGTCACATAACATGTTTTTTTCTTTAAGCCTGGAACTGATGATTACACAACAAACAACTCAGTTTCAAGTCTGTACTAAGGATTATACAACAATGTAAATTGTTAAATAATGTAATATTATATGTATATAACAATGTATATGTTATATAATATATCCTGCTTGAGGACAGTTTCTCCTTCCTGAAAACCTTCTGGCTAATCCTGTTGTCTTAAAATGTAAATGGTGGGAGTGGGTCCAGTAAGATCTTTACAACCTTGAGACATCCTTTTGATTTATTGTAATAGCTGATTAAACTCTATAACTCCCTTGCTAACACTGGCAAGGGGGACACTCTCCATCCCCCTCCTGAGGTCTGCGTCAGAAGCGTTCTCTGTCCCTTTTCAAACTTTCATAAAACTCTGGTACACAAACGCTCTTGAGTGATCAAACCTGGTCCCTGGTCCCGAAGCTAAATCTTCTTCTTCGGAGATCAAGAAACTGACACCATTCACCGTAAGCTATCATCCTCTGTGAAATGAAACAAATAAGTCCAAAGGAGATGATGTAAAACCTGTAGCATAGGGTTCAGTGGCACGTGAGTGTGTGTGTGTGCGCGCGCGCGCACGTGCCTGCTAACTCGAACCTTCTGTCTGGTATTCTTTGCAACCCCCATGAACTGCAGCCCGCCAGGCTCCTCTGTCCATGGGATTCTCCAAGCAAGAACACTGGAGTGGGTGGCCAAGCCTGCCTCCAGGGGATCTTCCCGACCCAGGAATCAAGCCCACGGCTCCTGCATTGCAGGCAGATTCCTTACTACTGGGAAGCCCAGTGGCACATAGTATATAGTAAGTGCCTGAAACAGGCCCTATCTCTTCCCCTTCCTCCTCCCAGAATTAAATACGCCATTCATGATGCAGATGGGGTTTTTTGCTGTTTCTTTATTTTTTTGACCATTTTCAGGATCTTAGTTCCCTGACTAGGGATTGAAACCCTGCCCCTACAGTGGAAGCATGAGTTCTAACCACTGGACCACCAGAGAATTCTTTTCTTTTTTCAGTTCTTTTTTTTTTATTTGCTTTTTAATTGAAGGATAATTGCTTTACAGATTTTTTTTATTTTTTTAATTTATTTATTTTTTAATTGAAGGATAATTGCTTTACAGAATTTTGTTGTTTTCTGTCAAACCTCAACATGAATCAGCCACAGGTGGTTCTTTTATATCAACAAATGTTCATGTATGAGTCTACGAGTCCTGCCATAAAGTATCACAGGCTGGGTAGCTTAAACAGCAGGTTTATTTTCTCACAATTCTGGAAGCCAGAAGTCCAAGATGAAGGTGCTGGGTCAGGGAGGGTGGGCGGGAGAGGCTCCCTCTCTCCTGCTGAGATCGCTCTCCTTGGCTCGTGGAAGGCCGCGTCTTCACATCACCCTCCTTCTGCACTGGGCTGTGCCCTGGGTTCCCCTTCTTATCCGGACACCATTTCCTGCTGGATTAGCTCTCACCCGAACGACCTCACATGACCTTCATCACCTCCGTAAAGACCCCATCTCCCAGTGCAGCCACAATCTGGGGACTCGGACATCAGCGGGCAGAGGAGGAGGACACTCAGTCCCACATGATGCACTTGGCGAGTCTCGGGCTCTCTGCGGGCCCTGAGAATACGGGGGAGAGTGGGCCTGAGTCCTCGCCCTCAGGAGCACAGGGTCCAGTGGGGAATGGGTGGCCAAGCTCGGGGTCAAGCGGTCATTTGAGTGTCGTCAGTCAAGAGAGAGCTGGGCATGCAGGCGGTGCAAGTCTGCGTGTGAAAGGGCTGGGAAACTAGCGAAGGGCAAGTGTTTGCACTCCCCTGGGGAGATGGTACAGGCACACGGGTGCATACTGACTGCAAGGAGAGAATGCTATTTTTTTTTTTCACTTTCATCGAAACGTAACCCCCAAAGCATTTTCACACCAGTGATAGCATTCGGCCATCTGAAGGGCCCAGGAGGAGGGCAAGGTGGGATTCACTTTCCTGCTTTCATAGCTAAGGAAACTGAGCCACAGACAGCTGCCATGCTACGGGTAATAGGAGGTGGGAATCCTAAACAGGGACACAAAGAAAAGCCGTTCTGGAAACCACCAGACACACACAGATGAGAGTGTTTCTGTCAAACTGTGAAAGAGGTTAAAGCCTGCTGGCTCTTCGCAATTGCCCCCCACCCCCATCCCTGGCCCCTGCCCGCTGCAGCCACTGTCAGGGCAGGAGTGATGCCAGCCGGTCACAGAGGCAGGACCCTCCATCACCAAACTAGTTCCTTAAGGCCCCTCTTACGGCCTCATAAAGTCACTGGAAGACAAAGAAGGTGCAATTAACCAGTAATGACCAGGACACATAATGGATGTTACAGGCTCAGGCCTTGACCCTCTAGTTGCCTATTAGGAGACTGCTACAGACAGATAAACAGATCATTATGGCGCCTGTAAACCTCAGAAGTTAATTCGAAACATTCTTGTTCATCATGTTTCTGCCCTGCTTCTTCTATTCATAAAATGGGATGAAGTATGGCACACGACCTGGGTCTTATTTCTACCACCTTTTCCGGGCAAAAATACTGAGGTCTTAGGTTATCACTATTGGCAGGGAAACTCAAGAAGTTGACCTGGATTTTATCTCTAAGGGTCCCTGGCCTGTTAGCTCTGCAAGAAAGATAGCTTCTCCACTCCCCCCGCCCCCGCCTCCCCCTTCTCCAACTCAGGTCCTGGTGGGCAGGGGTCCCCAGATATCATTCCTGATTGGATAATGGTGAAGGTGTCTTCCTCTGGATGAGTGAGTGTGTTTATGTGTGCTCATCTCTGTGGATACACACACAAGCACATTTGTTTGTGTGTGGAGGGTGTGTAACAGAGAGAGGTCCAGTTAAACAAGAAGAGAGGTAAGTACTGAGAAATCAAATGAGAAAATCCCTAGACTGTTCTGGGGCCTTTGAGACCCAGGGAGCAAATGAGAACATTCATTATGTTTTCCCCAGTAAATAACTCTTGCTTGTCTCCTGGAAGCATGGATGCTACAGAGTTTCATTCTATTTGGAAGAAGAAAGAAAGTAAAGAAGCAAACACATGAAAGAACCAGAACACTTCTGTTGGCAGGAAGTGTTAGGAGGGGAGTGATGCAGGCTGGTTTGCTGGAGTGTGGTGTTGAGCAGTTGGGATGAATTTAGGGACTGGGGAGCAGTGGTTTTGGGGGGCGGGAGACCCCAGGACCAAGAAGGATCTTGGCAAGTGGAGATCAAGGGTCAGTGCTCTGGACTGGGGGGCCGCAAGTGCACAGGTCTTAAGGCAAGAACAAGCTAGGAATGTCAAGCCTTAGAAATATTTTTCTTTTTTCGCCTTCCCCAGCTTTTACCATTTTTTTGCTGTTGTTGTTACTGTTGATGAGTAGCCTGATCTCTTCTGTGCCGTATAGAATAAAAAAGTCCTATGGTCAATTGGGGCCATGGGATGGAAGGGAGCCAAGGACAACTCTGGAGCAGACTTAGGTCAGCGTCGGAACCCAGGAACCCACTTCCATACCTTTGACAGAGCCTCGAAGTGCCGAATTTGCTGTCAGGATTCTTCTGAGACCTGTTAAATGAAGCTCCTGCTTTCCATCGCTAAAGTTCTGGGTTCATTCCGGGCTCTCCTCTCCTGCTTGGCAGAAACTGTGCAACCAGCCGTCAGACAGGGAGAGAGAGACTCAGACAAATTAAGAGAAAAGTAATCTCAGGATATATATGAGGCACCCGTGACTGACAGGAGGGTGTCCGCCCCTGAGCTGGTGCTTGGAGAGTCAACCTCGTGTCCCTCAGGAGGTGACAGAGTCTGCCTCCCACGCATCTCACCGGATGACATGCCTGGGCAGAGACACTTTGGAGGGAACCCTGCCTCACACTCAAGGCTGCTGGGAATATCTCACACTTGAGCCAGCATCCCAGTAGGTGCAGGCAATCCCCAGCCAATCAGAAGACAGCAGAATGGCAGCCTCTGCTGGGTGCTGGGGTCTGCCCAGGCTCTGCCCAGGCTCCAAGAGCAGACAAGGTTCTCCTGACAAGGATCCAGAATGGATGGAAACACTAAGAGTATCTCCAAAGAGAACACCCTGGCTGACAGTTTGCAACATGCTCTGAAATTGCAGACAAACCTTTGGGTTTTTGAAATTAGAAGCATCCCAGGACCCAGGAGAGAAAGTCTGGTTTTCAACAGATGACCCGAGGTCTGTGATCTCCAAATCATTAAGAGCATCTGTAGATACTGCTGCCTTTGCTGGTCAACACAGTCCCATCCCCTCTCCTAGAGATGCTCCTTATGGTCCAAGATCAATTCTGTCCATGAAACTCTTCCTGACAACTCCACTCTTCCTTCTCTGCCTGGTCCCCGGACCTGGAACATGGCCCTCTAGTCCAGAGAGTGATCCCTCAATGACTCCAGTGATGTCTTGTTTGCATCTCCATCCCCAGGGCCAATTCACTCCTTGACACATACTATGTGCTCAGTAAATATATCCAAGACTAAATGAATGCAGTGGTCCTTACACAAAGACGCCGTTTGGGTGAGCCACCCTGAACCTGTCTGTCCTCATCACAAGACATCAGAATAGAGGCTGAGATGTGGTGGCTGGTCTGCAGCTCTTCCTGGAGTTTGGAGAGCAGCCAAAGCCCTGTCCCCGGGCGAGCCATCCTCCCTGGATCGCCAGCGCGATGAGCACTCTATGCAAATCAAGGAAATGGCATGACAGTCATGCTCCTTAAAAGTCAAACTCCCACATTCGATTATAAATTAGAATTAGATTATCGGGGAGGTGGTGGGAAGTGTCATCTGGGTGAATTGCACTGGCGTTAACTGAATCCTATCCTAGCAAAATGCATCTTTCATGTTTGCGTGGACAAGTCCAGGGGCCATTGGCCTTGTTTATCATCACCAATAAATACGTATGTCACCACCTGCATTTCTTTGCTGTGCCAGATTGCACTTGTGGCTGCAGTTCTTTGCCCTTCCTCCTTCTATAGCTTCATCAAGGGTAGGATGGATCTCTGTGCCTTTGACTTTGGTCTTGGCCGTTAGGTTTGTTTTGCCCAACATTCTAGGATCAGAAGTAACATTGTACCCAGGGCGAGTCTGGGCCCCAGGGACCATGTGTGTTTGCACCTGTCCTTTTTCTCTTCTGCACTACCAAGAGAGAACCATACCTATCCTGGAGGAAAGAAGCAGAGCTGTCCCATCCAACAGATGCATAAGCAGGAAAGTTTTTGTGGTTGCTTGTTATTTAGCTGCAATAATAAACTGATACTTCCCTGAATTACTTTTTAGCATGCAAGCTAAGTTGCTTCAGTCATGTCCAGTTCTTTGCAACCCCATGGACTGTAGCCCACCAGGATCCTCTGTCCATGGGATTCTCCAGGCAAGAATACTGGAATAGGTTGCCATGCCCTCCTCCAGGAGATCTTCCCAAACCAGGGATTGAACCTGTGTTTCAAGTCTCCTGTTTTGGCAGGCGGGTTCTATACCACTAACACTACCTGGAAAGTTCAATGTTTTTTTCTGATGTATAACAAGTTATTATAAACTTAGAGGCTTAAAATCATATAAATTAATTCCTCACAGTTTCCCTGGGTCAGGAACCGAGGTTCCTTTTTCATAGTCTCACCAAGCTGATATCAAGGTGTTGGCTGGAGTAAGAATCTCATCTCAGGCTTGACGTTCTTTTCCAGGCTCACTGGTGGCTGAGAGAACTTGGTTCCTTCTGTTTGGGGAACTCCCATCAGAGTTTTGCCACATTCCCTCATCCATGTTTTCCAACACTATATGGAAACATATCAACAGGAGAATCTCTCCGCTTTTAAAAGTTCACCTGGCCAGGTCAGACCCATACAGGATCATCTCCCTCCAGACTAACTCATAGTCAACTGACTGGGAATCTTAACTACACCTGCAAAATCTCTTCACCTTCCATGTGACCTGTCCGTGGGAGTGACATCCATCACATTCAAAAGGATAGATTATGCATACACCAGGGGCAGGAATTTGGGAAGGAGGCAGCTTAGAACACTGCCCACCACTATCCTCACTGTGCAGAGTGATGTAGAGCCCCGTTTCATTAGCCAAGACTTTGTGAAAGTTCTCTGTTTGAGGTCAAAGGGTATTTGAATCTCCAAATGTAAATTAATCCTTTCCTTACATTTTTAAAAGATTGTCCCTCCTTTATCTTGTTCCATCAGAGTTTGACAGAAATTGAACATCGAAAATTTGTAGGCTGAAGAAAAGCTCAGTCTGCTCCCCCAGCCCAAACCCCCCGACGGTGCTAGATCTTAGCAAGAGTTTAAGGAAAAGGCCAACATGTAGAGATAACATGCCACACCCAAAAAGCACGTCTCAGCAAATGTGTTTCCTGAAGCAGGAGGTCACATCACACAAGGTTCTGGCAGAACAATGCCCCAGACCCAGCCAATATCAGCCCTGATGATTGTGGTTGTTCAGTCACTCAGCCGTGTCCAACTCTTTGCAACCCCATGGACTGCAGCATGCCAGGCTTCCCTATCCTTCACTATCTCTTGGAGTTTGCTCAAACTCATGTCCTTGGAGTTGGTAACCCCATCCAACCATCTTGTCCTCTATCATCTCCTTTTCCTTCTACCCACAATCTTTCCCAGCATCAGAGTCTTTCCCAATGAATTGGTTCTTTGAATCAGGTAGCCAAAGTATTGGAGCTTCAACTTCAGCATCAGTCCTTCCAATGAATAGTCAGGGTCAATTTCCTTAAGGATGGACTGGTTTGATCTCCTTGCAGTCCAAGGGACTCTCAAGAGTCTTCTCCAGCACCACGGTTTGAAAGCGTCAATTCTTTGGCACTTAGCCTTCTTTATGGTCTAACTCACATCGGTACATGACTACTAGAAACACCATAACTTTGACCAGATGGACCTTTTTCGGCAAAGTGATATCTCTCATCCACTCTAATGGCCACATAGAAAGTGAGCAATTCCTGATACCATGATATAACTGGCTTCGAAGTCAGAAAACTCCCAGTTCTATAACATTTAAGTTATGACCAGTTTCTAGACACACATTTAATACAAACACACACATGATGGAGTTCTAACATTGCTCTTATGAGCACTGATGACTTTTCCTGGGTGTGAATCCTGACTACCTCTTACTGACTTTGGGTAATTCATTTAACCTCTCTGACTCTCAGTTTTCCTATTTGTAAAATAACAACAGTAATGATAATAAGAACAAGAAGAAGATTGGCTACATAGTGTTCTGAGGATGAAAAGAAATCATAGATTCAGTAAGACTAGCAGGGTCCTTGGCTCAGACAGACACTTATCAATGGCCAAGGTCAGATTTCCATCATTCCTTCCTTCATTCTTTCTTTGATCACGTTGTCACACTCTGCTAGACACACAGGGAAGACGAAAGTGAAACAGGCACAGTCCCTACCTACAGAGAGATGAAGTCCCGTGGAGGAGACAGAACCAAAAGACCACTTCAACGCTGCGCTTGAAATTTTATCTGCCCCCCAAATGAAAAGGAAAAGAACTCAGAAGCTTAGAAAGACACAAGGAAGGTCAAGGAATAAGGATGAAAACTGGGGAGAGAAATGAGCTGAGAGGAGCTCTGTAATTCTACCTCTGCATCTCCCCAAGTGCTGGTCCTGCCCGTCTCAGCGAAAGTGCCCTTGAAGTAAGGGTACAAGACAAGTGACCGCGGACTTGCGAGGTCATCCAGAAAGGGGGTGAGGGGGAGAGCTGCTTTTCCAGCCCAGCCTCAGTTCCTGGAACCCCTTTGTTTATCATCGGCAGTACATAAACTGGAAATTTTAATGCAGGTTCAATTCAGATGCAAATGGCTCTGTCCAAGTGGTAAATGCGAGAGAAAGACCAGGGTGACAGCGGGGACATTATTCCTTCCCGCCCCATTTCAGTGTTCTCTGAATCACAGAGAGAGAAGTTTGGGGAGTGAGCTATCACCTTCTCGGGTGAGTAATGAGAGGCCATCCTCCATACGTTTTCCCTGTGAGCTCGACGGCAAATCCAATTAGTTATCTCTGAGGACAACCCGTAAATATTACCAGGACGTAAAATATTGTGGGCATTTGGAAAGAAAATACAGTCATCTAAATATTGATGTTTTTCAACTGAGACTTGGAATTTTCCAGCAGGAAGCAGCATAAGACATAACTTGCTCAGCCTTCTTGGCTCAAAGATGAGATGTGGAGGGTCTGGGACGTTCAGTTTTTGGTTTTGTTTATTTGTCCATCTATCTATGCATGAAATTAAGAAGTCCAGAGACCCCCTCTCCGCCAGGTCCCATGGAAGGGCTGGTAAATTAAAGACAAATAAGACATAGAGTCTGTGATTGAGGACCACACGTCTGCTGAAAAATAGAGGAACTATTTGCACGTGAGAGATGACTATAAAGACAGGTAAACCCAGGGCCCCAGGATGAACTGGCCTGGGCCTCCAATACGAGTCAGGTGTATCAAGGAAGGTTTCCTGGATGAGGTCACAGCAGAAAGGAGTCTTGAAGACTGAATCCATCTGCTTCCACAGGCCTGGCATCTAGCACAGGCCTGGCACCAGACAGGTGTGCTCAACATAGAGAAAGTATGAAGAAATGATCACTTAGGGGATGTAAGTAACTGGTTGCAAGGACTGTAACTCAAATGCCTCCAGGGGCTAAACCAGTATCTTTAACGAGTAGAGATCAGAGGTCAGGTGCCAGGGAAGGGCAGGCACTGTGGCCACCTGTGGCATGCACACCCCCTGTGAACAGGGCCAGTGGTTTCTGGGCATGTATGTGGGCTTGGGGAGGCCAAAGCTCTCAGTTTATACAAGAGAAATTTAAAATCTACATTTGTCTTATGAAATCTCCTAGTTCGTATGTGTCAGCAACTGATTCCATTTTTTAACACCCTATGAGGGCTCAGCAACACAGATCTATGGTCTATTTCTGGCTCAGGCAGGGGCTGCTAACTTGTGACTTCTAATTTATTAAGTCCTAGGAAACGTAACAGAAGTTTTGTCTGTATTTTTGACTTTGATCTTCAACAAGAGTTAACCGTAGAGATGGGGATTTTAAGGGGCCCAGAGGTTAATAAACATGTCCCTGTGTTTCAACACCCTTCTCAATGAAAGAAACAAATGAATGAATGAGTCAAACAGCAGAGTCGAGGAAGGGATTCCAAGCAGAAAAAACTGCACCCGTGAAAGCTGGGCGGATGGGAGCCTGGGGATACAGGAAAGGCTGAGGACAAGAGAAGGGGACTTGACTCCATGGACATGAGTTTGAGCAAACTCCGGGAGACAGTGAAGGACAGGGAAGCCTGGCATGCTGCAGTCCATGGGCTGGCAAAAAGCTGGACACGACTGAACCACTGAGCAACAACAAGTCAAATTACAGGTGCAAACAGATCACAGATTACAGATGCAATCTGAGAGCAGAAAGAGCAAGGGATCAGGCCATGAGCCTTGACACCAGACCAGGGAGAGTGAACTTTACCCTGAAGTTGAGGCACAGTAACTTCAGTCAGTTTCCCAACCGTCCCGTGATTTTGTTTTCCCGGCGGTGGAATGGGGACAGCTGCGGTACCTACTCAGACCTATTCTGAGTATCCCAGGGTCTGAGACGTGTCGAGCACTCAGTCTTACGTGGCCACCTACCTCTGCCCTGGCACAGGCCCGGGCCATACCAGCCTGCCCGTGGACACAGAAAATAGCCAGGCAAGGGATAGCACTCCAGTTCCCAAGAATGTCACCTTCGCAGGGGCACGGGGGCCTCTGCCAGGTTCTGCTTCACCCTGCGTTCCCAGTGAACAGCTGATGGAAAATGAGGTTGCTCTGCCTTCGATGGGCTTCTTGCTGGGATGATGAGGTGGAGGCCTGCAGAGAGAGGAGACGCAATCCCCTTCCTGCTCCAGTCACACTGGGACATTTTGATGCGTTATTTGGGGATTTGGATTTATGACTCACAGATATCTGGGGCCCGCAGCGGCTTGGACTTTAAAGAAATCAACACCTCCATGGCTACATGGAGCCAAGTAGCCATGACAGGGCCAGGGACCACTTACCTGCCAGCATCTGTATCCCGGACCCTGACACATTCCAGCATCTTCAGGTCAACACCAAATAGCAGCTTGAGGATCTCCATTGCCCCGAGGAAGAGACCAAGGGTCCTGAAGTTCAGTGAGCTGTCAACAACACACAGCTCACGGGTGGCTGCTGCCAACCCGGGCTGCTCTGCACTGCTCTTTCAGGATGCCAGGGTCCTGGCACCCTAAGCTGGCCTGTCCTGCAAAAGCTTGGGTGCAGAAGGTCTCCGATACAGAGTAGGAGGTGGATGGAGAAACACTCTCCCAGAGGAGACATCAGAGAGGTGCCGCCTGGCAGTGAAACCCACCCTCACTCCCCACGTAACAACAGCTTTCAACCCCTCCCCCCTGAATAGATAAATAAACCCAGAAGAAGAAAAAGAAAAAAAAAAAAAGTTTCTGACTTTCTGTAACCTTTTCTTAGAGTTCAGGTTATTTCTTTAATGCATTTGTCTGCTTTAAAATTGTCTCCTTAGCCTCTCAAGGGAAACCAATATAATACACCATCACATTTCTCACCGGAGAAAAAAGAACACTTACTCTTAATAGGTGGCAATTTTGCCAGATGTTATTGACATAGTAAGTGCGAAATTTCCGTGATACTCAATGCAGAGTGTAGCAGATTAGAGAACAATGAAGCACAGTGCAAAATGAAGTTTCAAAAGCCGCAGTGTCAAAGTCAGGGAAGGTGTGAAAAAATTACATCTTCGAAACACTATTAAGAGCAAGTTTACTAATTACTCTATCCGGCACAAATTTCAAAGTAAATTCCCCAAGACTAGGGAAAGTTTTGCAAGTGTTATTTTTTTTTTTCCTCCCCACTTGTCAGCATATCTTTCTTGGTGGCAGAGAGAGAGAGGGAGACAGCGAGATGGGGAGAGGAGGAGGAAGGGAGGGGTGGGGCAGGGAGGAGCTGGGCTGGAGGGTGGGTTGTTTTTCTTCAGGGGCAGATAAAAGGCAGCTGGTGGCTTGGCTCTGCGGTGCCCACTGACCCGTCTCCTGGACACCATCTGGCAAAAAGCCAAACTCTGTTCAGCCCCAGACGATGAGCAGGTCAGACCCAGCGAGATGGGTACCCAATCCACCAAATCCATGGTGCCCGAGTGAAGCACCCCAAAGCCCACACCCCAAACCGATCTGGAGATGAGGAAACTAAAGCGCAGCAATGACAGTTACACAGACCTGGGTCTCAGAAGCAGGTCCTCTGCATCTCATCCTTGGCTCTTCCTCCCCAGGATGTCAGTTGATGCTACATTGTTTTCAAATGAAATCGTAAATAAATATCCACAATGTGAAACAGATAACAAACAGCAGAGCCATTCTGCTTGGAAGTGAAGCCGAGCAGATTGTTCAGGGCTCCAAAGAATCCTTGCTCTATCCTTCCCTGGTCTGCGGGGTCCTTGAGTGAACTCCACCGATAACCCACATGTGAGCATGTGAACACGCATGCATGTGCCTACATGTGCACACAGCCGCAGGCACACTCTCAGACGTATGTGAGTGAGATGAAAGGGGCTCATGGAATTTAACGAGTCCTCGAAGAGATTTATGATTCTCCCCAAATGAACAAACATCAAACCTTCAATAAAAACGTAATGTTGATCCTGCTATAGAAGTCCTAGTCACTCCTCTGACAAATGGACTTATCCACTGATATCCGGACTTAATAAAAACTACGGCTCCTGGGAATATACAGTCAGTACCAATTTATTTTTTTAATTAAACTTTTTTATTTAGAGATTATTGTACATTCACACGCAGCGGTAAGAAGTAACTCGGAGAAATCCAGTGTACCCCCAACATGGCTTTGCCCCCAAGGACTGCGTTTTCTGTCTCTAGAAGATGGGTCAAACCACAATCAGGAAATTGATACAATCTATCCATCACATCCTTGTTTCTCCAGTTTTTCTCATTTGTATGTGTATGTACATGTGTGTGTGTCCAACAGTTTTTTTTTTTTTTTTTTTTTTTTTTAATGAAATGCTCCTCAAAGGAGCAAAAGGCAAGTAAAAAGACTTCCACCTCTGGGGGAGAGAAGAGATAAAAGGTGGAGGGGCTGACCCGTGTTGTTCTGAACAGGTTGGATCTAAAGCCAGCCTTGACCCCGACTGCAGTGGGGACGGAGCTGTGAGCACATCCGTGGGGGCAGCTTCAAGGCTCTGCCCGGGGGTGCGAGCTGCTCGTGGGCCAGCGGGCACCTTACTCATCGCGAGCTCAGATCCCGCCGCCCCGCTTTATAGATGAGAACCGTCGCCCTGGGTGTTGCTGGGAGGCAAACGGCGAGAAGGTGCCAGGAGAGAGTGGCCTTCATCTCCCCAACCCATGGTCTTATAAATGGTGGTTGATGTGTGATTCCAGAGACTTCCCTCCATCAGACAGCAAGAACAGATCTGCAAAGGATACTGGGCCATGCGGCCTTTGGGGGAAATTCTTCACTCGGCATTTTGGGCTTAAATCCCAACAATGTACAGGGTCTTCTTATTCCCCCAAACTATTCCCAGCCCTTTAGACACACAGACCCATGGACTTGCAGTCACAGAATCTACTCTTCTGCTCCCTGGGTCACTAGATCAAGCCCCACCCCTTCATCTCCTGGCTGGGGACACTGAAGCCCAAGAACAGATGGGGAATCCTGCAGCGACTCCCAGAATTGAAGCCAAATGTAGCTATGACATCCAGGGTACAGCGCCACGACCTCCAGCCATGGACGTGGTCAGAGGATGGTTTGTGCAATAAATAACCTCTCTGGGCCCAGCTTTGCCATCTACATCAGAGGTTAGCAAACCACACATTTGAAAAGACAGAGAGTAACATTTTGGCCTTTGTGGCTCATATGGTCTCTGTCCCAGCCACTCCACTCTGCGTGGACTTTGAAAGCAGCCATAAATAGTACGTTAAAAATGGGAGTGGCCTGTGATCCAAGTAAAGGTTAATTTACAAAAGCAGGTAGGAGGCAAGATTCCTCTGAGGACCTGTCGTTTGGCCATTGCTGATCTATGTGACCAGTAAATTCATAGCTCCCTCCCAGGGCTGTGATGATGCAAAACAGAGATGGTGGACTTGGAATCCTCTAGAAGAACAGTGGACTCATAACTGGTGTTCAAGACACACCGGGTATTATGCTTTTTTTACATGGTGGCTCAGATGGTAAAGAATCTGCTTGCAATGTGGAGACCCCGGTTCAGTCCCTGGGTCAGGAAAGATTCCCCTGGAGAAGGGAATGGCAGCCCACCCCAGTATTCTTGCCTGGAGAATCCCACGGACAGAGGAGCCTGAAGGGATACAGTCCACAGGGTCACAAAGAGTTGGACACAACAGAGCGACTAATACACACACATTCACATACACACATCATATTCAGATACATATAAGATGGTTCAATTCTAGAATGAGGCACTACTTGAATGATGCTCAGAGAAGGGCAAAGTATCCGTCTAGATGCTATCAGCAGAGACTTATGTGTGGGAAACAGGAATTCAGATCTTTTGGTAGCTCTTGTGTTTACATTTCAAGGGGACGCTTGATTCAGCAAAGGTAAAAACACATTTAGTTCTTGACTGTTACTTAGCAATATTGTATCTGGAGGCCTAAAGACAGCTCCAGCTTACCAGGAGCAAGCTCAGCTCCCTCCGACTCTGCCAATGCAGACTCAGGCAGCAGTCATAACAGGCCAGGCCTCAGAGGGCTACAGGGAGACCCCCACTTAGAGATGTGACCGCTTAGCTGAGACATCAACAGAGATCAGAAGGATTCAGACGCGGCACATGGCCAAGAGCAGAGGGAATGTCAGGAGCAAAGGACCTGGGGCACGATACCCGCACATCTGAGACAAGGAGAAAAAGCCAAACCATGAGACACAGTGAGCACCCCTCACTGCAGCTGGGTCCCAGACCAAGGCAAGGCAGGGAAGGCTTCATGGAGGGGGTGACTTGAGTGTTGAAAGATGCATACAAGTTTTTCAGAAGGAAAAGCATTTTAAGAGAGGAGCGGAGAATTCAAAAATACCGACACCCAGGAGAGGGTGGGTGTCATATAGAATTTCAAATATAGAAGAAATTTTAATGGGTGAATAAAATATGGCTGGAGAGATTACAGAAGGGATTGTACCTCACCTTCCTTTATGGAATTCACGGTAGTCAGCCACGCAGGGGACCTACTGGTGCCAGGAAGAAAAGCACCCTTCTGTGGCAGAACAAGCCTCACTCTTCTGTGATTATTCACAGGCCCTTGGTTTCTTCATGGCAGAGACCGATGTCTTTGGGAAAGATGTCTCTGAGATCATGTCTGGTCATAGCTTCGTGGAGGTACCAGAACTGTTTGCTGAGTGAGTAAATAAACATATGAACAAGGATATAAAGGCTCTACCTGGAAATCTCATTTTCTGTCACTAGATGTCAAAGCCAAACAAAAACACAAAAAAATCTCCCTCAAACCCAAGACAGCAACTTTGGTTTAATGATAAAACAAGAGTTGTCCGGCTTTCCTTAGGAGAAGGAAATCTTCTGCACTCTCCTGTCTGTATTTGCATCAAGGTGTCCAGACGGCTTGGCAACTCTCTACCCTGATTGGAGTCTCATTCCCAAGGAATCTTCCAACTCTGAACACACCAGCAGGTTCTTCCCTTACAGGGAATGTGGTATCCAGTTGGAGAGACCGACTCAGCTTTCTCCTTCCAGATGCATTGATCCTATTCACTTCATTCTGCTTCTCTTGTTATAAACTGGGCTCACCTCTCTCTCAACTCATCTCTGAGCCAGGAGAACTTAGTTCAAGTTCCCAACTCTGCTGACACATGTGGGTCTCGGCCGCTACCTCAGAGATACAGTTTTACTCGGTCAGTGTGTCCGACTCTTTGCAACCCAATGGACTATAGCCCGCCAGGCTCCTCTGTCCATGGAGTTCTCTGAGCAAGAATACTGGAGTGGGTTGCCATTTCCTTCTACAGGGGATCTACCCCACCCAGGGGTTGCACCCTGGTCTCTTGCATAGAGGTAATGGTGTGGCCCCAGCACCATTCCTTAAGGATAAACAGGCTAGATTTGTATGGAAAAGCTTGGGGACCATCAGATGTGGGCATTTCACTTCCATGTGAAACCAGATTCTTTCTCGGGCACTTCCAATATGCTGTCTACTGCCATGAGCACCCAAGAGTTGACGGCCCAGCTGTGCCCAGGATATCAACAAACACTTGTCAGTTGAAGGGGGTGATCATGCCTTTTCCTCTTAGGAATCTCTGCATGTCCTCCTTCAGAGCTACCCAGTACTGGACATGAAAAGCCAGTCTGGCAATAAGGCTTTCTTCATGGGTTCCAAACAATTCACATCACGGCCAACTATTCTAAGGCCAGAGCAATCCAGCAATCTCACTCCTGGGCATATATTTGGAGAAAACCATAAGCCAAAAAGATACATGTAATCCAAAAAGATACAAAAAGATACATGCTCCAGTGTTCACTGCAGCACTATTTACAAGAGCCAAGACACATAAATGTCCATTGACAGAGGAACAGATATAGAAGACGTGGTACATATATACAATGGAATATTATTCAGCTGTTAATAAAGGAATAATGCCATTTGCAGCAACCTGAGTGGGCCTAGAGATTATCATACTTAGTGAGACAGAGAAAGACTAATAAATGGCATCACTTATATATGGAATCTAATAAACATGGTACAAATGAACTTATTTACAAAACAGAAATCAACTCACAGATCTTGAAACCAAACTTATGGTTATCAAAGGGGAAATGCGGCGTGGGGAGTGATAAGTTAGGAAATTGGTATTGACACACACACTTGTTGTTCAGTCACCCAGCTGTGTCTGACTCTTTGTGACCCCATGGACTGCAACAGGCCAGGCCTCCCTGTCCCTCACCGTCTCCCGGAGTTTGCCCAAGTTCATGTTCATTGCATCAGTGATGCCATCCAGCCATCTCATCCTCTGACGCCCTCTTCTCCTTCTGCCCTTGATCTTTCCCAGCATCGGGGCTTTTCCAATGAGTTGTCTGTTCACACCATATGACCAAAATGCTGGAGCTTCAGCTTTAGCATCAGTCCTTCCAATAAACATTTAGGGTTGATCTCCCTTAAGATTGACTGGTTTGATCTCCTTGCTGTCCAAGGGATGTGCCAGGGCTTTCTCCAGCACCACAGTTCAAAGGCACCTGTTCTTTGGCATTCTGCCTTCTTTATGGACATACACACTACTATATGCAAAATAGATAAACTAATAAGACCTATTTAGAATACAGAGATCTCTACTCAATATTCTGTCATAACCTATATGGGAAAAGATTCTGAAGATTGCATATATATATGTAAAATTGATTCATGATGTTGTACACCTAAGACTAATACAACACTGTAAATCAACTATATGCCAATAAAAATGTTTTTAAGTAATAATAATAATGGCACAGTCATCAGGATACTTTCTGTGTGTCCTCAGTGATCAAAAGTCATCTCTTTCACCCTCGTGTCCACAGCCTGCCCTCAAGTCAGCAAACTCAACAAATCTCTGTCAAGTGACCACACTGTCTCCAGCATTCTCTAGAGACAGGACAGGATCCAAGGCAGACAGATGGTCATGACCCCACCTTCACGGAGAGTGTAGTCGAGTGGGGGAGACAGAAAGAAAAAATAACTACCCTTGTGCATATTCCGTGAGGCTCCATTGAGTTGTTCCTCCCTTTGTTGAGCCAACAGTTACTCGTTGAGCACCTCCTATATTTAGGGAGTCTGCACATTCTAGTGTATGTGTCAAAAGAGAACCTCTTCTTGGTACAGGTGACCTTGGTCAATAGGATACCATCTCAAGGGGACTGACCAGTGTGGGGTCAGGAAGGGATTCACTGGCGAGTACTAGCCCTGTTCTGACACTACCTCAAGTGGGTCCCCATATCTGCTGACATGTCAGTTTCTCAACTGGAACCTGCAGACCGGGCCACTCAAGTCCTGGGACTCTTGTGAAGGTCATAGGAGATAAGACCCAGTACAATTCCATGTGTCCTAACGGGAGGACAGTTTGACCTGACGGCTGAGTGGCTTGGTCACTGTGAGCAGACCTGGGGTCAGGGTACCAGTCAAGATGCTTTGCCTGGAACTTCCCCGCTTTTAGCATTGAAAGTGCTGAATCTTGGGACTCTGTCCTGCATAAGCCAGGACTGTTGATCCCTAGCTATTGTTATCTGAGGTCACCGGACGAACCTTGGAGGATCTCCCTCTCCTTCCTTTGGGCTTCTATCTCACTGACTTCAGACCAGCTGTGCTGGACCAGCATGAGAAATGGGACCACTTCATCAAATGCTGATTCTGGCACAGAATTTCACAGATGGGGTGGGTGGTCCAAGGATGCGTGTTGAGAATTGCTCTTCCTGCTTTACCTTTTCATGTAGAACTTATCCTTTAAGACACCCCAGGTTGCCTTCTCAGAGAACCTCATCTGCAGCAGCCATTTTCATGGTTAATCTTTACTCCAACAACCCCGTTCCTTGCTGGTCATATAGAGGAGAAGGGTAGGGAGGAGTCAGTATCAGTCTTAGTGTTAGTTGCTCAGTCATGTCCGACTCTTGGCGACCCCAGAGACTGTAGCCTGTGAGGCTCCTCTGCCCCTGGGGTTTTCTAGGCAAGAATACTGGAGTGAGTTGCCATTTCCTCCTCCAGAGGATCATCCTGACCCAGAAGTCGAACCGTGTCTCCTGCGTCTCCTGCTTGGCAAGCAGATTCTTCACCACTGTGCCAACTGGGAAACCCTTTGAAGAGGTCATAAACCTTGGAGCTGGTTTTGAACCACAGTGGAGAGAAGTAGCAGGACGAGAGCCTTAGGCGTTATCTTCATTGGAGACTGATGTACACCCTGCAGCTTTGGGGCTCCCTCCAGCCAGGGATGCCTTCTCCTCTCCAGTAGCTTCAGCCTCCTCTACCCCTTCGGGGCTGTCAGGATATCAGATCCCCACAGTTCCTGGTGCCTAAGGCTGTCACCACCTCATGTTAATCTCTGAACTCTGCCCACATTAGATAAACAGTCCCTTCACTGACCTTTCCCAGGTGCCCCCCAGATCTGCCATTGTTTCCAGGAAGTCCCTCGCGATCCCAGTGAAGGGGGTTGTGCAGAAGCAGTGAGAAAGGTAAACGTCAGGGCAAGAGGGACTTCCCTGGCAGTGCAATGGTTAAGACTCTGAGTTTCCAAAGCAGGGGACATGGGTTCAGTCCCTGGTCGGGGAACTAAGATCCCTCAAGCCATGTGTCGCCACCAAAACTATCAAGTCATCTTTTTAAAAAAGTAAAGGCAAGGGGGTTAGAAAAGAAATAGCATAAAATATTCATCTTTGTAGGAATGCGCTGGGTGGTTACATCACACTTTCTCAATGACTCACTCTGCAATCTTTGTGTGCAGGAAGAGTCCCAATAACCTGACCTTTATGAATATGACATAATGTTACAGGAAGTATGCTGAATGCAAAATGCACACCCACCGTGTCCTGTGCATGAAGCTGCTTACCAAACAACAGCTCACCACATAGAAAATACTGAAATAAAATATACCAGTGTACAGTGGGTCTTTGCAGAGAGCCGTTTCCCCTTCTTTCCACTTTCCAATGTATTTTAAACTTCCAAACCTGAGTATCTATGAATTTTAGAAATGAGAAGTGTTAGTCACTCAGTCACACCTAAATCTGCTACCCCATGGACTGTAGCCCAGCAGGCTCCTCTGTCTATGGAATTTCCCAGCCAGGAATACTGGAGTGGGTAGCCATTCCCTTTTCCAGGGGATCTTCCAGATCCAGAGACTAAACCTGGATCTCTTGCATTGCAGGCCACTTCTTTATCATCTGAGCCTCAAGGGAATGCATAGAAATACAAATGAAAGCAAATTAAATATTTGCCAGAAAAGATTCTCATAGGGAGGGCTTTGTTTTAATGCCAATGAAACTAAATATAATAGCATTTAGTAATATCTGCAAAGATGATCTGACCTAACTCGATAATTTTGCAAATGAGAAAAGAGAGGCTCGTGGAAAGGGAGAGATGAGATTGGCCTCATCCACGTGGCCACCACATGAAACAGGCAGAGATGAAATCATCTTAGAAGCAAGGGCCTCTAGACTCCATGAGACTTGTTCAACCCAAGCATGTCGCGCTTGTTAATATTCTCATAATTCTTGCTTTCTCATCCTTTGTCCCCCGGTTTTCGCTCTTTCCTAGAACCTCATTAAACAGTTCCCCCTTTGTTTCGGGGTGCTTAGAAGCAATGATTACTCATTTTCCACCTCCTCGCCACTTCGCATTCTCCCGGCACTTTCACATTCAACTCACTTAAAGAGCTCTTCTCTCGCTGAAGAGCTGCCACGCGCTGTCATACCAGCCTCTGCATCCTCAGGCTGGCACGGCTCAGAGTGGCACTTGGACAGTTGGGCTTGGGACTGTGCAGCCACTGCTGCCCCAGGAGGGCATGAGGCTCTCAGTAGTGAAGGTGAACAGCAGTTGATCCGGGGTGACGTCCCAAGGTCAAAGGGACATTGTGAAACGAAAAGCAGCGCCAGTCTGCCAGCTGACATGTCCTCAGTCATGTGGTTGGGAGGGGCTGGGGAGGGGTGAAGAGGCTGCGAATAGAAAGAGTGACAGAGATGAGTCAGATCATGGGAGGGGAGGGCAGAGGGCAGACGACGCACACACGCCCACACGGTGACAAATCCTGACTTTTCAGGTGGAAAATGTCAGCCTCATTTGGGAGCTCACCTCCCCACACGAGAGCTGCCCAGGGAATTTGCAGTATTAATGTGGATGTAATAATGTGCTGTTGGCATGGCAAGGATCCTGCAATTGGAAAAGAGAATCATTCTGGCTCCACCTGGAGTCACACGTTGGCTCCAAATGCACAAACTTTATTGGCTAAAGTTGCAGAGTTCATGTCTTCATCAGTAAAGTGGAGATGAGGTGCAAAATCAGAGCACTTCTCTGTCGGAGCACACAGGGGTTCGGACGTTTGTCCCCGGACTCAGAAGCCTGGGTTCAAATCTCGATCCCTCACTTACCATGTGAATTGAGCAGGTGATCTTGCTTCTTCTACCTCTTCTCATCTGTAAAATGGCAACAGCACTGGTACCAATCTGCTAGAGCTGGAGAGAATACTGAGGAACAAAAGCCCGGGAGTGATGCTTATCAAGTGGTAAAAACTACATCAGTGTTTCTCATCATCATTATTATTCCCAGTGCTTATACTTATCATGGTAAAAAAAAAAAAATGCAATGGAAACCTTTATATTTGGCAGGCAGGAAGCAAAAATCAAGGGAATTAACCTCTGTATTGGCATGTGATTCATTTTTAGATTTAGTAATTTCTTTGAAATAAAAGCATGCTTTGAAAATTGCAAGATCAAAACAGGAGAGAATGAAGCAGCTCACCTGTGAACATAAACCACTGACTTTTGTCATCCCCCATCCAGGCCCCACGTCTACTTATAGATGTTAAGCTCATCACCAGAAATTAACTTGTTATGCATCCAGAATAGCCATTTGGGGGCTTCTCAAAAAAAAAAAAAAATGTGAGCTTCTCTCATTGGACACATGCTAGTGATCATGACAATGATGAGGAGGAGGGGAGGATACTGATAATAAAAAAGACATCTTGCTAAGTATTTGGAGATCTGAGTGTATAAATCCTATTTGTTTTCCTGAAACTTTATCTAAAGTGAATCCCTAGCCTTTCTCTTGTCTTCTGCAGGAGCCCACTTGTTCCCTGGCTGACTCGTACTAGCCTTTCTTTGCTTCCCTTGACCAACCTGACTGTACCACATTGGAGTCCACCTCTTCCCTTGTCTGTGTCTTTCACTAAGCTCTGAGCTCTTCCAAGGGGAAGGACTGCACCTTCTTCATCTCTCTGCCCCCGACATGGCACAGTACATATGAGACAGCTGGGTAGACAATAATCAGATGGATAATTGAGGGGGAAAATTGATCCTCAGGAATCCATGGAACTCCTGAGCCAGACTAAGGTGCATTAAGTCATCAGCGGGTTTAAGCAGACACGCAGAAACTGAGACAAGAGGTCAACAGCCTAAGAGGTTAAAAAAATGAAGGAGTCAGGTAGTCCCAGTCAGGGGGCACTAGTGGTAAAGAATCCCGCCTGCCAGCGCAGCAGACGCAAGAGATGTGCGTTCAGTCCCCGGGCAGGGAAGATCCCCTGGAGGCGGGCATGGCCACCCCCTCCAGTATTCTTGCTGGCGGATCCCATGGACAGAGGAGCCTGGCGGGCTACAGCCCGTGGGGTCACAGAGAGTCGGACGCGACTCAGCACAGCACACGCAGTCTCAGCTGTGGTTTCCTCCTCTGGGAATTTAGCGGTGCATTCCTCTCCGTGGGCACAGTGCGATTTGCTGAAGTTCCGATCCTTAATGGAGCCAAACATGGATCACACATAAAAATAAATGATAACAAAGGTTAAAAAAAATACTTTTATACATACTCTCTGCTGGAATTTGTTGAGACTTCCTTTCTAGCGCCTAATATTTGATCAATCCTAGGAGATATTTTGTGTGCACTTGAGAATAATGTGTGTGCTGCTGTTGGATGGAAGGTTTTGTATATATGCTTATTAAATCCATTTGCTCTGTTCTTCAGTCCTGAATATTCATTGGAAGTGAAGAAGGAATTCATAGGGCTTGGACTCCATCTCAGGCCTGTCCGGGCTAGTCGCGCGCGGCCGCCTCTCCAGTGGACTCTGAACTCTGTGCCTAGCGCCTGTGGGAACGACAATAGAAGGATAAGATCCCCTCTGGGCAGGGGAATCTTGAAGATCACATCCAGGTTACTCATCGCCTAAGAGGAAACATACCCTAATCACCCTGCCTCCGGACAGGTCATAATTTTTTTCCGTATCTATCAGAATGTAATCACAGGCTTATCGATTATTAACTGGTTGAAATGTAACTGCGGGCCTATTGATTATTAACTGTTTGAATACATAACACATGAATGATGGGGTTATTGTAGTTGTATTTACCCTTCCTTTGTTTACGTAAGTCTCAAGGAATTTGGGGTGGTGGGTTTGGACATGTACACATGGGGTATAAAAGATTTTCACAAATGCTGGTTGGGGTCTTTGGCTAAGGAGACTCTGCCTTGGGCCTGCTGGTATAATAAACTGCACTCCACTATCTGCATTGTCCTTCTGAGTGAGTTTGTTTCCCGGAACGCGTGGCTATAACAGAAGGACTGATGCTGAAACTGAAGCTCCAATACTTTGGCCAACTGATGGAAAAGACCTGATGAAAAGACCCTGATGCTGGGAAAGATTGAAGGCAGGAGGAAAAGGGGATGACAGAGGATGCGATGGTTGGATGGCATCACCGACTCAATAGACATGAGTTTGAGCAAGATCCATCCAGGAGTTGGTGATGAATAGGGAAGCCTGGGATGCTAGTTCATGGAGTTGCAAAGAGTCGGACAAGACTGAGTGACTGAACTGAATTTAACTTTTTAGGAAAAGGTATTAGAAAACACAAGTCAGAAGGAAAAATAAACAAAGCAAAAAATGCCTAAAATTCACTCAGAATCCAAGATTCTACAACTTGTCCAGATGGATAGTGACCTTACCTAGAGCCTTGGATATGTGAATTATGCCACATACACACTTTCTGCAACATAAAACATGTCCACAGTGGATGTACAAAAATGCATATGTCATGGAGTCAAAACCCCACTGCTATGTTCATTTTATTATCTGTATAAATTCCCATGTATAGCATCATGCTTTCCAAATTGCTCATTCTCAGCCCTTAATGCAAATGTCATTTTTTAAATCAATTCTTTTCTCTGTTAATTTAAAGACTCCAACATATGCCCAGACAACATAGCAATTTCAACCAAACAGCGGTCGGCCAGAGCCAAGATTTATGCTCTGTTTATATCACATTGAGATACAATACCAGAAAGGAAAAAATAAGAGAAAGACAAATCCATGAAATTTTAAGAAATCATTTTGTAATCAAATAATACATGATCATGTAAAGTCGGGCCAATATTGCAGGTTTAGGCTAGTACTTCTCCACTGAAGACACCCTGGCACACCGTGGTAGTGGTACCCACCCCCACCAGCTTCGCTCCATGGTGTCACTATCGTCCACTGATTGCTTATAAAACTTTATGGAGCACCCCCTGAGTGTGTCAGACTCTGTGCTGGGTGCCTGAGATTTTTAAGTGAATGATATAGCCATCCATCACAGGGTGCAGAGTCTAACATGGCATCAAGACAAGAGATTCTAGCTGTGATGCCATCATGATTAGAAGGGGATGGGCTATTAATAATGGCCTAAATGACCTACCTGGCATACACTGCTTGGAGCCTCATGAGCATTTGTCGCATTAACTCTATTTGTCTAAGACTGAAAATGAATGCAAGTGGTAAGACCCCAAATTACAATGGCCTAAACAGATATAGAGCAGTGTTAGGAAGTCCAAAACCAGTATGGTACTCTGTAGAGTCAGGAGCCTTATGATAAGGGAACCCAAGGCTGCCTGAGATGATGGAAAGTGTGGTTTTAATTTAAGGTGTCCTTGTGTCTGCCAGAATTCTGCAAATACACAAGACACAGTTCTCTTCCCCTCTTCATCATGGAATAATTGGACAGAGTTTTCCCCACTTTGAAATTTCCCTTGCTCATCTATAAAATAACAGGTCAAACTATGGTTTCAAGGGACCCGCCCAGCTCCCAACAAATACAAAGTGAAAGACTATCTGAAACAAAAATAAATAAATATGGAGACCAGCTCGGTGCTCTGTGGTGATCTTGAGGCGTGGGATGGGGGATTGAGTGAGAGGGAGTCTTAAGAGAGAGGGGATACGTGTAAACATATAGCTGATTCACTTCGTTTTATAGCAAAAACTAACCCAGCATTGTAAAGCAGTTATTCTCCAATTAAAAAAAGAAAAGGAATAATGTCTTTTGATTTTAGGAAGTTTACGAAATGAGCACCACGTTACAGCTTGTCAAAATCACAGAACACCCATCCATACCTGTGCATATTGCTTCTTGTACATTTGAATAAAAATTCCCCTGACCCAACCATCTTGCTGCATTTTGACTGAAAGTCACCTGGCTCCTTCATTTTCCATACCGACTTATCATCCGATGTGACAGAAGCATTTTGTGCCTCTCTGTGTCTTTCTTGAATTTTAAAACTGTTCCCATCAAAAGTTGGCATTGCCTTTCTTCAGTGAAGCCCAGCCAAACCAGAGAATAACGTAATCAGCAGGTTTCAGAGGAAATTAAAGTCGGATCATCGCCTCCTGCACCCCCATCCAGATGCAATGGGATCTGCTTTATCAGTGCTTCTGTGTTTAATGTACAGACTTGTTACCTTAAGCCAGCTTGGGCAAGGGAAGGACTTACTGATTAGATCCTGGTTGGGTCCGTAGTTGACAACGGCAATGACTTCTGCAATGTTAGCTAAATTAAATAAAAAACCTTACAGGTAATTCATTGCAAGCTTGACAAAGATATGGGTCCCATCACATAAGGATCATAGTTAACTTAATCAGCGATGACTTCATCTAGAGTTTTTATTTATAGCTAATGCAAACGTTAAAAAAAAGTACAGCCATTAATTATTAGTAGATTTTTTTAAGCCGAAAGTACGAGTTGAATAAACGTACTTTAAGACACTTAAAGCTGAGGCATTCTTTATAAAATGACTAGCTAAAGAGTCCCTTGGGCTGCCTTTTAACTGCTTTCAAAGCTCTAATAGCACTTTTTCCACCAAAGACACACCCCTTGAATCCTCCGAGAGATACAATAGCATAATTGTTCTTTTAGGTTTCAAGGCCCTGACATATCTGTCACGGAAAGAATAGTGAATAATAATACCAGAACTATTTTATGCAAATTCCACTTAGAGGTTTCAAGATTTCCCTGAGACGGATTTTGCCCCCTTGTTGACACTTGCATTGTCACATTAGCTTTTACATAAGAGAGTGGTGAGAGCTTTCCTTTTGTTAAATAATTCTCATTTTTAAAAAATCTTTAGATAAAGTTAAAAAACAAATATAAAAACAATGAGATGGAAACATCAATTTGGAGATGTATCAAATGGGAAAAACAGTATTCCCTGGAAGAATTTCTGCCCCCTGGAGCTAATCACTTGGCCAACGGAATCTTCCTCTAACTTACACTGTGATGGCATCAAATGGATGTTGATGAAGATGCAATATTTACAATGCACCTGTGTCACCTCCCAGCCCAGAGGCCACAAGAAGTCATTTTCTGAAGACCCTTAGTTCTGAATTCACAGCTCCTCCAGATGGAAGAAGCTTACAAACTCCCCTGTGTTTAGAGCAGATGGTTAAATATGGTTAAACCAAAAAGCAAAGCGTTAATCTCAGGAGGAGTCAGTACGATTAAACATTTTTAAAAGTAGTGTTAGTGCTAAAAGGCACCTGAAGTTCATCTGGTCCTCCAGCAATTCAGAAATCTCCATTAGAATATCAAAAAGTCCATCACAAGTTAGGTTCTTTTCCTCTGGAAAGAAAGGACAAAAATGAAATAAAAACAGCCATTTGTGTAGAAAAGAGTCCAAATTATTAGCAACATTGCTGCCCTTGAAGAGAGAAACCATCCTGACCTATCCATCTATTTATCTCTTTGCCGACTTGAAAAAAGATGCACAACATGAAAATCACAAGTTAAGTTTTATTTGGGGCCAACGTTGCTGCCAAAACCATCCTGACCTATCCATCTATTCATCTCTTTACTGACTTAAGCAAGTTAAGTTTTATTTGGGGCTAAATGAGGACTATCGCCTGGGAGTTAGCATTTCAGATAGCTCTGAAAACCACTCAGAGAGGTAGAGGGGAAGGTCAGTGTATATGTGCTTTTGTTAAAGGGGGAGTAAATGTGGTCAAGCATATTTTTTGCAGATTTCTTTTTTGTTTTTTAAATTATGAAAATATGATAACACATTTACAGGAGACTTGGAAAATACAGAGCAAAGTTACATATAGTTCCACTATACAATTATTTTTTAAAATAGATAAATTAAGCTTTTTAGTTGGAGTTTCAGTATCAATCGCTCAAAAATTAGTAGAATGAATACACAGAAAAGTAGAAGGATATAGTAGACCTGAAAAGCACCATAAACCAATTCAACATTATTAAGATTTACACAATTTTCATACAATAGTAGGATGCAAATTCTGTTCAAGTTCCCATAGACTGTAAACCAGGAGACACTGGAAATATCCAGGCACATAAAACAAGGTGCAAAAATTTCATGGTCTAAAGGTATTGAAATCAGACAGAGTGTGTTCTCTCATCACTGTGGAATTATGTTAGAAATCAGTATCAAAAGATACTTGAAAGTAACCCACATATTTTCAAGTGCAACATGACATTTTTTGCAGAAGGTTTCTGATAGTCGTGAGGAGCAGTCATCACCATAAAGGATTTTAGCACTTTTCTAGATATGAGGAGATAGAAGAATTGGGCTCATAAAATCAGCTCCTGAAAATATCTATCTGAAGACCTGCCCCGCCAGTTTTTCCTGATCACAGAGCCCTTCATTTCTGCTCTCCGCCCGGAACTCCTTTCAGGGTGTGTTGAAGGTCAGCAGCTGCAGTAAACACCTGAGTTAATCCTTGCAGAGGTAGATGGCAAGGACTGATGGCAGGTCCCAACTGGTAGTCAACATCTTCATGAATTCATTCATTCATTGATTCCTTCATCCACTACATCTTTACTGGCCATCCTCTATGTTCTAGATTCAGAACTAGGTTCTGTAAATTCAGATATACATTGGACATCTCCTGCCCTCTAGGACTCATAATCTCAGCCTCAGGTTTTATCATCTGTAAAATGGGGAAAAAATGTTATGGGTCTTTTGGGAAGATTAGGAGGAGCAGAGAGAGATGGATGAATGACAGAGAGATGGATAAATGAATAGAGGGAAAATAATGGAAGATGTTAAATACATAGAACATAATTGCATAGAATAGGTTCTTAATTTCCTTTGAGTAAATGGATGCCAGCCTTCTGCACTGCCCTGTGAGTCTTGCTGTCGCCTATATTTAACAAGTGAAAAAGCTGAGGCTTACAGAGCTTGATTGAATTATGCAAGGACTCCACCCCTCACCCCAGGTTTCAGGGCAGTGATAATTTAGTGGGGACCTCTATCCTGATGAGCTAGCCTTTCTGGATAACCAAGGGTTCCTCCTAATCTTCCCAAAAGACCCATAAAGTTTTGCCCATTTTACAGATGAAAAAAACTGAGGCTCAGAAAGGTGACCAGCTGGAGTCACACAGCTAGGAAGCCCTGGGCTGGACTTGAACGTAGGCTGGACACCTACAGAAACAGGGGTCCCAAGCCCTCAACTCTGGCACATTCTCTCTATAAAGGAAAATGGTGAGCAGGGCATTGGCTTCTTGAAAATGTCCTGGGTTCAACCCCGGGTCGGGAAGATCCCCTGGAGAAGGGAATGGTTTCTCACTCCAGTATTATTGCCTGGAAAGTTCGGTGGACAGAGGAGCCTGGCGGGCTACAGTCCATGGGGTTGTAAAGAGTCAGGCATGACTAAGAGACTAAAACTTTCACTTTTCACATGTTCACCTGGAACTTCAGAATATTGGAATGAGAGTGCTTGCAGATGTAATTAAGGTAAAGATTTTGAGATGGGAACATCCCATTACAGTGAACCCTAATTCCAAAAATGAATGTCCTCATAAAAGATAGAAAAGAAGACATACAGTTACCCACAGAGGCCATGTGATGACAGAGGCAAAGACTGGAGTCATACAGTCCTGAGCCAGGGCATGTCTTAAGCCTTCAAAACCTGGAAGAAGCTGGGAAGGTTTCTTCACTGGGAGCTTGGCCCTTTGACACCGAGATATTCTAAATTGAATTGTCCTTCATGACTCTCCTGTGGTCAGTGACAGGAGTCAGATGTGATCATGTGTGTCTTTGAGCGCTCGATCAAAAAAGAAACCAGTAACTTTCATTTTGTTTTCTTGGACATTCAGGCCTGGAGTCCAGAGCAACCACGTAAGAAGTCTACTGTCTCAGGCAGCCATACTTCGAGGAAGCCCAGGCCACATGGAGAGGCTGTGAGTACATACTCACACCAACAACCAGGAACTGAGAGTGAAGATGCTCCCAGGTCATTCCAGCTCCTGGCTCTAGAGTCATATCTGATGTTCGCATCTCCCTTTCTGAAGTCCCAGAGATCGTGAGTCAGGGAGAAATTGCCCTGCTGTAATTTTACCAAATTCCTATGGCAAGGAATTTGTGAGAGGATGTCCCAGGTGGTCTAGTTATTAAGACTCTACCTGCCAATGCAGGAGACACAGATGTGATCCTTGGTCTGGGAACATTCCACATTCTGCAGAGCAGCTAAGCCTACGCACAACAGCTACCGAAGCCTGAGCACCCTGGAGCCCGTGCTCCACAACAAGAGAAGCCACCACAGTTAGAAGTCTGCACACTGCAACTAGAGATAGCCCCTGCTTGCTGCAACTAGAGAAAGTCCAGGCAACAACAAAAAACCCAGGACAGTCAAAAATAGTAATAAAGAATGCTTAAAACATTAAAAAGAAATAAATGTCTGTACCAATAGTATACCTTAAAAAAGGAAAGAATTTGTGAGTTTAATAAAAATGGCTATTGAGAACTGCTAAGTTTAGGGTAGTAACTTCTTCGTAGCAATAGTCACTGGACCAGTGGCAGCAGTCACCAAGAGGGTCGACCCCTCCTTGACTCCTCTTGGAAAGTTCACTGCTCACCCTCACCCTGCACTTTGCTAAGCTGAATCTCAAGGCCAAGGTGGTAGTGTTAGGTAGTTAGAATAGGAAAAAGGAGTCTAGAAGGGCGGTGGCTAAAAGGCAAAGAAGGGAAAAGCCAGGGAAAATAGAACAAAGGAAGGTCTGAGGACTGGAGTGAGAACCTCAGGTAAAATAAACAGCTCTCCTGGCTAGCCCAGTTTACATAGGACAGTCTCAGGGGGAGGAGAAAAAAACATAAAAAGAGGAGCCAAAATTGGGCCAGGGGCTTCTCTGCTCTTTGCATCTTTTGGGTCAGCCTGCCCTCACGTCTTGATGATGTATTTTCCTTTGCTTTCTAAAGAAAACTGAGCTGTAACTCAGGGCGCTATAACACTGGTCCGTCCATCGCTTCAAATTTTTGTGATGAGACAGAACCGAAAAATTACAAACTCCCCCAACTGTAGGAATTTGGTCTAACTCCACAGAAGCAAAGAAAAGGACAAGGACGTGAAGCACACCATGCCTTGGAGTGCGGCAAGGGATCTTCCTAACCCAGTGATCAAAGCCAGGTCTCCCAAATTGCAGGCAGAGTCTCCATCTTCTGAGCCACCTGGGAAGCCTGAAACTCATGCAAAGAATGGCAATTTTGGTCCTACGAGACCTACACCTGCGTCTCACCTATATGTGTCTACCTCTCATGGACTGTGTGACTTTGGGTGCACATCTCAACCTCTCTGAACTCAGGTTTCCACCTATGTAGGGCAGTAGGCGGATGGGGGGCGGATTACTTACAGCTGTGACAGAATTTAATTGCAGGTCCAGGGCCTGGCCAGCTCTCCACTCCTGGTTATTTCCAGTCTCAATCTTTTGACCTTGGCTTGTAACCTGCAAAAAACTCTGATGTCAAAGGTACACAACAACAGAGGAGAAGATTCCCTCTCTGCCTCACCTGCGTGAGAGGAAACCACTTCAGAGCCAGGAAGAGGCAGGACCTGCAAACTGCATCAATTTAGTGTCTCCCCTGGGGGACTGGGAGACTTAATGTTTATAAAGTACTTTGAGATCCTGAAAGCAAAGACTTTTATACCAACGGAAGATAATCATGATAATTAAACCACTGTTATTGAATATATCGAGGCCTTATTGTTCCCCCATCCTGCGGTGAGCAAACTCCTGGCGGACTCTTTAGCACGCTGAGGAGATAATTTGCTAAATCATACACCGCTGCCCTGAACGTCTCGCACACCTACGGCCGGAGGCCAGTTCATCCTCCGCCGCAATGCTCACAGCAGGCCAGCGGCAGAACCGCACTCCACGGTTTGGTCGCTCTGACTCCGTGTAGTAGGACCAGAAGAGACAGAAGTGAGGGGAGGTCGATCCCTGGGAAACTTGGGGCACGGAGTAGGCTCAGATCCCGCAGAGAGTAACTCTTCCCTCACTGATTCTCAAATCTGGAAAACTCAGCCAGCGTTTGGCCCAATACCCAGATTTTATAAGTGAGAACGCTGAGGTTCAAGAGCTGAAATAGCTCAACGCAAGCTTTCTGCTGGCCCATGGGGGCCCCTGTGGAAATCAGAGACACGCACCCCCTCTCCTATGGGGGCCTGGTTTGGCCAAGAGCCTGGCTTGTCTTTGATAGTCAAGAATCCTGCTGCCTCTCATTTAGGGAAATTCATGTAAGTAAGTACGTAGCAACGTTTATTATTGTTAGTTCATGAATTATTAGGGGAAAACTGGTGTCTAACTCCCGCCTCGTCTTGCTCGGTCACTCAGCCTTGTCTGACTCTTTTGTGACCCTACAGACTGTAGCCAGCCAGGCTCCTCTGTCCATGTGATTCTCGAGGCAAGAATACTGGAGTGGGTTGCTATGCCCTGCCCTAAGTGATCTTCCTGACCCAGGGATTGAACCTGGGTCTTCTGCATCTCCTGCATTGCCAGCAGATTCTTTTACCTGCTGAGCCATCGGGGAAGCCACAACTCCTCTCTAGATTGTTTATTATCTATCTATTTGGGGTTTTGTTTTTTTTTCTTTTTTTGCTACTTGGTTGTTAGTTAGCTTTTGCTGAATAAATGAATGAATTAAAAAAAAAAGATTCCTGCTGTAAAGTCTAGGTTTTATTATTTTTGTTATTTAATTATTATTTTAAAATCTGTTTTATTTTATTATGATTTATTGGTTTAAAATCTAGATTTTATTACTTTATTTTTTTATTATTTTAAAATCCAGGTTTTATTGCTATTTATTTGTCTACTAAGTCTTTCTTGGTGGCTCAGATGGTAAAGAATTCACCTGTAATACAGAAGATCTGGGTTCAAATCCTAGATCACAAAGATCCCTTGGAGAAGGGAATGACTACTGGCTCCAGTATTCTTGCCTGGAGAATTCCATGGATAGAGAAGCCCGAGAGGCTACAGGTCCACGGGTTTGCAAAGAGTCAGACACAACTTAGCGACTGAGCATGTGCATTTATTTGTTATTTATTATAGGCCAACAGATCAGGAAACAATTGTCATTGAAAAATAGCTTGCTATATTCACAGGTCCCAAAAGGAGGGTCGCTTCACTCCTTGGTGGATGGTACCCCCCACCCCCCACCTCCCACCCCTGGAAAGTACCAAAGTCAAGGGGCTGGGGTGGGGTGGAAAAAGTAACCTTCCATTGTGGCTTCACAGAAGGAAAGGGAGGCAGGGTGAGCAGGTTTAGCATGGGCTATCTGAAAAACTTCAACTCTGGGGCCTGGGTGCTGTCCTTAGCTGGCTGGCCCCTGGGCCTGGGGTGATTCAGGCAGGAGGAGAGTAGCCTAGAAGGTGAGAACTACTAAAGAAGGTTCTTGGGGGTGGGGGCTTTGGACTGGTTGTTGGCACATGAAAGTCCATCTCTAGAAATTAGCCAGTCCACGGAAGGGCAGACCCTTGGGGTCTGCCGGGCCCCAAGATATCAGAGCATCAGAAATAAAGAAGAAAAAAATATGGCCAATAGCTGTTTGTAAGGACCTCAGAAAGCATAGTGTCAAATACCCATTTCACAGATGAGAAATCTGGGGTCAGGTAAGAGAAATAACTTGACTAGGTCTACCCTGACAATGGGTGGTAACCAAGATGACCTTCCAGAGATAGAGCAGACTGGGTCTTCTGCTAAATCCCTTCTCTTCACACTGTTTAGAAATAACCTCTGAGCACCCGAACTTAGGGACCGTGGTCCCCAATGCTCTGGCCTTAACACTGTCACCTCGTCCATCATGAATCTCGCTCTTTGTGTTCCAGGACTTCAAAGGGATGGCAAACACCTTTTTTGCTGTTTCAGCTGTTTGCTTCCACTGTTCTCTCTACCTGCCTGGAAACTTCCGACACTTTCCTCCCGGGAGATCTCTGTATCTTTGAAGATTCAACCCAGAGCTTACTTGTTCTTAGAAGCTTTGGCTGAAGAACCCTGGTGGGCTAGGTTTCCTGACTTTGGGTACCTAGGCATCTCATACTTACAACTCCACAGCCTCGCTATTGACGTTTTTGTTTGTGGGTCTCTGCCTGGCCCTGAACACAAACACCAGGCTTCATTCCATCAGTTCCTCAGCATCTAGCAAGGCATGTAGTCTGTAGCAGCTCTCAAGTGTTAAACCCCAAACCTAGCACCATGCATGGGCCTCTGACTCCAGGGCTCCTTCCTACACACACACACACACACACACACACACACACTCACAGAGTAAAATCTTCCTGCCATTCCCATGAGAGCAGAAAGGATTATATACCGAGCAGCGCTTCTTACATGCTGTATAGTTGAGACTCATATGACAGCTGTGATTACTTTTGCCCGATTTTATATTTTGCTCCTTTGTCAGAGTCAGCTGGATTTTCCAAGGGAAAGAGGATCTGCATTTCCAAGTCATCGGCTCTAAATCAGGCTCCCGTCACCTCCTTTTTCCTGCCTGTGTACAACCAGGAATGGCTTGCCTGCCTGCGATTCTTTTCCTGCTGGTTTAGGAATCTGCAAATAGATATCTTCTTCCAAAACATACCTCTCCACAAAGCCAACCCACTGAATCAAGCTCATTATCTTAAGACACCTCTATGGCCAAAGGTTATGCTTTTCAGAGCTATATTAATCTCTTTGTCTAAACAGCATAGGCTTAATTGGTTTAGATCAGAGTTGTACTGTTTTGAGTAAAAGGGTGTGATTAATGTGAGCTAAAGATGGTTGGACGGGTGCAGACTAATTCACTAGCATACACAAACCTATTATCATCAGAACCGTGAGAGCTTGGGGAAACCTGCCCCAGTGAGCAAGGGTTTTTTTTCCCCCTCAAGAAAAACAGAGAAACCTGAGAAGGCAGTGGAGACCCCCAGAGCGAGCAGGGTGGCACAGAACTCTTCCCTAACCTCTTTGGATGATGAAGCGGCTGCCACGTGCACAATAGTATAAAGTGTATCAGATTCAGCAAGAAGTTGGGTTCATTCGGTGCCCCCACGCAGGAGAGGAAGTTGTTGTTCAGTTGCTCAGTCCTGTCTGGCTCTTTGCGACTCCATGGACTGTAGCCCTCATCCCTGTCCCTCATCCTCTCCCAGAGTTTGCCCAAATGCATGTCCATTGAGTTGGAGATGAAGATGTCATCCTAATTGGAATATTGCCCCCGAGTCTGCTGGTCAGCCCTCTTTTCTCTGCACTGAGCCCCACAGGCTGACGTCCCTGGATTGCCTCAGTGGGCCCCCTGGGTTTGTCCCCCAGGATGGCACGGTTTGTCTCTGAAGCGAGTCCTACCCTCATAGGCACTCTGCCTCAGTCCAGGTATCAACGCATCATCTTTCTTGGCCCCAGACATGGGAACAGACACTATTTCTTGACCCCAACTGCTGCACTATACCTAGTTTATTACAAGCAGCTTAGGTCTAAATGTCATTAACTTACGAAACTTTTAAAAAACCTTACCCTGTAGGCGCTATGCTTGTCTCATTTTACAGAAAGAGGAAACTGAGGAGCAGAGAGGCTGGACAACTTGCCCTGAGCCAAACACCTGCTAAGAAGTAAGAATCCAGATGCAAACCCATGCTATGGGTGACCAGCGCACAGCCTCATCCTGGCACCAGGATGAAAAGAGAGGGGACTCCAGGGTCAGAAAACAGCATCCACAAAGGTCTTGAACTTCAGGGCGACATCAGGAAACCTGAGCAGGGCTTTCCTATTGGCTCAGTGGTAAAGGATCTGCCTGCCAATGCAGGAGACAGAAGCTCCATCCCTGGCCCAGGGAGATCCCACATGCTGTAGAGCTGCTAAGCCCGTGAGGCACAGCTACTGAGCCTGTGGTCCAGAGCCTGTGAGCCTCGGCTACTGCAGCCCACGTGTCCTAGACTCCACAGCAGTAAGACGCCTGTGGACCACGACTAGAGAATAGCCCCTGTTCGCACCAACTAGAGAAAAACCGGAGCAGCAACGAAGAACCAGTACAGCAAAAAATAAACAAATTGATTCAAAGAAAAAAAAGAAAGAAAGAAAGACTAGTGCTCGGATCAGAAGGGGAAGGTGGGTGGAGAAGGTGCAGCTACCTGACCGGCATGGGACAGCATGAACGTCTTCAAATGCCACCCGCTGCAGCCCGCATCTTCATTTTTAAAAGTTTTTATTGGAGTATAGTTGCTTTACAGTTTTGTGTTAGTGTTTTACTGTACAGCAAAGTGAATATACGCGTGTGTGTGTGTGTGTATGTATGCACGTGCATGCTAAGTTGCTTCAGTCATGTCCAACTCTTTGTAACCCTGTGGACTGTGGCCCTCCAGGCTCCTCTATCCACGGGATGCTCAAGGCAAGAATACTGGAGGGGGTTGCCACGCCCTCCTCCAGGGGGTCTTTTCAACCAGGGATCCAATGTGCATCTCCAGCAGCGCTTGCATTGCAGGTGGATACTTTACCGCCAAGCCACCAGGGAAGTCAAGGTATACAACTGTCCGCTCTTTCTTGGATTTCCTGCCCAATTAGGTCACCACAGAGCACTGGGTACAGTTCCCTGGGTCACATGGTAGATCCTCGTTAGTTACTTCACACACTGTATCAGTAGTATATATATGTCAGTCCCAATCTCTCAGCTCATCCCGACCCCCTTCTCCCCCTTGGTGTCCATATATTTGTTCTCTACATCTGTATCTCTATTTCTGCTCTGCACATAGGTTAAATCTGTACCATTTCCCTAGATTCCACATATATGCTTTAATATACAATATTTGCTTTTTCTCTTTATGACTTACTTCACTCTATATGACAGCCTCTAGGTCTATCCACATCTTTGCAAATGGCAAAGTTCTAATCCTTTTAGTGGCTGAGTAATATTCCATTGTGTATATATGTCACATCTTCTTTATCCATTCCTCTGTTGATGGACATTTGGGATGCTTTCATATCCTGGCTATTGTAAATAGTGTTGCAATAGGCATTGCAAATGTCTTTTGGAATTATGGTTTTAGTTCAGTTTTGGTGCCTGGAGCACTGGGAGGGCTGGGAGATGCAGACACAAATTTAAATCCTAGCCCTATCCGCCCAGTATAAGGGAAGAGACACACACCACAATCCACCTCAACAGTGTCAGGGCAAAATGAACAAGGATGATGGGGCAGCAGAGACACAAGGGTCTAATTCTGGCAGGGCTGAGACTTGGGGGAGTGAGTCAGACACCCATCTTGGCTGCAGAATTGTTAAAGGGGCCTTGATTTCTCTGTTCTTAAGATGAATAATATTTTAATGCAATATTTTCTAAAAATTCAAAATTAATGCAAACAAAGTCCATAATGAACAAGAGATCAAAAGCTTACTTGATCTTATGTACGGGATCAGTCCTACTTATTTTTCACTTTGGCTTCAGGTTTCAATATTGCTCAGCATGCTTGATTGCTTTTTTGTTTAAAATTTTGATCTTTTTGTTCTTCATAAAATTTTTTTTGCATTAATTGTAACTTAAAACATAGTAAATTAAATGTTGCTTATCTTTATTCATTTTAAATAGAGGGTTTCCTGTACTCTCTTACATTTTGCACCTGGGGAGAATAGCTTCCTTGCCTCACCCTATTCCTGGTCCTGCTCTCTGGGGCCTTGGACTCGAACTTTCTTCTGTGGGTTTTCAGCAGTCCAGGTGAAAGCAAGCAGGACTCTGTGGCATACCTGGGCATGGAAATCTTTCTGTTTCCCATTTCTTGTTTGTAGGGAACAGACTCCAGCCTCTATGACCTTCCCTGGGTTCTAAAGGGCAGACTCAAACAGTTGCTAGTTGGGGAGGGGAGGGGATGCAGAGACAAGGGAGGAACAGTCAAGAAATCACCTTAGGCCAGGGTAAGGGAACCAGGGAAATGTATCAGATTACCTAAGTAGTTCAGGTGCTTCACACTCAGCTCTGTCGTGTCCGACTCTTTGCAACCCCATGGACTGCAACATGCCAGGCCTCCCTGTCCATCACTAACTCCTGGAGTTTACCCAAACCCATGTCCATTGAGTCGGTGATGCCATCCAACCACCTCATCCTCTGTCGTCCCCTTCTCCTCCCGCCTTTGATCTTTCCCAGCATCAGGGTCTTTTCCAATGAGCCAGTTCTTCACATCAGGTGGCCAAAGTGTTGGAGTTTCAGCTAAGTCCCACCTTTAAACCCTTGAACTGTTGCTGTAAAACTCCTCACTGAATCCTCCCAGATGGAGACACACAGTTTTGGGGGGCAAGGACGCACTGTCTCCCCTTCTGCCTGGCAAAGCAATGAAGTTATTCTTTTCTACTTCACCCAAAACTCTTGTCTCCAAAATTCAATTCAGCACCAGTGCACAGAGGCGTTTTCAGCCTCACTGGGGAGACACAGACAGGATTCTCACTGAAGGATGATCATGACGGGGAAGGAAGAATCTTTCCTCCATCCTTCTATGTTCTTCTGGCCAATCTACAAATTAAATTGACACGACACAGGTTAATAAGAGAAAAAAAAATCAAGTTTAGTTTTGTCTATACAGAAACTCCACATACACGTGAGAGTCGGAGGGCCTATGTACAGGAGAGAGGCAGAGACCGAAAGGCAAAATGAGGTTTATACGCCTTCCCAAGCGAAGGGATGGGATGGGTCCTCCATCTTCCAAAGATAAGAGGGTCATCCACAGGACAATATGAGGAAGAACAGATATTTGGTAATTAGGTGTTTGCCCTGCAGCGGAGAGGGGGCTGCTCAGATAAAATATAACTCCTGCAATAAATCTTTGCTGGGAAAAATCTCCAATTTAAATTTTTCTAGGTAGTTATGGGAGGGGCAGTAGGGTCTTTTAAATCTGCAGTCTCCACTGCTTCTAGCTTCTAATAATCCTTATGAAAAACTGGCACGTTTGGGGGGGCTCGTTCTAAACCCCGACAATCACTTTCTCAGCTGAGTGGAGAATAGGCCGGGCTGGTCAGTAGACAGGAGACAAAAAACAGGTGGGTAAAAGTGTGCAGTGGTTCCTGGGATAATCCCGTGGGCTCCGAGAGGATGGA